>NC_044318.1:8284233-8597468 GCF_007474595.2 Lynx canadensis
CTTTTATGACGGTCAGACAAGGGGGTCCATTCAGTCTGGGTTCTTATTTCAAACTATTTACAGCAATTTGGGATTCTTCTGGCACAGGACTTCCACAGTCTGTAGTTTGTGACTGTGTTTTGACATTATTTTTATTTTTCAAGTAAGATGCCCTCGCAGAAAGGAAGCATTGAACTCGATAGTCTTTACATACTAGTCCCTCATCTAAACAGTACTCCAGTATTATCACAGTAACATTACCACAGTGCCAAGGAATTGCAAATGTCATTCTTCTGCCTTGTGGTATTTTAAGTAAAATGTGAATTTTATAAACCTAATCAAGGTTTGAAAAGTTAGCCTGTAGGAAAGGAAGGAAGGAAGGAAGGAAGGAAAGAAGGAAGGAAGGAAGAAAGGGAGGGAGGGAAGGAAGGATGGAAGGAAGGAAGGAAGGAAGGAAGGATGGAAGGAAGGAAGGAAGGAAGGAAGGAAGGAAGGGAGGGAGGGAGGGAGGAAGGAAGGAAGGGAGGGAGGAAGGAAGGAAGGGAGGCAGGGAGGGAGGGAAGAAGGAAGGAAGGAAGAAAGGAAAGAAGGAAGGGAGGGAGGGAGGAAGGGACAGAAGAAGGAAGGGAGGGAGGAAGGGAGGGAGGAAGGAAGGAAAGAAGGAAGGGAGGGAGGAAGGAAGGAAGGGAGGGAGGAAGGAAGGAAGGAAGGGAGGAAGGAAGGAAAGAAGGAAGGAAGGAAAGAAGGGAGGAAGGAAAGGAGGAAGGGAGGGAGAAGGGAGGGAGGAAGGAAGGAAAGAAGGAAGGAAAGAAGGAAGGGAGGGAGGGAGGGAGGGAGGAGGGAGGGAGGGAGGGAGGGAGGGAGGAAGGAAGGGAGGGAGGGAGAGAGGGAGGAAGGAAATAAGGAAGGAAGGAAGGAAGGAAGGAAGGAAGGAAGGAAGGAAGGAAGGGAGGGAGGGAGGAAGGAGGGAGGGAGGGAGGGAGGGAGGAAGGAAGGAAGGAAGGAAGGAACGAACGAACGAAGGAAGCAAGGAAGTAGGAAGGGAGGGAGGAAGGAGGAGGAAGGGAGGTAGGGAGGAAGAAAAAGGTGAAAAAAGAGATCTGTGTCCTTCTGTCCCCGTGTTCCACGGTGGCATGAGTGGTGAAATTTCACAATTGTAATTTTGGTGTTGAATAAAGCTTGGTCGTAACTTTTCTGTCTCAGCTTATGGCATCCGATTCCACAGCACGAGGGACATCCTAGGGCCTCCAAATCCTGACAAATGTTCTTTGTGTTAATGGAGGCTACACCAGGGTACTAATGGTGGGTGGAAGGTTCTGGCTGCCGCAGTTTCCAGAAGCAAGGCTGCAGCCCCAAGGGCAGGGGACTACACCCCCATCGTTTACAAAAGTCGCCCAGTTGGGGTTTTCAGGATAAGCAGAGCACACAGGGCAGGGCAGGTGCAAACCTCAGCCTCAGCCTTCCAGCAGACAGGACATCCAGGGGCCCATTAAACCCCCAGTGCACTGTAACCAGAGCTTTAAACACTGCGCCGATACCGGGAGTGCATCGCGAGGGCCTGGGGTTCCGCCTTCTTACTTTTCCTTCAAGGTTCAGCTCAGGCCAAGCCAGCAGTGTGAATCCCACCAGTTATCCTCTGCCCTTGTCAGGTCATTCCGTTCACATCTACCCAGAGCCCAGAGATGGACTCTACTCAGGATGAAACACGTCACAATAAAACCAAACTTGATGCAACCCTGCCTAGAAAAGTTTTGCCTCGGAGTGGTTTTCTGTCTACTCATCTATCTTGATTAAAACATTTTCTCAAAAGTTGAAACAGAGCCTGAGCTCAGGTTTCGTGGCTACAAAGAGCCTACCCTATTCCCCCATCCGGGCACCTCGCGACGCTCTTTCCTTGGAGCGCACGTTGTTATAGGACACTTCACTTCCGCTCTCATATCCTCCGCTACCTACGAACTCCTGCGAAGACCCTGAAATTACCAACAGTAACAGATCTCAGCTACTCCCAGGATTCCCACTACACAGATGAGGACGTCCCGTAGCCTCGGGCCTAGTCAGACGTCACAAGACTTCCTTTAGAGACGGCTCAGGGGGGAGGGGTAGAGCCTGGTAGCTTGGAGCACACGCTGTGGAGTGATGCCTGACTGAAAGCCCTGTCTCATTACTGGCTAGCTGTGGGGTCTTGGGCATGCTGCCTAACCTCTCTGAGCCTCAGTGTCGTCACTAATGAAATAGGGATAATGGCAGCATTTCCCTTTGCAGCCCGAGAATCAAAGGAGACAACACATTAATGTCTGGAGGTTAACCCAGTATCTGGCTCACAGCAGGTACTCACCCCCAAAACGTCAGCTATTACCGTCACAGGTAAATGGATCAGGCAATTAGGATATCTCTACTCTTGGACCAGGAACCTGAAGATGTCACTTACCTCCACCTTGAAAAATCCATGGAGGTGTTGAATGGCCAAGACCCCAATTTATTCAAGCTATGATGTCAAATGGTTGGCCCTAAACATCAGTCCTGATACATGTTAACACCCAGAGACAGTCAACAAACAGGAAGGAGAATAGTAGAATCCTTGCTTGGAGGGGACCATCAAGGTCACACCTTCCTTCTTCCTGTCCTCTCTTCCATGAGCCCTGTGGTTCACCTCATTCTAATGATGGAAACGTTAATTTAAGTGAGTACATTTCATACCATGAGAACTAAGATTTCCCCCAGTGCCACGAATGGTATATATTATTGTCTTCCTATTGCCAAGTTGGAAACTGAGGCACAGAGAGGGTAAGAACCTTTCCCTAGGTCGCACAGCTCTTGAGCAGCACATGTGAGACCAAGCCCCAGGCCTCTCTGCCCGCGCGTACATCACTACGTCTCACTGCCTTCAGAAGAGTAAAACATTATTTGCTGAGCTGAATAAAGAGCCTTCTCTCCCTTTGGAAATGGAGGTACGATAGTCAGAGTCTGGATTTTGGTAGAATGCCATTTTAAATGTCCTCTTATGATCCCACTGAACGCCTCTCTCCTCCTCTCTCCACTTTCCCAAAGGCCAGGGGAGCAGTTCGTAAAGCAGCGTTTTCCTGTATGACACTTTCCTCAACGCAGGGGTCAACATCTTTGGTCCCTGGGAAATAGCCTGCTAACGAGAGTCTCCCTCTGAATCCCAGTGGATAATAAATAGCCCTTTGTCCTTTCTCTGCAGCTCCCGCCTCCGCCTCATCGGTTTGAGTCAGAAGGCAGCGGCCCCTGATAAGAGTCTTCTGGAACCTGCCCGGAGTTCCCTCCTCCTTTTGGTAGGGGGTGGGAATGCCAGGAGAAGCTGGTGTAAACATCAGGGTCCAGAGGATTTCCCTCCCAGCTCTGCTGCTTCCGGCCTGTGTGAACACCGGAGAATCACGGGGGTCCTCTGAGGCTCACCTGTCACTGTGCCCGGCGGGCAGGCACTCAGCAGTGAGTCTATACAATCCCCGTCCTGTGTCCAAACCCCCTTTGCAGGAGACAGCAGAGTCAGGAAGGAGAGGCAACAGAGGCCCCCAGGGGAGCTGGTAAATTGCAGCCGAGTCAAGTCTCCCGGTGGAAGCAACACTGTGCCATGAGAACGTGCAACAGGGAGGCTGGCGGGGTCTGGAGGAGGGAGCGTTCCCGACCGTGAAGTGAGGACCTGAGGATAACAGTTAGCCAAGACGGAGCAGAAAGCATTTCAAGCTGAGAAGACGGCATTTTCAGAGGCCATTCCTTGTAGGGTGCTCTGTGCAAAACTGAAATGTCACGGAAAGCCCAGCACGGCTTTGGGGTCAGCATAAGCTACGTCCCTCCACCCAGGCAGGGTCTCTCTTTCTTCTGTGTCGGAGCAGGTGTGGGTCTGCCTGATGCTCTGTCTCCGTGATGGGACAGTCCCACTGGGAGGCCATATATATACACACACGTTTAGGTAAATTAAAGTTCCTTTGTTTACCTGTTATTTCCCACATCATGCAAAAACGGATAGATGCTTTTCAACCGCCTGGTGTTGGAAGGTGTGTTCGGAGTGGATTTGACAAAATATAGGACATGGGGCATGCAGAGAATTCCTCAGAGGAGGCGCGGAGGATGCAGAGGCGCATCTCAAAGAGGGAGCCAGTCAGCCATCAGATAAACAGACTGAAATACAACTGGAAGCCAGCACGTGTGCCGAGTGGGGGAGAAATGCCGTGTGTGGTTTCTAATTTGAGCCCCTGGCTGTAGGTCAGGGACAGGCGTCGACACTGCACGGGTTGATCTGTGATTCAGCTACTTCTCACTGGGGCATCTCTACCTCCCAGGCTCCAAGATGTGGAGCAGAAAGTATCAGTTTATTTCACGATCATGTGCACCAGAAAAGGTAGCTAGTTACGACCAGAAAAGGTAGCTGGTTACCAATGTGTCAAACCCCAAATGTATTAATTCATGGATTCCACAAACATCTGAGTATTTATTATGGGCCCATCCCTGTGCTGGATGTGAAGGATAAAGAAAAAAGAAGGCTGCTGTCCCCACCTTTCAAGAGAACACAGTTCGATTCAGATATAAAGGCATTTACCCTTCTGGAGGTTGAGCTGATATTGGACTCAAAGCCCTAAATTACATTGAAAGACTATCTCCTGGGGCTAGTCCCTACCCTAAATTCCATCTTGTGGGACTGAAGGCCCCCAGGCAAACAAAGAAGCTGCCATCAGGCACGCCAGGCCCACGGCTTAGAGATTACCCCTCAGAAGCCAATGACACATACCGGATCTCTCTTTGGGCAACATTAAATTCTGGACTACTCACCATGTGACTAACTGCAAATTCTTTAGCTTCTCTGAGCCTTTGGATTTCCTTATCTGTAAACTAGAAATGAACAGAACCATCATATGTGTCTGCTATGATGATTACATGGGAGAGCGGATGCTCTCGATGCTTCAAAAATGGTACCCATGATGATGGTGATGGCCACCATGAAGGAGCAATGCTGAAGGAGTTGGTGATGTGGCTCCAAAGGCCTTCCAAGAAGAGAAGATCATGGGTAGAAGCCACATTCTCACCACTACACCCTCATCCTTCTTATGCAACATCATAAACACCCTTCTCATCCTTCCTGGAGCCCCGCGCCAGTGGGCTATTCAGGAAGCTTCCCTCTTTATCTTCTCTTCACATAGCGGTTACAGAAACCATTTGCTTACCATGGCCCCCTCCCTGTATTTCAATGACAACTCATCCAACAAAGCCGTCTCAGAGAAATGGTCTTGTACTTCCTCACAGGAATACTGCTCTCTTTTGCCAGCCTGGGTTATCGCGGTCCATTGTTTGGCCTACACAAAGGAAGTCTTAATGGGAGACGCTCCTGGCAGAGGGTTTTATGCCTGAATGGTGTCCTTCTGTTGTTTTAAATGGGTCTGAGGAGCAGTTTCAAAGCTCCTTATTCACGGACCTGAACAGGCTCTAAGAGAGTCTCTGTCTTAGCTGTTTCCAGAGTCTTCTCTCCAATGACAGGGAAGTCCTATCAACTCCCAACATCCCCTTCCATGTGGCTCAGAGGAGACCCAGAGACCTGCCCAGGGAGCACAGCTCGAGGCTCAGACACAAACTGTCCACACACAATGCCCTTACCAAAGTGCCAATGCCATGCACAGAAAGCACTCCGCAAGCTGTTGGGGGGCCTCCAGAGAGAGGAGGAGAAGCAGGTAGCAGAATGGCAAAGACAAGACACGACTAGCTTTGTTCAGATGGGGCTGGCCTCCTCCCCAAGTTCTGTCAGTAACTCACTGGCTGACATGGCCAATCACCTCACCTCTTTGAGACCCTTTCCTCATCTGTCAAATATGAGTGTCTCATAGCACAGTAGATTATTGTATTTGGTCCTGCATCAAATCTATAATGAGGTAGGTGCTATTGTTAGCTTCATTAAAAAATTTTTTTTGTTTATTTATTTTTGAGAGAGCGAGAGAGACTGTGGATGGGGGGAGGGGCAGAGAGAGAGGGAAATACAGAATCTGTAGCAGGCTCCAGGCTCTGAGCTGTCAGCACAGAGCCTGATGTGGGGCTCGAACTCATGAACCCTGAGATCATGACCTGAGCCGAAGTCGGACGCTCAACCGACTGAGCCACCCATGTATCTCTTATTAGTCTCATTTTATAGATAAGGACACGGAGGCCGGAAAGTCAGGTGGCTCACCCAAAATCACAGGCGGTCAGTGGTGGAATCAAAACTTGAACCCCGAACTGTGGGACTCGATCAGTCCCTGTGATTTGTCACATCACCTGCCTTTCCTCATAAACTGTAACTCCTGTCCGTGCCGCAGCAGAGAATCCATGCCAGCTCAAACTGTCACCTGGAAGCTGCCACCCAAATCTCATTTTAGGCTCTAAGCCTGCAGGGATTTGATCCAAGGGCAACAGGGACACCAAAATCCGGTCGAAGAAAGACTGTGTAATTAACCCACATATCTACACAGAAGTTCCTCAAACTGACCTGTGCTTCTGTATCGATCAGGGTAATTAAGGTTAGCTGTTGCACCAAATAAGCCCTGAGGTCTCAGTGGCGTTTACACAATAAAATTTTATTACACAGAACAAGAAGCGTCAAGACCCAAAGCCTCCATGGTTACTACGGCAGGAGAAGAGAGAGTGTTGGGGCTCCACTGGGGCTGAGATGTCCTTCAAAAGAGGTAAGGGGCACACAGGAACACCATGGTAGGTCACTCGAAGCCTCTAGCCCAAGTGGGCAGCTCAGTCAAGCGGAATATGGCTCTGCAGTGGGGGCAATTTCTGATCGATCGTCTCCTCTCAGAGTGAGCTGCCTCTTTAGCTCAGTGTTGGGGGTGGGAGGTAAGAGGAGCTTGGACCAAGAGGCTCAAGGAAACCGGTAGGATATGCGTAGCGTGGAACAGTCCCCAAAAAGCAATTCACAGGAGAGGAAAGTGTGTTCAGAAAAGAGGGAGGTGAGAGCCGAGGTGGGAAACAGGCTCGGGTGCAACAGAGATGCCCTCTGCCTGCTCTTTTCAGGGCTTCTCTGCCATCTTCCTTGCTCCAGTGCACCTGCCCTGGGTGGCACCTGATGCCTTGTGTCATACAAATAGCCTGGGCTTTGGGGTCAGACTAGAGCACAGTCTGAATTCCAGCTCCACCATGGTATCAGCTTTGAGATTTTATTTTGTTATTTAAAAAAATGTTTTTTAATACTTATTTTTGAGAGAGAGACAGAGTGTGAGCTGGGGAAGAGGCAGAGAGAGGGAGACACAGAATCCAAAGTAGGCTCCAGGCTCTGAGCTGCCAGCACCAGAACCTGACGTGGGGCTCGAACTCAACAACCGCGAGGATCATGACCTGAGCCGAAATCGGACACTTAACCGACTGATCGACCCAAGCACCCCAGCTTTCAGATTTTAAATACGTTTTAACTACTCTGAGCTCAGTTCCTTCATCTGGGAAATGAGAATGTTAACATTATCTGTGATCAGCCGGGCTCTTTGGGTTGTGATAGAAACCCGATTCAAACCCAACCGAACAAAAATAAGAGGAAATTTATTGGCACATTTAGTGGAAAAGGACAGCAGAGGCTTCAGATGAAGTTAGATCTGTCTGTCTATCTCTGCCTGTGTGTCTTCCTATATCTCGTTCACGTGCATGCAGACACACAGACACATTCCTTGGTCCCTTGTTGGATTCCTTTTGAGGCAGGCTCTTCCTATGCAGCAGCAAGCATGTCTCCCTCAAACCCTGATTGGCTCAACGGCAATCACATGCCCAGCCCTGACCAATCACTGAGGTCCAGGTTGGAAGATTCTGAGTCAGGTGCTCAGCCTTGTGGTCCAGCCACTGTCAGTGCCCCAAATGGGAAGATGGCTGGTTCCCAAGTTGATGATGATGCTGAGCAAACAAAAAACAGCGGCGTTCTTTGATGCTAGCTCATTGTGCTGCTGAGGAATTCAATGAAGCACTTGGCCCTGGTGCCCAGCACAGTACCCGGTATATGGTAGGTGCTTAATAACATCTGGTCTCTCCTTTCACGATCCGTTGTTATGTCTGTCAAAAGTTCCTTCTCCTATGTCCCACTGCCTTATTCTCCCAAGGCCCTGTTATTCCCGTGTTTGAGGATCCCAGCACCAGGCTGGCTTCATGGGCATGTCACCTGTGTGGCCACTTAAGACCCTGTGTTCAAGAGAGCCCCACACGTGGCTTAATGCTCTCTTGTAGCCATCTGGAAATTCTCAACTTCTTTTATTTTTAATTTTTTTAATGTTTATTTTTGAGACAGAGACTGAGCACAAGTGGGGTTGGGGCAGAGAAAGAGGGAGACACAAAATCCAAAGCAGGCTCCAGGCTCCGAGCTGTCAGCACAGAGCCTGACGCGGGGCTCAGACTCACGGACTGTGAGATCACGACCTGAGCCGTAGTCCGACGCTCAACCGACTGAGCCACCCAGGCGCCCCCAGCAATTCGTGACTTTTGAACAAAGAGTCTTGTATTTTCATTTTGTACTGGGCCCTACAAATGACTCAGCTGGCCCTGCCCAGCATCCTATAACCAAGGCTGCCCCTGTGGGCCTGAGGTTCATCACGTTTAATGATTGTTATTCCCAAAGAGAAGTGTCCCCAGTCTCGGACCTTTTTAACTGAGGCTGGATAAACTGGTGAGGCACACCCACAGATCACTGACCATCTTCTTTCTCTAACTTCTAACCTAAGTGAGGCCCCTTCTGCTTTATGCCCTCAAGGAGTATGTTCTTTCCTTTGAGGACCGTGATCACAGTGATTCTTCTGTCTGTGAAAAGCTGTCTCCCTCACATAAGCATGAGTCTCGTGAGTACAGGGACTGTGTCTTTTTTCATTTTTGTTTTTAAACAATGTCCTCCTTGCCAGAGAGTTGTAAAGAGTGCAGAGTTTTCCACAGACCCTTCACCCAGCTTCTACTAATAACATCTTACGTAACCATGGTACCTTCCTCACAACTAAAATATGAACATCGGTACAACACTACCAACTAAACTAGAGACTTCATTTATGTTTCGCTGGCTTTTCACGGGTGTCTTATTTCTGTCCAGGGTCCAGCCCAGAACCTCCTACGCAGGAAACGACCATGTTTCCTTCATCTCCTCTGATCTGTGATGGTTTCTCAGTCTTCCCTGGTCCTTCTTGACCTTGACGCTTCTGAAGAGGGTATTTGTTTTTGCTCGCCACTCTATGCTCTGTGACTGGCACACGGTAAGGGCTTAGTGAGAGTCTGTGGGATGACCGTAAGGGTCTCAAACTCTGAAGAGGAAGGAAGCAGCTCACGAGTGGTAGGTTTGTGGAGAACGTGAGGGTGCCCTTAACCACGTCCCGAGATAAGTGCCCTTTTGGACTGGCTCCCACATGCTCTCTAGGCAGTGGTTAGCAGAATGAGGAACCGAATTTGGAAACAGGAAGAGAGGTGGGAACTTTTATCAGGAACTAATTGCGCAGACCTTTCCTCATGAATTGTTAGAAGGGGAAGAACCTGGGTGTCCTTCACAGCCCTCCTGGATAAGGAGGCTCCTGCTGCACTGGCCCCCTAACCATCTGTGGCTGATTGCATGGCATGTGCCAGAACTCATACATCGTTCTTAAAGGACCCAGGCAAGGCTGACAGCATCCTCAAAGCCTTGGGGAAATGACAAGGCCAAGGTGGGCGTGTGAGTCTTTCTCCCCAAGTCCATCCGCGAGTTTCTCCCTTCCACGAGCAAAACTGGGCGGAGGGTTGAGAAATCCTCCTGCAGGTCCCCTTGGGGAACTTGGGCTTCCTCTTTCGAGATACAAGTCCAGGGGGAAGAGGGACATAACATGCTTGTGTTGACTGCGCTCATGCTGTCAGGGGAATGGTAATACTTTCTGAATTCTTCCCCAAATTTTTAGACGGTTGATGCAGTAATTTCATGTACAGGAATTTATCATAAGGAAATCATCACACATGAAAACAAACTGAGCATATATAAGGGTGTTCAAGAAACCATTGTTTGTAATAATGGGACTGGAAATATTCTAAGTGTCCCATAGGCTAAAATGGCAATACTAATGAGTATTATGGGCTATCCGCTATGACAGAGTACTATGTAGCCGTTGGAAATAATGTTTTAAATCCTTTTTATGAGGTAGACAGTGCTTACCGCTCTCTGCAACTTATGAGCTAGGTAAAAAAAGATACGGATCCCAATAAAACAGAACGACAACAGCCACATTCCAATGATACAATAATACAAGGAGGGACTGTGGTTGATGTTTTATTTTATCCCTCTGATTTGCCTCGACCTTCCGAGTGTTCTCCAGTAAATGTATATTGCCTTTTGTAATTTAAAAAAAGAACAAATAAAACCACACATATTTTGGGATTGAAGGAGCCTCCTTAGGTGGAAAAGACAAATTATCATTTTGAATCTTTAAGCAGGGGAAGTATTGACTACAACATCTGCAACAAGGGGACTGATTCCACAAAAGAAGCTTCCCTTTAAAAGCAAGGCTCAGAAGCTCTGACGAGAAAGGCCGGGGACACGGAGGTAGGTGGGGGTCGATCTGCCCTTTGCTCCTGAGTAACAAAGGAGCCTTGCCTGGCTTAGCTCTGGTTTCCTCACATCTGTGGACCCAACTACCTATTCAACACTGTGTCCAGCACTCCTTTGTGCCCGATAGTGCCCTAAGCCCTTGAATTTAAGTGGGGAATCATCGGGAAGTCCTAAGAACATATGCAACAAAGACTGCTTTTGTTCCTAATAAGAAAGTGACTAGTGAATTCCCTAGTAAGCGACCCAACCAGCTGTATGATCCTATTTTCATTCCCTTCATTCAGTCCATCAACATTCTCCAAGCACACACAGTACTGGGCACAAAGATAGTGTTCTCAGATGTAAGAGTACATGAAGCTCCCCTGATGACTGCTAAAAATCCCTACTTCTAGGGGCGAGGTCCGGGGGTTCTGATTCAATAGGTGTGGGTGGTCTGGGAAGCCATGTTTTCAGCAACGACCCCAGGTGAGAGATGCGGGCAGCCTTACAGACACCCCTGGGAAACTTGACGCTGGGCAGGCTGAAAACCCAAAAATAATAACAACAGTGGTTCCCCTCCAGGAGATTGTAGTCTGGAGGGGCTTATACACAATTGTTCATTAAAGTTTATTTCTTTATTTTGAGAGAGACAGAGGGAGGGAGAGAGAGAATGACTGGGGAAGGGGCAGAGAGAGAGGGAGAGAGAGAATCCCAAGCAGGCTCTGTGCTCCAACACTGAGCGCCTCACTTGGGGCTAAATCTCGCAACTTTTGAGATCATGACCCGAACTGAAATCAAGAGTTGGACACTCAACTGACTGTGCCAGTCAGGGACCCCAACAGTTGTTAATTTATTAGAAAATTTTTACTAGCATGAAAATACCCCTAACATCACAACTAGAAAATCAGAGCTACCTTTGAATTAAGACTTCTGACGAACCAGGAATTGTATGAAACACTTTATCTCATTTAATCTTTGTAGCTGCTCTAAGATTCAGGATGGTAACTCCCATTTGAAAAATAAGGAATGCCCAAAAGACTCCACCAAAAAACTGCTAGAACTGATACATGAATTCAGCAAAGTTGCAGGATATAAAATCAACCTACAGAAATCGGTTGCATTTCTACACACCAATAATGAAGCAGCAGAAAGAGAAATCAAGGAATTTTTCCCATTTATAGTTGCACCAAAAACTATAAGATAACTAGGAATAAACCTAACCAAAGAGGCAACAGATCTGTACTATGAAAACTAGAGAAAACCTATGAGAAGAAATTGAGGAAGACACAAAGAAATGGAAAAAACACTCCATGCTCCTGGATAGGAAGAACAAATATCGTGAAAATGTCTATACTACGCAAAGCAATCTACACATTTAATGCAATCCCTATTAAAATACCACCAGCATTTTTCACAGAGCTAGAACAAACAATTCTAAAATTTGTATGGCATCAGAAAAGACCCCAAATAGCCAAAGCAATCTTGAAAAAGAAAAGCAAAGCAGGAGGCATCACAATCCCAGACTTCAAGTGGTATTACAAAGTTGTGATCATCAAGACAGTATGGTACTGGCACAAGAACAGACACTCAGATCAATGGAACAGAATAGAGAGCCCAGAAACGTATGCCCAACTAATCTATGACAAAGAAGGAAAGAATATTCAATGGAAAAAAGACAGTCTCTACAGCAAGTGGTGCTGGGAAAACTGGACAGCGACATGCAGAAGAATGAACCTGGACCACTTTCTTACACCACACACAAAAATAAACTGAAAATAGAAGACCTAAATGTGAGACAGGAAATGATCAAAATCCTACAGGAGAACACAGGCAGCAACCTCTTTGATCTCAGCTGGAGCAACTTCTTACTAGACACGACTCCGGAGGCCAGGGAGACAAAAACAAAAATGAACTATTGGGACTTCACTGAGATAAAAACCTCTTTCACAGTGAAGAAAACAATCAACAAAATTAAAAGGAAGCCTACAGAATGGTGGAAGGTATTTGTAAACAACATTATCTGATAAAGGGTTACTATCCAAAATCTATGAAGAACTTACCAAACTCAATGGCCAAAAAACAGATAATGCAGTTAAGAAATGGGCAGAAGAGACAGAGACATTTCTCCAGAAAAGACATCCAGATGGCTAACAGACCCATGAAAAGATGCTCAACATCACTCATCACTGATGTGGGAAACAAAGGCAGAAAGAAATAGCAGATAAAATTTAATTTCCTTATAACCTGCAGCTCACTGACAGATACTTGAGGCAGGCAGACTAGAACTATCTCCAGGAACTCCCTATGCCTTCATGCTAATGCTTTGCTGGTGGTGGTGGGGGGGGGGCACTCTTAGCTTGACAATACCTAGGCCTCTAGTCTCTTATGAGACTTCTTTAGCGTATGAAAATCTCACTGGAAACTTCCCCTGGACTTTACCTCCCCAACTCCCAAATATATATATAACCAGTCTCTCCACAGGGTCTAGGAAAGCTCTTCCTGCCCACAGATTCTGTTCCTGTACTTTCATAAAATCACCTCTTTGCACCAAAGACATCTCCGCCTTCAAGAATTCTTTCTTGGCCATCAGCTCTGGATGAACTCCACTATCACCCCAAAAGCCTCATCAATCATCAGGAAATACAAATAAAAACTACAATGAGATACCACCTGTCTCACACCTGTCAGAATGGCTAACATCAACAACACAAGAAACAACAGGTGTTGTGAAGAATGTGGAGAAAGGGGAACCTTCTCACACTTTAGGTGGGAATGCAAACTGGTGCAGTCACTCTGGAAAACAGGATGGAGGTTCCTCAAAAAGTTAAAAATGGAACTATCCTATGACCCAGCAATTGCACTACTAGGTATTTATCCAAAGGATACAAAAATACAGATTTGAAGGGGCACATGCACCCCCGTTCATAACAGCATTATCAACAATAGCCAAACTATGGAGAGGGCCCAAATGTCCATCGACTGACAAATGGATAAAGATGTGTCTGTCTGTCTGTCTGTCTGTCTGTCTCTCTCTCTCTCTCTCTCTCACACACACACACACACACACACACACACACACACACACACACACTGGACTATTACTCAGCCATCAAAAGAATGAAATCTTGCCATTTGCAATGACATGGATGGAACTAGAGAGTATCATGCTAAATGAAAGAAGAGAAAGACAAATGTCACATGAGTTCACTCATGTGAAATTTAAGAAACAAAACAGATGCACACAGGGGAAGAGATGGAAACATAAGATAAAAACAGAGAGGGAGGCAAACCATAAGAGACTCTTAAGCACAGAGAACAAACTAAGGGTTGTTGGAGGGGAGGTGGGTTGGGGAGATGGGCTAGGTGGGTGATGGGCATTAAGGAGGGCACTTGTGATGAGCACTAGGTATTATAGGTAACTGATGAATCCCTAACGTCTACTCCTGAAAACAATATGATACTACGTATTAATGAACTTGAATTTAAATAAAATCTTGGAAGGAAAAAAATTAAAAAAATAAAAAATGTGGAATGAATGAATTTACTCTTGGTATACAGTCTATAAATGGTGGATCCCAGATACAAGCTCAAGGTTCCTAACAACAAAGCTGTTTTCTTAGTCCAGCGGCCAGTGCTATGAATACACCGTGGTGAAGAGTGGCTTGAATTAAGCACCCTGGGGGCTTGGGGAGCCTGAGGGTGCTGGGGAGGGTTTAGGGTGCTGTGTCAAGTGCCCAAGCTGAGCGTTGAAGATGGGTTGGAGTCATGTGGGCAAAGAAGGGAGAGGTCAGGTTTGAGGCAAAGTCTGTGCTTGGCCCATGTTTGGGAAGCTACTAGGACCTGGAGAGACTTGTGCGCCCATGAACTTTGGGCACATGCAACATGCAGGCTGTAGAAGGTGTGGCAAGATCACAAGGTACTGTTATGACCTCTCTGGGGATTGGAATCTTGTACTACAGGCACTGGGGAGCAATGAAGTGGAAATCATCAACTTTAGGTTTTTGAAGGATCACTGTGTTGGGAAAAAAGACACAGAACTAGCATTGTTTACAGGTAATGTGATTATCTAACCCAGGAAAGCCACCTGAAAACATCTAGGAACAATAGGAAAGGACAATAAAATGGCTGCATGCGCAAATAAATACACAAAAATCAATACCTTTCTTATATGTTTGTAATAAGCTGTTAGAAAATACGATGGAAAACAACCCCATTCCCCCATAGCAGCCAAAGTAATTTGCAAAAATAATTTGTTCTGAAACCCCCAAGGAATAAACTTAACTCTATGAAGAAAATTACAAAACTTTACTGAGGAACATTAACAAATACCTTGGCTTCATGTAGAAACACATCGTCCTCTTAAAAGGCAAGTCTCGGTATTATAAATAGGTTCTCTTTTAATCAATTTCCTGGTTTAATGCAATTACAATATACATCCCGGTAGGATGGTTTTTGGCAAATCTGACAAAATAACTCTAAAATGCATTTGGACAAACGAATGGGTGAAAAGAGCCAAGAAAAAAAAAAGCTAAAGAAAGTAGTAAGGTGAGATTATAATATGTTTAATATCTGTGAGTGCTGGCATGGGGAAGAATAAATTTAAAAGCGTGGCACTGTTGCAAAAAAGTTAACATATAGTGTCGTACTGTTTTCAGGAGTAGACATTAGCGATTCATCACTGACATATAATACCCAGTGCTCATCACAAGTGCCCTCCTTAATGCCCATTACCCACCTAGCCCATCCCCCCAACCCACCTCCCCTCTAGCAACCCTGTTTGTTCTCTATACTTATGAGTCTCTTAAGGTTTGCCTCCGTTTTTAATCTTATTTTATTTTTCCATCCCTTTCCCTGTGTGCATCCGTTTTCTTTAATTCCACATATGAGTGAAATCATATGCACTCATATGAAATGCCTGTTCATGTCTTCTGCCCATTTCTTAACTGCATTATTTGTTGCATTAAGGTGTTGTTTCAAATTGGGGTGGAACAGAAGGATTATTCAATCTATAGTGGTTGAATAATTGGGTAACTATTTGGGAAAAAAATAGACGGCTCTCTACCTTAGCAATATACCTAACAAAATCCCTGGCAGCTAACCTCACCATTTTTGTTTAGTTTATAACTTGCTTGCTCCAGCCATCTGAGTTTGGTGCAGCTCTATCCTGCTTAATAAATTCTGTTGTGTGAATGGGTAAATTATGCATCTGCCTCCTTCTGGTCCATAAACTCAATGAGGGCAAGACGGCTTGACCTTGCAATTCCTGAGCCCTGTAAACCACGTTTTAAATATAACTCTCAACAAATATTAATTGAGTGTGAAAATCGCAATCACATCGACAGCTGTTTCTCTTTCCCCCAACTTATTTTAGGCTTTGGTGTTCTATCATCTTAGCTATCGTTCTTTTATCTCCTGGATGCAGTTAATTAGATCATGGATGGGAGGGGCACTGTGAGGAGAAATTCATTTCAGTATCTGAGACACATTCATTCGGTTCTTCATTCAACAAATGGATATCAAGCACTTACTACTTGCTAAGCAGGGTTCCAGAGGCCAAGGAGTCTACGCTGTAATGGTCTGGGTTTGGGAAACTTTCTGTGTATTTTCCTGGCTCTTTTTCTGTTTTCTGACTCCAGACAATAATTAGTATTCCCGAGTCATTTCTATGACATTTCTTCTCTTTGGGTCCTGAGAAAGAAGAAAATCATCGGTGAAGTTCTTCATGCTACAATATCTACCTGAAATGGCATCTTCTGGAAATTGCCTTGATGGGTATGCAGAAGCTTTCCTGCTTCAGCTGGTGAGATGATACTATACTCATCAAGGCTTCAAAGCCACACAGGAGTCGCTGACCTGGGGAAAGAGAGATTGGTTTCTACTTTCTCTTGTTTCACCAGCAGATCTTTTAATTGGTTCCCACCTGATGAAGCTGGGTCACTCCCATGCTCAGTCAGCAGGGTCTTGCCTCTCTGCGTCATGCCAAAAGACGCCTTGATGCCTTCACTGCTACTGGTTCTATAGCTCAGGGTCTCTGATCAAATCACAGTGACTATTTATCAGAACACATACTCTCGTGGGCGTCTCCTGTGGCAAACCGGGGCTTGCATTGGATTCACAGTAAGACGTGGTTGTTACATCTGAATTCTTCATGTGTCTACACTACAATCGCCTCTACTGCTTTCACCACCTCCAGGGACTAAACAAGGAACCTGGGCTCAGTCTTGGAGGTTTTCTTGATCCCCACCATCATCACCTCCACCATCACGACTACTTGCCATGGGCTGAGCATTGCACATACATTACGTCCTTTTATATATTAGGTCCTCACAACACAGCCTTAAGGAATGGACTATTCTTGAAGCTGTTAGCTTCACTTAGCGGATTTTAATTTTTGACCCATTTTGTATGTATATAATACATCCAGAGCAATGTCATTTCCTTTGATTTCTATAGGGGAAATCTATTTTAATACCCCTATTTTCTGTTTTTTTAATGTTTATTCTTGAGAGAGAGAGACAGAGCATGAGTGGGGGAGGGGCAGAGAGAGAGAGAGGGAGACACAGAATGTGAAGCAGGCTCTAGGCTCCAAGCTGTCAGCATAGAGCCCGATGAGGGGCTCGACCTCACAGACTTCGAGATCATGACCTAAGCCAAAGTTGGATGCTTAACTGACTGAGGCCTCCAGGCACCCCTACTCCTACTTTCATCAGGATCAGTTCTGCATATAAATACTGGTGAAAAATGTTTTAGCACCATTGTGTTTGCTGCTACGTTTGTGTGAATATTTAACCCCATCATTCTTACCTGGTAAATATTCAACAATTTTGATTTCTGGGAAAATTTTATGTACTTTTAAATACGGACCTTTAATTTGAATTATTCCCAAAGAATCAATTTATGTGTATTTATTTTGAGAGAGAGAGAGAGACAGAGAGAGAGACAGAGAGAGAAAAGGAGGGGAAGAGAGAGAGAGAGGGAGAGAGAGAATCCCAAGAAGGCTCTACACTCAGTACAGAGCCCATGAGAACCGTGAGATCATGACCTGAGCCGAAATCAACAGTCACATGCTCAACTGACTGAGCCACCCAGGTGCCCCATATATGGCATTTTCTTAGAGGAATTCTATTAAATCAGTTTACATCATAATTTTTCTAGACATTGTGATTCTTTTTTTCCCTAAATTTCATTTTCCTTCATCCCCACCCCTGTCCTCCCTGACTTCATCCCACTGGTTTGGATTGAGCAAGGTGGGTGTGCAGGTTGGGGGTGGGGGACAGCTGCCTGCATAAGGATCAGAGGCTGGGTGGGATAAGAGGGGCATCTACACGATGATGGCAGGAGATCGGTGACACACAGGGAGGCTGATCAAGTAAGTAAATGTATCAAGCATAATATAAGCCAGTTTCCTTTCTGTAGGATAAGGGACAAAAAGGGAGAAAACCAGTATGAACCCTATGTGGTATTAGATTGCAACAGAAGATAGTGTTGTAACTCATGGTCTTCAATATAGATAGATAAATGTATATATGTATACACTATTTTGCAATATGTTTATCAAGAAAAATTTATTTTCCTAGTTCTGCCTGGCAATAATAATACTCCAATAGTAATAAGCACATTTCATGCCCAGATATTGATTTCTCAAGGCCATTTGGTTAATATCCAAAATATAACGCATGGAGAAGGATACATCTTCATTTCTGTGGTATTCCTGGCAAAGACTCACAAATCAAACCTAGTAACAAGGAAATATCTGACAAACTCAAACTGAGGGAAAGTTTACAAAATAATTGCTTTGTAATCCTCAAGAGTATCAAGGTCATAGAGTCAAAGACAGACTATGGAATTGTTCTAGACTGAAAGAGACATTGTAACTAAATAAATTGTAAATAAATGTAGCACATGATCTTGAAGCTGATCCTTTTATGGTAAAGGACAGGATTAAGAGAATCGGCAAAACTAGAATGACATCCATTGATTAGATGGCAAAAATGCGTCAGTGTTAATTCCTGATTTTGATGGCTATACTGTATTTAAGAGAATATCATGGTCTTGGGAGATGATAAAATATTTGTGAATTATGGGGTGTTATGTTGTGAAGCATTTACAAATGGTCCAAAAAAGTCTTATTAGACTATTCTTACACTGTTTCTCTGTATTTAAAATGAGTTTGAAATACAGAGTCCGAAATTTGTAATTTTAATTGTTAAATATACAATATTTCACATAAACCAAGAGAGGTACAGAAAATTATTTTACAGAGAGATAAAAAAGGAACCAAAAGCATGGTAAAGTGAAATATATACTGGGGAACACAAACATTATGATCAAGTTTCCTGGGTTCTATTCTGCCATCTGCCTTTATTAGCTGCAGGATCTATCTGGGCAAGTTTCCTAAAACCCCTCTGCCTCAGTTTCATAACTGTAAAATGAGGTAACATTAATATCAATCTTCCCGTCTTATTTGAGAATTGAGTCAAATAAATCATGCAAAGCGTTTGTCATATTGGCTGATACACAGACAGCTCTGATTAGTGTTCACCATTTTAAAAGCATCGTTACTAATTTGTTTTTAACCACGTCAAATTTTCTCAGGTAAAAATTTTGCAAGTCTACATTTTGTCAAGAATAGTTGAACCCTGGGGCACCTGCATGGGTCTGCAGGTTCAATGTCTGACTCTTGATCTCAGCTCAGATCTTGCACTCAGGGTCATAAGTTTGAGCCCCACATCAGGCTCCACAGGAGTATTTGAGTCTTACAACAATTCTTTGTCAACGACAGATTTTACCAGTCAGGACAATTTCAACTGTGACCCGTTGTACTTTCTTTTAACCAAGTTACTACTAATACCAAGTCTATTTTTCCCTTCTCAGGTCATTTGTTCCTTTGCAGACTGCAGTGTTATTAAAAAGCTGTGATTCTGCCGTTTTTCTGCTGTCACAAATTTTGCCATGTGCAGATGTAACACTTGTCAGTTTTAGTTGGCATCACACATTTCTGTGAGTCCTAAGTATTATGAGTTAGATACAAGGCTGATGGTGTTTTTATTCAACTCTTGGAAAACATTCATCTGAAAACCAGGTGCGCAGCCATGGATGAACTCAAGAGCCAGGAGACGCACAAAGCTTGTCCTGTATCCGATCACTCATCTGGGATGTGGAGGACTGAACAAGGGAACTTGAAGACTCTTGTGATCTGAGATTCCAGGGAAATGCGACACACAGATAGCAAGTCCTCAGTGAGAAGTGGGTGATTACTGCAGAAAGAGCCCTGGCTTTGGAATCCAATCACCTTGGTCTTAAGATCCTAGCTCCACGGCGCCTAAGCAGCATGACACTGGGTGAGCTTTGACCTTCAAAGCTCTAGTCCCCAGAGCTGTAAAATGGGGGCACTGCTGTTCTCTTCCGGAATTTTGAGACTGGGGGAGATAATATTTGGAATGCATTACTCCTAGTGCATAGACACTAGACACTCAACGACTGAACAAGAAAGTGTTCTTAGCCCATCAGGGTGATGGGATTGAGTGACCAGAGGTTGGTGACTAAAAGAAGGCTTAGCCCTGCACTGTCCAAGACAAGTTTCTGTGGCGATGGAACGTTCTATGTCAATACTGCCCAATATTATTCCCATTAGACACATGAGACTATTGTTAAACATTTGAAACATGGCTGGTATGAATGATAAACTGAACTTTTAATTTAATATAAACTAATTTAAATGTATATAACCACATATGAGTTGGCTACAGCACAGTCATAGACGTATATACTTTCAAACTTCTCTCCAACACGCTTACATAAATACCCCAAAATTTATTCATGCTGAACCACGTAGAGTCCGATGGAAGGAACCAAAAGTGCCAGTCAGACCCCAAATTCCAGGATTCAAATTATTTCACGAAATACCTACAATTCCACTCCTCTGTTTTCTGTACACGGTGATATTTTGTGACCTGCTTGCCAAACTTGCAACAAGCTTCCAGTGGATGGCAAAAATAAACCTAAGGGTGGACACTTCCTAGGTTATTGGGGTAGAAATCACACTTGCCCAGCTCGTGTAAGGCCTGTGTCTTTCTACAACCTCAGACCAGTCCCTTCTCCATTCCTGGCTTCAAGTGCGATGCACTGACTGATGGACAGAGTCAGTCATTCATCCATCAGACACTCACTGACAGGACACTGTGTTTCAGGCATAGCACTAGGCATTGAGACCAATCAGAAAGCCAAAGGAGACTGCTCTGCCATCGTGAAACTTACAGTCTCCTGGGGACTTGGCTTTAGCAAGTGCCTTTAATGCCTTACTTCCATGCATAACTCACGTTGTAATTAATATTAAGGGTAGCAAATCTTCCCAAAACTTAGTGGCTTCACATCATACTTGGTTCTTTCATGGCTTCTGTAGATCGGGAATTACAGAGCAGCGTGGCTGGGCCATCTGGCTTGGTGGGGGCAGTTGGGTGTCTGTCACAAAAATTGCGGTCAGATGGTGACTGGAGTAAAGGTCACTCCTTTACCAGTCCAGTGGTGCCAGAAGGACTCAAAGGGATGGAGTCCCAGCATGTGCGGCTGGACAGACACTGGTGTCATCTTTAGAAAACACAGCCTGCCACAGTTCCTCATTCCAGCCACAGCTATACAGGAGAGCTGTGTGTGACCTCAGAGTTGCCTTCCAAGGAAGACCTTCCATCTCAAGCACGCACCACAGTGTTTTTCTGCTTTCTGTTCCAGAACCTTCTCCAATGCTGCAGGAAACTGTTTGGCCCATGTGCAAGCACAGCCTGTGATCGTGGGGAGTTGGCACTCCTTAGGGGCACCCTCAAGCACTACAGAACGGGAGTCAGGGGCTAAATCCCCACCAACCTTTCTTTCTGGGAAACGCTCTCTGGAGCCTTCAGAACGTCCTGCTGGAACGGTCTATTTGAAAAGCTTTGGCATTTTCTAGCCATGTGACGTTCTTTGTGCCACTTTATCTCCTTTAAGCCTCAGGGTCCTCGTCTGTAAAATGGGGATAATGAAATTATCTACCTTTTAGGATTGCCAGCAGATCAGATGGGATGTTCATGCAAAGCCCTGGGCACATAACAGTTCAACAGGGGGTTGCTGCTGTGATATTGATGATCCCTGGATTCTGGAAAGATCCCCAGAATCTCAGCTGCAGCTTCTAAATACGTGTTGGGTGAGAGTCACCGTGCTTGACCACTAGGAGGAAGCAGACCCTCTTTCATGGCCCCCAGACTGATGCCCTCAGAGCTCAAAGAAGTGACAAGAGGATGTCTGGCTCAGAGGAACGACCGCTGTATCGGATTGGAAACTCAAGAGAGGCAGCACACCCCTCTGCTGCTTGCTGAGAAGGAAAAACATTTCTATAAAGACAAGAGAGAGGGGATTTCGTATCTACTCTGATGGGCTCTCATGGTTTTATAAATACCTTCTCTTACGGTAAGCAGTACTTTATCACAATGCCTGGATTTGACAAACTATAAGAAACAGGTTTATCAGATGGTGCCTTTTGCATGAACATTTAATATTCCTGCTATAGGAATGACACGTGTGTTTCAAGCATTTTTCTCATTGGAGCAGATTCTAAACCACATATTAAAAAAAATTTTTTTTTAAATGTTTATTTATTTTTGAGACAGAGAGAGACAGAGCATGAACGGGGGAGGGGCAGAGAGAGAGGGAGACACAGAATCGGAAACAGGCTCCAGGCTCTGAGCCATCAGCCCAGAGCCCGACGCGGGGCTCGAACCCATGGACCGCGAGATCGTGACCTGAGCTGAAGTCGGACGCTTAACCGACTGCGCCACCCAGGCGCCCCTAAACCACATATTTTAAAAGGCCTTGCAACTGATCAAACTGAAGAGGGGGTGGGGGTCGCAACCACATCCCAGGCATTCCCCGAGAGCTCTGTGACCCTGGCTACATCACATGGCAGCTAAGTCACCTGGCTAAGCAACATACCAAAATGGGCTTTGGAAATAGAAAGGTCTGGCTCAAATCTTGGATTTACCATATTGTAGCTGTGTGACCTTGGGCAACATATCCAGCCCTCTTTTAAAAAACAAAACAAAACTTTTTTTTTTTTTTAACACTTATTCGTTATTTTGAGAGAGAGAGAGAGAGAGAGAGCACAAGCAGGGGAGGGGCAGAGAGAGAGGGAGACCCAGAATCCGAAGCAGGCTCCAGGCTCTGAGCTGTCAGCAACGAGCCCGACGCAGGACACAAACTCATTAACTGTGAGATCATGACCTGAACTGGTCGGACGCTTAACCAATTGAGCCACCCAGGCGCCCCTAACCAGCCCTCTTTGAAACTCACATGTGTCAGCTGGCAAATAGGGAATGAGAACACCAACCCCATAAGACTGCCTTCTAGATGCACCCAAATCATATGGGAAAATGCAACAGCATTTGACACGAAGAGGGCGCTCCATTAACGTCCATACATTTCAATTCTCTTTCCCTTCAACTCCCCCTCCCGCCCGCCTCATCTTAAAAATGGGACAGTTTCTGGGGCACCCAGGTGGCTCCATCGGTTAAGCATCCGACTCTTGGGTTTAGCTCAGGTCGTGATCTCACGGTTTGTGAGATCAAACCCCGAGTCAGGCTCCACGCTGTCAGTGAGGAGCCTGCTTGGGATTCATTCTCTTTCCCTCTCTCTGTGCCCCTCCCCTGCTCACTCTTTCTCTCAAAATAAATAAATAGACTTAAAAAATTTTTTTAAAAAGTGGGGCAGTTTCTACGTTTCCCTTTCAACCCAACATAATTCTGGCTATTGCCGGGGGACTAAGTGTTAGGATATAGATGGGTCGCACAGGTGGCATGAAGCCACCTAGGAAGCAAGACGAGGGACAGGTGATAGGTGCGTGCAGGGGTGAAGGTGAGTGAAGGCAGCATAGGTTCAAAGATACACAGCGATGCGACTGTGGTTTCAAGGGGCAAACTGGATGCTTCAGCTGAGGAATTTCGGACCTAGAGAAATCAGGTGCAATGGGGAGGTGAGTGGGTGGGTCATGATAGTATTATTGTTACCTTTTTATTACGGGCCTGGTGCCTACTTGAGAGGAGGCGTGTACTACATAAAGGCAGGGCCTGGGGTCCGCGTTATTCATGGGTTAAGTGCTGCAAAGGAGACCGGTCTCCATGAGAGTTAGACAACCACATAAGAGCAAGCTGGATGGATTCTTTCGTGCCTGGTCGCGGCCCTGCTTCAAGCCCATTACGTGCACTGAGTCATTCCTGACAATTGCCTTCTAACACAAGGACCAGTATCAGATGGGGTACGGGAAGCTAAGAGGCCCAAAGTCACAGAGCTTCCAAAAGGCAGAGTGGAGAATCGGGTCTCCTGGTTCCAGGCAGCCTGCTTTTAACCACTGCTTCTGTGAGCAGGGGACCCGTCTTTTAGATCCACAGTGGGCTCAGGCTCAAAACAGGGGTGTCCCCAGGGGTGTTCCGCGGTCAGCCTCGGGAAGGGTGCTACTGGCCACGTGGGCCTCCTCTCTGGCTGGGCCACATGGGTCGTATCCAGCTTTGAAGCAGTGAGCCTCCCACTCACGCAGGCCTAAGAGGCCAACACGCTGAAAATCTGAGACTGTGCATACCTTGCCCCGACTGTTCCGTGGTGGGAGAAGCTTCCCCTTGGTCATGGTAGTTAGTAACAGGTAGTAGTAGTTAGTATTAGGTGGTTAGTGTTAGGGGGTCACCTCTAACAAAACCCGAGCTACAGACAGACTTTGCACGTGAATCCAGTTCCAAAGACAAGGATGCTACCGTGAGGCGATCAGCGGCGCCCATGTCTGGAAGATGATACAATTCCTGATGAAACTCTAAATTCTCATCTGTGATCAAAGAAGAGGGAGAATGATCTTTCTAGAAAGCCCCACAGCCTTTCTGAGTAAGATTTTACAGGATTTCAGGGAAAAAATCAAACGGAAAAAAAGGAACACTAATCTGAGGCCTAAGAAGTGGGTTTGAGTTCCAGTTGCATTATTTTCCTTTTATAAGTTTATTTTGACAGAGAGAGAGAGAGAGAGAGAGAGAGAGAGAGAGCACAAGCAGGCTCTGTGAGATCATCACCTGAGCCGAAAGAGTGTCGGACGCTTAAGTGACGGAGCCACCCAGGGTCACCCTGGAACCAGGCAGACCCCCTCGGGGGCTGACGTCAGCAGAGAGGAGCCAAGTGGGTCATCCCACCAACCCCCGGATTCTAGCAGAGACGAATTATTTCCACCTATTTCACCTGTTTCACGTTAAGACACTTTGATAAAGTGTCTCTGCTCCTTAGCACAGACTGAAAAACCACCATCCGATGTCAACACGCATGGTGAACGCACACAAATCACTGGGGGATTTGTTAAAATGCAGATTTTGATTCAGTCAGTGTATTCGTTTCCTTGGGGGCTGCCGTAACAAATTACCACACACTGGGTGGCTCGAAACAGCATAAGTTTACTCTCTCACGGTTCCGGAGGCCAGGACTCTGAGATCAAGATGCTGGGAGGGGGCTGGCTTCTCCTGGAGGCTCTATGGGAGAATCTGTTCCCTGCTCCTCTCCCAGCTTCTGGTGGCCGCTGGCAAGCCTGGGAGTGTTTGGGCTTATAGTCACATTATTCCAGCTTTCCCCCTTGTGTATCTGTGTGTCCCCTCTTCTTCTAAGGACACTGGGGTATATGATTTCGTCTTGAGATCTTCACGGAATGTCTAGAGTTGTGGCCTGAGACTCTGAATTTCTAACAAGCTCCCAAGAATGACACTGTGGGTCTACAGACCACACTTTTAGAAGCAAAGCTCTATAAGGCCACACTATTAATGAAAAAAAAAATTTTAAATATTTTAAAAACGTTTATTTATTTTTGAGAGAGAGACAGAGCACAAGCAGGGGAGGGGCAGAGAGAGAAAGAGGGAGACACAGACTCCAAAGCCGGCTCCAGGCTCCGAGCTGTCAGCCCGGGGCCCAACATGAGGCTCAAACCCACAAACCATGAGATCATGACCTGAGCCGAGGTCAGACGCTTAACCTACTGAGCCACCCAGGCACACCCCTGCCCCTCTACCCACTTTTTAAAGATAATTTTCTGTGTTATGAATTCTTAAAGCATTTCAGGTGGGTTATTTACCACGTGGATATGCACACAGACCCACTATAGGTTACAAGTTTTGTTAGCCAAAATTCTAGACCTTTTGAAGAGTGCAGAATGAAGGCACAGGGTGAGAACAGCAGAAGCATGACCTGGACAGGGATTTCCCTGGTCCCAGGCCCCTTAAAGTGACACTTGGCTGCTGATGACAAGGTCTGAGCAAGTAGGTCCTTGCCAAAATATGAAAGCAAGCATAGTCGTGTTTACGCTCTTGCTTTTTTATTCTTGGGGCTCAACAGAAATCTCTCAATCTGCCAGAGTCACTCATACTAATAATGTACGTGCTTCTATTTGTGGGGATGTTTGTGACTATCCGAGTCTCCTTGTTTAACTAAAGTCACATCACCAAGGCCACATTTTCATCTAAGAGAAGAGCCAGGGTCACTGACCTGCTGTCTCTACACTTCATCCAGCTGCCCGAGTTTGAATCCCAGCTTGGGCGCTTATTAACTGTGTCATGTCGGGGAAGTTTATTGCCTTCTCTGCTTCAGTTTTCTCATAGGAAAAATATAGAAAATACTAGTACTTATTTCATAGAGCTGCTTTCAAGGTGTAAGGGCTAATGTCCAGTAAGCATTTGAATAATAGCGCCTAGCAGGTAGTAAACATTCCCCACATGTGGCCATTGTTATTATTATTTTTACTATTATTACTATTTCCTTGTGGTTCACTCTGTAGTTCTGATTTAATGCCACCTTCTTATCTGGGTGTTTTTTAATAGAGAGTGTGGTCCAGAGACCACGATAACAAAATCCATTTCCCTGTGCCTTTTAATATTTCATTTTTTATCTGTTGATTGCATTTATCACTTGGCTCATCCCCAGACGGGTATGAGGACAAGAAGGAACTCTCTGATCTGTCACACGGACTATTTAGGGCCATCTCGTGATTGTTTTACGATCTTATGCCTTTGCATGTGTGAGTCGCCTATGGACGTTTCATCCCAAGCAGTGCCACACAGATGATGGCACCACCCCCAAGCCTGTGTGTGGACAGTGAGAAATAGAAGAAAATGTGACCATGGATCCCTCGAGAACTGTTATGGGGGAGGGGCTGTGACAGCCTTTAGACTGTCTTTAGGGGATCACGTCCTAAGTGACAATCAGGAAACAGCCATGCTGTAATAAGAAGTCCCCAGAAGGCGTCCCTGCATCCCAGCCCAAATCTCTCCATCCCTCCATGGCACAGGCCACTTTCAGATCACAAAGTGTTCTATTATGAAGAATTCCTCCTTCCCAGTATAGAGCTTTGGGGGATAAAGGGATGGTCCCTCCACTAAACTTTAAATCTTGATGAACAGAAATATGAATTCCATAATAATAACATCTTTAATTTATGCAGCACAAATTGTCTTTCAGGGACAATACCCAACATCTTGTGTGTGGATTCACATTACTGCTCATTACAACCCTGTGAATTGGGCATCATTTGTGCTCGTTCTGCAATGGAATAAATGAATTGTAGAAGATACATAATTTCCTCAAGATCACACAATTTATATATGGAGAAACTTATTTTTTTTAATTTATTTTTTATTTTTTAAAAATAATCTCTACTCCCGACATGGGGCTTGAACTCACCACCCCAAACAAGATCAGGAGTCTCATGCTCTACCAACTGAACCAGCCAGGTGCCCCGGAAGGAGCCTATGTTCGCACCTATGCTGCCTGACTCAGAAACTTCTAAGTTGTAATACGTGATGTGATATATAAATCCAAAATGCAATGTATGATATAAAATGTAATATATTCTGGATCCAGTGTTTGTTTCAATCAGATACTTTGTATGATTGTGAATGTTTCCCAATGGTTCTCATGCACATTTGTTTTTCTAATTGTATTTTAAATGTACCATATTTATGTACATATATATGTATATATATGTATAATTACATGTTCTTTTAAAAAATGTTTGCTAGAGAGAGAGAGAGAGAGAGAGAGAGAGAGAGAGAGCAAGCACGAGCATGCACATGTGAGCAGGGGAGGGGCAGAGAGAGAGGGAGAGAGAGAATCCCAAGCAGGCTTCACGCTGTCAGCACAGAGCCCAATGCTGGGCTCAATCTCAATGCTGAGTCTGAGCCAAAATCAAGAGTCAGATGCTTAACCGACGGAGCCACCCAGGCGCCCCTATAATTACATATTCTTTTTCAAGCAACTAACACAAGGCCAGCTTGACAGGAGATGATGATAAATGATGAGCTTTTCATAAACTTCCAGGCAAATGAGTCTGAGTTCACCTGTGGATTCCAGAAATAATCTAAACAGGCTATTGAGTTTCACAGTCTGCTCAAAGTGAGTCTCACAGTGCATGATGGATGCTTTTATATATTTGTTGCATATGAGAAATCAGTGGCTAACTGGTAAAGAAAATTATCTGTCACTTTCCAGAAAGAACAGATGTCAGTAAGCAAATGATACTGTGGTACACACTGGAGCAAGTGAAACTTATTAGACATGTTTTGGACAGTTGCCTTCTCCTGGAGTCAGAGGTTTCTATTCAAACCATTTTGCTTTATTAGTTTACTATCAGGCAGACAAGAAGGAAAAGAAGGAAGGAAAGAGAAACATGGTTACAAACATTTATGGAGTTTTTATTACATGCCAGACACGGTTCTGAGTGCTTTCTAGATGATCAAGCATTTACTTCTCATAAAATATCCACTAAGTGAGGACCATTCTAATCCTGGTTTTAGAGATGAGAAAACTGAGGCAGAGTGGGTGTGCTGGGTATATTCTCTGCTTGTCCCTCTGGGTTCCTTCTCCACCTTTCCCCACCCTGCTCTATGAACTGCTTCCTCCAGGTCCCCTGGTCCCCTGGCTTCCCATCAGGTTTGGCCAATACGAGGCATCAGCTAGAGACTGGGGTGCGGGAGGGAAGAGTAATGGAGATAAGTCTTCCCCCGTTTCCATCCCTGGTGGGCTGTGGGTTGACAGTGACTGAATCCCTCCACTGAAGACCATAGTTCACATCAGCCGGCCCTTTCCTATGGCCCTTGCTGAATTCTGGTAAATGATCCCTCCTCCCTCACCTGAGGACAGCACGACTTTCTGCAGTTGCTATCCCAGGGCATTTCAACACCCCTAACTTGGGTTGTCTAATCCTTCCCACACCTTTGCACGCACTTCCACCGGAAGACTTCCACCGGAGACTCTTTTCCATGGCCGCCTTTTTCTAGCCATGGCCTCACTAGTTAAGGTGAGCTTCTGGAACCTTCCCAAAGTAACAAAGGTAGTCAGTGTAAAAGGGAACTCTGGAGAATGAGTAGATTTGGAAGTGAGAGGAAAGCTGAGTTAGGTTTTGGACATGCTGAATTTGAAGTACTCCCTGAACAACCTAGGAGAGGATCCACGAGACAGGTGAAATCAAGATACCGAGCCCTGAGAAGGGCACTGGTCTGAGGACACAGACGGAAATGGAAGGGAAGACATGGGGTTGTTTGAGAGTTCCCAGCGAACACATTCAGAAGAAGAGTAGAGAGGACAGAGCCGAGTCCTGAGAAAAACCAAGGTCAAGGGCCAAGGATGAGCCAGACAGGTGGGGGGGGGGCGGGGCTGGAGAGGGTAATAAGGTAAGAAGCACCTTCGGGTCCTAGAAATTGTGGGATGAGTAGATATCAAAGGAGAAAGAGTAGATAAAAGAGTCAAATCTCCCTGAGAGGTCAAATAGAGCAGGAATTGAGAAGTTTCCATGACATTTGAAAAGAACTGTGGTAAAATACACATACCATAAAATTGACCATTTCAAGTGCTTTAAAGTATACAGTTCATCATGATGCCATGCGACTAGCATCATTATCTAGTTGCTCATGTATCTGAGTCATTATACAGCTCTTTTATCAACACCTCATGGTCTCAGCACAGTGAAAGATTTCCAAGTCAACGGTGTGGTCTGGAGAGCCCAGAAACAGACTCGCACTGACGTGGTCGTAGACGCGAAAACATTTCATCGGGGAAAGAAAAGTAAACCTTGGCCTCTTCTTTGCACTATACAAAAAAAATTATAATAATAAGTTCGGGATGGATCATGGACCTAAGCATAGAAGGCAAAAGTATAAAGTTTTAGAAAAAAAGATGGGTGGAAAGCCATACAACCTGGGAGTGGTTAAAAATTTAAGTAAGACACACACACACACACACACGCAAAGAAGAAGAAGAAGGAAAAAAGAAATGACAAATTAACTTCGTGAAAATTAAATACTTTGGCTGCTCAAAAATGGCGAAGAACAATTTTACAAGACACACATCTGACAAGTGACTTGCCTGAGAATATTTAAGGACCTCCCGCAAGTCCCTAATAAAGAGATAAACAATCCAACAGAAAACGGACAAAGCCTTGAGCGTCCTCTCACAAGCAAAGACACAAATTTTAAGTAAGCACGTGAAAATGTGCTCAACACCATTAGGCATCAGGCAAAAGGAAAGCCACGTTGACGTATCGCCACACCTTCACCTGAATAGCGGAAACTAAACAAGACCGACAGCACCAAGTGTTGGTAAGGACGTGGACCAGCCCGAACCCCCACCCGTTGCCCGTAGATGCAGGAGACGGTACGTGTGCTTTGGAGAGAATTGGCAATTTCTACCCAACGATGTAGCATTCCATTGCTAGGTATAAACCCAAAAGAAAGAAAAACATAAGTCCACGAACGAACTTGCACAAGAATTCTGACAGCAGCTTCATCATAGCCAAAATCTGGAAATAACCAAAGCAGGCATTAACAGGAAAATGCATAAATAATGGGTAGCGTGCTTACACAAAGGGCTAATGACCCAGCAATAAATAGGAATGAACCATTTATCTATGAACAACATAGATAAATCACTTCGATATGCTGGTGAATGAAGCCAGACACAAAACAGCACATATTGTAGGATTCCATTTATAGAATGTTTTAAAATAAGTAAAAGTTGGGGCGCCTGGGTGGCTCAGTCTGTCAAGCATCCGACTCTTGGTTTCAGGTCAGGTCATGATCGAGCCCGAGTTCGAGCCCCACGTTGGGTTCTGTGCTGACAGTGCAGAGCCTGCTTGGGATAGTCTCCTTCCCTCTCTCTCTCTCTCCTCTGCTTGCTCTCTCTCAAAAAATAAATAAACTTAAAAAAATAAAAAATAAGTAAGTAAAATGTGTCTAGGGTGAGAAACACCAGAAATGATCGCTTTTTATGGAGAATTGACTAGAAATTGGGGCATGAGGGAACTTTCCGATGTGATGGAAACAATGTACACATTGATAGGATTGTAGGTTGCACAGGCACACACTTTTTCCAAAAATCATGAATTGTACATTTACGATCTATGCATTTCATCCTATGTAAATCTTACCAGAAAAGGAATTAAAAACAACATTTGAACTCTAGTTAACTGGTTTGCTTTTTATGGTGACATGAGTTAGCAAGTCTGAAACTACTTTTCTGTGTATCCTGGACTTGAGAAAAAGAGTAAATATTTTGAATGCAATCTAGGTTTCTTACTGTTAGAAAAGAAAGCTGCAAACATGGGGGTAGGGAACCAGAATGTGCCCTGTGCTGTGGGATTAGAATTAGGGGTATCACCATAGATTCGCGGTTTTTAAGATAGGTGTGTGTGTCAGGGGGTGGGGGTAGACATATATATACATATATATATACACACACACACACATATATATGTATACATATGTATATATATATATCCTAGTTCTATATGCTGAGAAGGTCTGGGAGCAATGAAAGAATAATAGTAATGCACACTTCCAGACCCACCCACCCCCCCTTTTTTTAAGTTTGTATTTAAATTTCACTTAGTTAACATACAGTGTAATATTAGTTTCAGGTGTACAATATAGCAATTCAACACTACCCAGACTCACATCTTGGTTTCCAAATAACGTTCTCCTCTGAAAGGTACCCGGTTCCTTGGAGAAAAGGCCAAATCCAGGGCTGGAAAGCTATTGTGTCAGAAGACAAGTAAGGGCTTGAGAATGATGTGTCTATGTCAAAAGGACATAGCACCAAATGAAAGAGTTCTTGCTGGCCCCGTCTGGTACCATTTGGGCAAGGAAATAAATAAGGATAATAGATTACAACTCATTGAATAAAATGAGAATCCGTGAGTCCAGAATGATACAAATGATAGATGAATAAATAAGTAAATGGAGGAGAAAGAAAAGCTATGTCTTATGACGGAATTTTCAACTAACAAATACTGAAGGATAGACGGATCGCAAAACCATCAATTTAATGTTAAACCCCAGGTGAATGTTTCATAAAGGATATGTACAGAGTTTCAAAGCATCTATGCACAGATTATTAATCTTAAAGGGAATACAGTGGATATGGTGGAGAAGCCTGATAGACACCACAGTAACCTTTGAGGAACACACTACAATATAACCAGTCGGAACTCTTCGAAGGAATCAAGGTCAAGAAAGACCAACACTGAGGAACATTCCACATGAAAGACCAAAGAGACATGACCACTAAATCAGTATGTGATCTTGGGTTGGAGGGTGGGGTGGAGTGGCGTGGGGGCTATAGGCGACCTCAGTGGGGAAGCTGACAATATTTGGGTACAGACTGGATTTTTCATGATATTATCACATCAGGGTCACATTTCTCAAATTCGGTAATTGTACTGTGTTTATGCAAAAGGAAATTCTTGATCTGAAGAGATACATCACGATGAATGACAAAGGGGTATGCTGTTTCTGGGTCTCAACTGCCTTAGAAAGAGTACCTATGTAGAGGGACAAGGCACAGTGTTAAGAATATGGTTAAAGGGTATTGGAGTTTTTCTTAGACTTCTCTTGCAGCTTTTCGGTAAGTCTGACATCCGATCAAAATCAAAAGTTGAGGGAATGAAAGAGACAGCATGGCCCAGGAGGTGATTCCTAAAGCACTTGGCCTCAGGCCGGGCCCTTGAGCTCCATAAGGTCTTGGCTAACAAGCAGAGGCTGAACCTGGGTCGGTAGACGCTGACAGGCAGAAATTGATGACTGTAAGCGTGTAAATCAGAGAGCTGGCCCAGACCATAAAATTGGAAGTTAAAGAAACGCGTGTTGAGCTGTAGGCAATTTAATTCCTTTGCATATATTATTCTGAAGGTTACTTTATAATTACAAGCATAACTAATACAAAGTTACATACTTAGTTATTCAGGTTTGGGAGGGGAAGGAAAAAGGTTAGCAGCTGGAGATAGCACTTCCATATGCCTGGGTTCACACCTGCCACCAGGCGTCCACTTCTCTGTCTTCCCAACACCCCTCCCAGGTAGATGTCATCATCTGCGTCTAATAGAGGAGTGTGCGTTTGCAAACTGGCTTTGAGCGCCAAGGGCGGAGAGAGAAGCAGGTCACTCCAGATGGGCAGGTGGCAGGGTTAATAAGGGGACTTAGGACGTTTGTCCTGGGCTCTGCAAGATGAATGTATGTGCGCACCTGCTGCTCAGAATCTTCAAAGTTTATACAGAGGGCGCCTGGGTGGCTCAGTTGGTTGAGCGTCTGACATCGGCTCAGGTCATAATCTCGTGGTTTGAGCTCCGCATCGGGCTCTGTGCTGATGGCTCAGAGCCTGGAGCCTGCTTCGGATCCTGTGTCTTCCTCTCTCTCTGCACCTCCCCTGATCAGGCTCTGTCTCTATTTCTCTCTCTCTCAAAAATAAATAAACATTAAAATAAAAAAAAGTTTATACAGAGGCCCTAACTGGGTTCAGTCACATCTACCTTCCAGATGGTCTCAACGACTTTGCTCTCTCAAGGCTGCATCATTGAGAATGGCTTCCCCTGTGGGACCAGGAGATAGAACACACCTTCCAGGGATGGGAGGGGGTGAGGAGTGTGATGCTGTCCAGAGGCAGCACCATCAACCAGCTGTCCCACCTTCTCCATGACATCCTCCAATGAGGAGAAAATTGATGCCTTTGCAAGTTTGTCTTGCCCCAGGTCACATAGCTAGAAAGTATTTCAGGAAGGAGGTGGGAGGGGGGCTGCAAAGAGAATGGAAACACTAATGGCTTTCTACCTCATCACCTCCTCTGGAAGGGAGGCTCCAAGGGGTTAGAGATCTTCATCTGTTTTGCTCAGAGATCTACGTCCAAACCGAGAACAAACATCGCCCCAAGAAATGCTCAACAAGTGTGAAGTCATATTTATATATCAGTGGGATGATCCAATCAAGGTGGAGGAGAGAAAGGGGATGCCAGGGTCACATAGAGTTCCACAGTGACTGAATTTGGGCAGAAAGGACGGCATGAGAGCAGAGCATGCCCAAGACCCTAAACAACAAACTATGGCAAATATGTGTTTTGTTGATGTCTAGCCTGCCAAAGGAAAGAGACAACAAGCCATGACTTTACAATCCTGGGGAGAATGTTCAATGTCCCTGTGTTACATTATGCAATTCTTCCCTGCAAGAAAATCTTCCCCCACAAAACTCTCATAACCCCCCATAAAAATCTCATTTCCCTAAGAATCTTCCGGAAACTTCAGCCCCCCAAAAGAGATTCCTTCCTAAATATGCATTTTCCTACAATGTGTTGGGATTGTACCAGAGGCCTCATCGAAACCCCACATTGATATTATGAAGTCTCTATTATAAAACACTCTTGATGATATGGAATCTGAGGGACACAACATTGAAATAGCTTTCTAAACATTACGTAATGAAGGGTAACTTCTAGGAATTGAACCCAGTTTGTCTGAGTCCATGGTTTTCTACTATATCTTTGTGTATTTCATTGATTATTTTAAAAAATGTTTATTTATTGACAGAGGGAGAGAGAGCGAGCAGGAGCAGGGGAGGGGCAGAGAGAGAGGGACAGAGAAAATCCCAAGCAGGATCTGCATTGCCGAGTCCCACGTGGGGCTCGAACCCATGAACCATGAGATCATGACCTGAGCCAAAACCAAGAGTTGGACACTTAACAGAATGAACCACCCAGGTACCCCTCACTGCTTATTTGTTGATGACATTTGCCAGGCTCCCTAGACCAGACAGCCCCAGCTGGGAGAGAAAACCACTTGCTTCAGATACTTTGGGCCAGTCTGCTTTTCCAGGAGAAAACCCAGAGAGTCTGTCTGCATTTCCCCTGCCAATGTACTGAGACGGGGCAAGACAGATCCAGCAAGTTTTAATGTCACAGCAGTGATGACATTTTTTTTTGTTTGTTTCAGTAGGATGAGCTTTCTGTTTCCAGAGAAAACTTTCCAAATAACAACATTTCATCCTTTAAAATGTGCCTTCTCTCAACAGAGGAATGGATGTACGACCTGTAGTACATTCATTCACAAAAAAAAAAATGAACTCTCTACATGCAAAAGTATGAGCAAGTCTCAAAAATATTATGTTGAAGGGCGCCTGGGTGGCTCAGTCAGTTAAACGTCCAACATCGGCTCAGGTCATGATCCCGCGGTCCGTGAGTTCAAGCCCCGCATCGGGCTCTGTGCTGACTGCTCAGAGCCTGGAGCCTGTTTCAGATTCTGTGTCTCCCTCTCTCTCTGACCCTCCCCCGTTCATGCTCTGTCTCTGTCTCAAAAATAAATAAATGTTAAAAAAATTAAAAAAAAATATTATGTTGAGCAAAGGAAGAAGACACAAAAGCTTAGATACAGTGTGATTCCATTTATATGAGGTTCAAAGACATGCAAAACGGGTCTATGGTGGTGGAAGGCAATATAGTGATTGGTAATGACTGGAAGACAGCAGGAATAAACGTTCTGGTGGACAGAAGTATGCAATATCTTGATCTGGGTCATGGTTTCACAGGGGACTGTGTAGGATGAAATTAATTGAGCTGGGCACTTAAGAATTGTGTGGTTTGTAGGTCAATTATACCTTCATTTTAAAATATGACTTCCATGAGAACATGGTCTTGGGGGGAAGGGTGAACATCCAGAAAAAACATGGGTTGGGAGCACCTGAGTGGCTCAGTTGGTTAAGCGTCCAACTTGGGCTCGGTCATGATCTTGAGGTTTGTGGGTTTGAGCCCTGCATTATCAGTATGGAGCCTGCTTAGGATTCTCTCTCCCTCTCTCTCTGCCCCTCCACCACTTGCACATGTGGGCTCTCTCTCTCTTTCAAAATAAATAAATAAACTTTAAAAAAAACATGGGGTGGACAGTTGCTCATTATAAGAGACATGAGATGAGAGGGTGGTTGGGGGAACAACCAGCAGGGTCTCTGGTAGAGGTGAATGTGGGGGGGGGCGGTCTCTGCAGGCCACTAGGGCACTGCCAGGAACCCAGATTCCTTGCAAGATCTGGGCAGCTGTCCACACCCTCCACTTGGTCCCTAGCCAGGCTGCCCTCAGAACTAGAGATGGGTGGGAGAGTTTTCCCTTGTCCCTGCCCCTCCAAGTTGCTGTGGAAGGAGAGGGCTTGCAGCACAGAGCTCTGCAGGGAGCCTGCCAGGCTAAAATCCATCTTGTGTCCAGCTGGCCAGGCCCCTGGGAAGCCATGGAGCTGCCCCGAGGGGAAGCTGAGGAAGAGTCAGCTTTGGTCAAATGCCTGCACCCAACACCCACGCCTGCTATCTTCTCTCCCTCTTCTATCATTTGGTCACCGATGCTGTTTTGGATGGGGTTTTGGCCAACATTCTTCTTCCACCTGGTGGGGCCATTACGTGGATTTCATCAAAGAGCATTTTTCACAGAGCATTTCGAGCAAAATCAAGGCTGTGCTTGTGACCTTGCAAGGGAGTGGGGGAGGTGCAGGGGAAGCGGGGAGGAAGGGCAGAAGAAGGGCTTAGGAGTGGATGGAGCAAGGGGGTGATGGGCGGTGAGGGGAGGCAGGGTGGTCATAGGAGGGAAGGAAGGGGTGCAGGGGAGAGAAGACAGAGCTTAGACTACTCTGCTCTTCCCCCTGCCCACTTCTCTCTCTAACCCTGGCATCCTCAAATCCATGGGCAAAGAATGTGGTGCCCACAGACCATGGAATGGGAATCGGCCACAAGAAAGGACGTCCACCATTTGCCCCAACATGGAGGGGCTCGAAGGCATTATGCTGAGATAAGCAGATGGAGAACGACAAATATTGTGGGATCCCACCTATACATGGAGTTAATTTTCTTTTTTAATGCTTGGGGTGCCTGGGTGGCTCAGTTGGTTAAGTCTCCAACTTTGACTCAGGTCATGATCTCACAGCTCGTGAATTCTAGCCCTGTGTCAGACTCTGTGCTGAAGCTCAGAGCCTAGAGCCTACTTCAGATTCTGTGTCTACCTCTCTCTGCCCTCCCCTCTGCCCCCATTCAGGCTCTGTCTCACCCTTAAAAATAAACATTAAAAAAAATTATACGTGGATGGGAATGCAAGCTGGTACAATCACTCTGGAAAACAGTATGGAGACTCCTCAAAAAACTAAAAATAGAACTACCCTACAACCCAGCAATTGGACTACTACACATTTATTCAAGGGATACAGGTGTGCTGTTTCGAAGGGACACATGAACCTCCATGTTTATAGCAGCACTATCAACAATAGCCAAAGTATGGAAAGAGCCCAGATGTCCATCAATGGATGAATGGATAAAGAAGATGTGGTATATCTATACAACTGGAGTATTACTTAGCAATCAAAAAGAATGAAGTCTTGCCATTTGCCACTATGTGAATGGAAATGGAGGGTATTATGCTAAGTGAAATTAGTCAGAGAAAGACAAAAATCATATGACTTCACTCACATGAGGACTTCAAGAGACAAAACAGATGAACATAATGGAAGGTAAACAAAAATAATACAAAAAAAGGGAGAGAGACAAAACAGAAGAGACTCATAAATATGGAGAACAAACTGAGGGTTACGGGAGGGGGTTGTGGAAGGGAGGATGGACTAAATGGGTAAGGGGCACTAAGGAATCTACTCCTGAAATCATTGTTGCACTATACACTAACTAATTTGGATGTAAATTTAAAGAAATAAAAAATAAAACAAGTTAATAAAAAAAATTATATGTGGAATTAAGAAACAGAGAGTAGAGCGGTGGTCACCAGGGCTGGCGGGGGTGAGGGGGTGTGGGGGAACTGCTTATATAGCACTGTGATGCTCTCTGAATTTTCAACCATATTCATTAAGGGTTCCAGACCAGAATCCTTTTCAGCCTCTTTGGAGGAGACAATAAGAAAAAGACACAAACCTTAGGTTACCTCATATTTACAGCTCCCCGGAGCTAAGCAATAAATGGCCCAATTTTGTTGAACTTAAGATGTTCTCTACCATATGACGCCAAGCACCTCCCTGTGTCCCCAAGTGTACGTCGATTACCTACTATATACACAGCCCTGACATGTTACTCCATGCGGAAGTACAAAAGAAATAAAAGGAAGAATAAAGACACATAAATACACCGTGTATCAGTCATGACAATAAACGCAAGTAGATCTATTTCTCTATTATAAGGCAAAACCTCCTTATAAAGGCAGTCTTTAAAATTCACGTTATGTTGCTTGGGTCTTAAATGACAAACGAAAGCAGCAAATAAAAGAGAAACCAGCAAGTGAACCTCAGGAAAAAAAAAATTAAAAAGAAAAAGGAAACCAGAGTTGGCCATATTGCATACCAGGTGGGTTAAGCAATGTATCTAGCATAAGGAAAAAGCATTTGAGTTTTGCAATTAGACCTCAGTTTCTATCTTAACCTTGACTGATCATCAACCACCTTGTTAAAAAAGTTAGAATTGAATAATACCTACATTTCAGGATGCTTAACCGACTGAGCCACCCAGGCGCCCCCCTACATTTCAGGATGATTGTGGTAATTAAAATGAATGATAAGGCATATGGCTACAACTCACTAAGTTTCCTGACTCGTGGTGGCTACTTCAATAGAGGCTGATAGTTCCTGTTTCTTTTACTGCTATCTTAAAACAGATTTCTGCTCTACAACAGAAACGTAGTAGATCATTGGCAGTTTGAAGATCTAAGTCCTGAAATATGTACGAATCCTTAAATTCACATAAAGCAACAATTGGATGAGCGGATCTTACTGTCGGAGATCTCCCCAATTGCTCATGAACAGACCAAACCTCAAAAGACAAGAACTCACATGCTATCGAGCTCCTGAAACTAACCGCCTAGACCGGGGGCTAAAGAATCAAATCCATACAGAGATCAAGTGGGAAATGAAAATGAGCAAAACCATCTGGGTGTAAGATGTATGCTTTAGACACACACATACTGCATTTATGTATTAAACATGTAGGGAAGATTTCAATTCCACAATTCTAACTTCCTTGAAACGCATAGTCTTGCCAGTCTATATTTTACAGAGATGGGTATAATAGATATCTTGCTTTTTCCTTAATTATCTCAAAAGGAAAAGAACCCAAATGCAATTATAAATGTCAAGGCACACTTGGATTTAGGCTCAGAGAGGCAATGGTGGGGGGTAAGCTCAAGTCGGTAAGACAATGTCAGCTCGAACAGGGGCTTGCCAAGTGGGCCTACCATCACTAGATTTCCCAATCTTTCCAAAGACACAGGAAATCTCGGTTTTTATAGGGGAAGATCCCAGTATTTAAATACAACTGTTTTTTTTAAATTAAATTTAATTTTTTTTTTACACATGATGTAGGCTGACATTCTGTGGGCCGAACAAAACACATTTATGGATGTCTGGCCAGCAGAAGCCCCTAATCAAAATTACCTGGCCATGGGAACACCTCATAAAAGTCACAGTTATTAATTTACTTCCTACTGCATTCAAAGCACTTGTGCTACCCACCAGAGGAGACCTCAGCTTGAGAACAGTGGAGGGCAGCATTTGCAACTACGGGTTTTAGTTAGAATCCGACATCCTTCTTCTGAATCCCGGCTGTGCCACCTTTGAGCTGTGTGCCATCGGGCAATATTCCTTTCATCCATCAGTAACACGGGGATTATTCTTAATTTTCTGGGGTGTCCTGAGGATTGAATGACATAATGCATTGATCGTTCATGGTGAACATGTATTTGTTCGTAGCCTGACACAAATAAAGGCTCACTCATGATAATTAACAGCCCAGCAATAAGGTCCTGGCATTTTGTCCTGCGTGTCTATAATCTCCTTCCCTGGCCAGCTTCCTGCCAGCTCTGGCTGGGGCTCCTTTTTTTTTTGTTTTTGGATAATGTCTGCTCATCCAGCTATCACCCAAATTAACACAGCTGATGTAGATACAGATGCCTCTTCTCTGGACATTTCAGCCGTCATGTTGAATTATGTGCCTTAAGCCTCACCGTGCCACTGCACCTTGTAACACAGTGTTACATCGGATGCCGCGAATCACCCAGTCCTGTTGGACCCAATTTATGTCCAACAGCAGAGCTGTATTTTCTTGTGTCACGTCATGTTATATGCATCCTAACTGACTGATGGAGGTGATGGCCACGAGATCCCCTCCACTCTGCAGCCAGAGCCATGTGATCACGCTGGCCTGCCCAGAGCCCTTCTGTGGCTCCTGTGGCTGCTCACTGCCTCTTTGACCAAGTCTGAGACCCTCCCTGCAGCACTCATGGGGCCTCCTCTCCTGCACCCACCTCACCGACTCTACCCATCAGCCACTCAGATGTGTTCTCAGATTCCCAACGCTGTGAAGCTCTCTCTTGACCTGGACCCTTAGCCCATGTGCTCACTGCTCTAGAACATCCTTCCTCCTCTCTTCACACATTAGTCTGCTAGGCTGCCATAACGAAGCACCTGAACAGGAGGCTTAAGCAACCGAAATTTATTTTCTCATAATTACGGAGACCTCAGCCTCCATATCAAGATCAGGGCGTTGCGTGGGGAGTAAGTTTAAGAATTTCCCGAGCTTGCACCAATGAGTTAACAAGGCTTAGGGTGGAAAGTTGCCACAGGGCGAAAGCACCCCCAGCGCAGAACAAAGCATGGCGCGGAAAGCCACATCCACAGGATGAAAGCATCTGAGAACAGGCAGAGGTGGAAAGCAGGGAAAAGATGCCCAGAGCTAATTAGCAAGAAAAATGCCTTATTAACCCTGAGGGAGCATGCTCTATCTGTCTTATCCCCTAGAAAAGTTAAGATAAACAGACACAGTGCCTGCTGCCTGCCATAAAAAGCCATCTGCTTGGTGCCAGTACTTTGATTTGTAATGACCCGAACCCCTAACATCACATACCTTCGAAACCCCCTTATCTCACACACTTGAGTTAAGGATCACTGTTCTATTGTCTCTTTCTGCACGACCATCATGTTTGTAAGCCTTCCAATCCAAATAAATAAGGAGCAGGATCCTTACTCAGGGCTCTTGACTCCTCCCACACATTAGCCTCTCTCGTATTCGATTCTGCATCCACTCTCTTGCTGGACAAGAGAGAACTCCAGACTCAAAGTCTGCAACAGTGTTGGTCTGAGATCAATCTTGACTCCAAGACCAAAGTGTTAGGCAGGGCTGGTTTCTTCTGAGGCCTCTCTACTTGGCTTGGAGGTGGCTGTTTTCTCACTGTGTCCTCACATGGTGTTTCCCCTGTGTGTTTCCTATTTTCTTCTTCTTATAAAGACACCAGTCATTAGATTAGAAACCACCCTAATAACCTCATTTTTAACTTAACTGCCTCTTTAAAGACCCCAAAACAGTCTCATCTGAGGTACTTGGAATTAGGACTCCTACATACAAACTGGGGGCACACAATTCAGCCCATGACAGTGGACAACCAAAATTTTCCCTTGGCTTCAATTTCCTCATCTTCCAAAGAGGAAAGAGGATGCATGGAAAGCCCTTGCACCAAACAGAAGTTTGATGAATAAAAAAAGTCCTTCTTGGTACCAACTCAGTGGCCCCAACTCATGTAGCTTCTTTCTGAGGGGGCCGGAAGTGGGGGTGGAAGGAGGGACAAGGGCCTCGTGCAACATCACAGCCTGGAGTCTCACTCCTCAGAGTGTGGTCATTGAACCATCAGCCTCTTCTGGGAGCCTGTTGGAAATGCAGATCTTGGGCCCCACCCCAGACCTACTAAGTCAGAAGCTGCATTTTAACAAGGTCTTTCGATGATACGTGTGCACATCACAACTGAGAGCATGGGGTCAGACGAAATAAGGAGTCATTCGATTGCCACCTATGGCCGACATGCCTCTCCAGCCCCAACAGCATCTCCAGAGCTAGAAGCTCCCCCAGCCCCCCTTTACCATGCTTCTCAAGTCATTATGCTTTGTCCTGGTGTCATTTTCTCCAGCAGACAAGAGAGGGAAACATTTTCTCAGAAAGAAAAGACTCAGTTCCGACTTTTAACTTTGGTGATTTGTAGCCCGTCAGTGGAGAGAGGTGAAGGTCACCTTCCCGATCTTCACGTGGTTCAGGCTTCCTCACCCACTCTTCGGAAGGTCACCAGGCCCAGCTTTGAATTCATGCAGCAGAGAAGCAAAACCATCGCGATGGGTCATTAACATGCATCAAGCGGACAGTGCGGGTAGGAAATCATGGTCCGGAAAGTCAAAATGCTCTCAGATCAGATCAGGAGAGATACTCCATTAATTCTGGCCTTTACCATCTTCCCGAAAAGTGCTGCCCAGAAGAGCAACCCATGCTATCGGTTCTTGGAGCTCACCTGACATGCTCCTGGCTTTGGCATCCGCCCCGACAATCTGAGGCTGCCAGCTCCAAACACGCCAAGCACATCCCGCTATGGACCAAATGCTTTCCGCTGCGGCCATGCGTTTGGAACCGGGAGAGCTTCTGGCCCCAGTTTTAAAAAGACTGCCTCATTTTTCAGCCTGGCTTTGGTCCCACGGCTCCTCAGGGCTGCTGTGCTCTCTGTAACACAGCTAACTCCCCAAAGTCCATTAGCATTTCAGCCCGCTACCTTCTGCTCCCCAGTCTTAGCCGTCTGCAGTCGGACCTAGCTGCGGCTTCCAGCAGCCACAGACGGAATGGTTTAGGAGACAGTAAAACCATTTCATGTTCCTGTCCTCCCTGTCCACGGGGTTCTTATCGGCCTGGCTGAACGGCTGAACAATTTCCTAGGCTCTTTGGTCTTTGCTCAGACACCTGGGAATCCCTTTGCCGTGTCCTATGCAACGCCTCATTTCTGGCAACTCACAACACACTCACTGTTAAACAGCCATCCCCAAATGTCAGCCAGGCCTTTGCCTGATATCTGCTTCCCCAGGGTTTCGTGCTGCACATCACTTCAGGCACCACAAAACCAGCCCCGACCCAGAGGACCCAGCCCTTTGGTTTCCACGTGGTTCCTTGGAGATGCCAGCATCAATGGGAGGTGCTCTAAGTTTTCACAGGAGCGACTTGAACCACGTTCACTTAAGTTTTTTAAAGGTGAATAGTTTTTACTGAATTTGTCCACTCAGCCCTTCTGAAACGCTTTGAAGTCTAATCAATGGCCATCGCGTAATGGCAACGATGACTTTGCCGAGGTCAACTGCTGTAGCGTGGGGCTTCCAGTGAAAATGTTTCAGTACCCCTCACTTTTGTAAATTAAATCTTTATTTTTAAAAAGTATTTTTAATTTTTACAGAGAGAGAGAAAGCACAAACAGGAGAGAGGAGAAGAGAGGAGGAGAGAGAGAGAGAGAGAGAGAGAGAGAGAGAGAGAGAAAGAAAGAAAGAGGGAGAGAGGGAGGCAGGGAGTGGTGGGGGGGAGAGAGGATGAACTCAAGCAGGCTCCATGATCAGCACGGAGCCCTAGTCAGGGCTTCATCCCATGACTCCGGTATCATGACCTGAGCCAAAATCAAGAGTCGAAAGCTCAGCTGACGGAGCCACCCAGGTGCCCCTGTAAATTAAACTTTTAATTCAGAGATAATATAAATTCACATGAAGTTGAAAAATTCAATTCCAGCATACCCTTTATCCAGTTTCCCCCAGAGTAACATCACGGAACAATGTGCACAGTATTACAACCAGGATGTTGAGACTGATACAACCAACATACAGAACATCTCTGTCACCACAGGCATCCTTTATGATGTCCTTTTTTAAAAGTTTATTTTGAGAGACAGTGAGAAAGAGAGAGAGCGAGTGAGCGAGCAGGGGATGAGCAGAGAGAGAAGGAGACAGAGAATCCCAAGCAGGCTCCATGCTGTCAACACAGAGCCCCATGCGGGGCTCAAACTCACACTGTGAAATCATGGAGCTGAGCCTAAACCAAGAGTGGGACACTTAACTGACTGAGCCACCCAGGTGCCCCAATGCCCCTTTAAATTAGAATTTTTTTAATGTTTTTTTTAAAATGTTTTTATTTATTTTCGAGACAGAGAGCGACAGAGCATGAGCAGGGGAGGGGCAGAGAGAGAGGGAGACACAGAATCTGAAGCAGGCTCCAGGCTCTGAGCTGTCAGCACAAAGCCCGATGCAGGGCTCGAACTCACAGACCGTGAGATCACAACCTGAGCAGAAGTCGGATGCTTAACGGACTGAGCCACCCAGGCGCCCCCCCCCCATGCCCTTTTATAGATACAACAGTTCGCTCTTCCCCCCTGAATGCCAATCTGTTACGATCTCCATTTCTATAACTTTATCATTTCAAGGATGTTACAGAAATGGAATCATACAGAACCTAACCTTTTGAGATGGATTTTTTTTCCCCATTCAAAATAATTATCTAGAGATTTGTTCCTTTTCGTTGCTGGGCAGTATTTAATGGTATAGATGCACCAGTCTGTCTAGCCACCCGCTGAAGGACACCTGGGCTTTTGGGTATAATAAACGAGACTTATGTACACATCTGTGGACAGATTTTGTGGGAACACATGTCTGCCTTTCTCTGGGATAAGTGCCCAGGTGTGCGATTGTTCAGTTATATGGTAGTTGTAGGTTTAATTTTTTAAGAAACCGCCAAACAGTTTTCCAGAGTCACTCTACACTCCCGCCAGCAATGTGTGAGAGCGGTCCAGTTTCTCTGCATATTCCCCAGCATTTGGTGTTATCATTACTTCTTAATTTAGCCCTTCTGACAGATGTAGAGCAGTATCTCGTTGGTTTTAACTTGTATTTCCCTGCTGGCTACTGATGCTAAACATCTTTTCCCGTGTTTATTCTCATCGGTATATCCTGTGCAGTGTAACATCTCTTTATAGCTTTTTCCCATTTTCTATTTCCTTTTTTTCCTGTTGAGGTTTGAAAGTTCTTTGCATATCTAGATGCTAATCCTTTTTCAGATGTAGGGTTTGTAAATATTCTCTCCCTATCAGTAGCTTATCCTTATACCCACTTAACAGGAACTTTCATAGAGAAAAAGGTTCTTAATTTTGATAAAGTACAATTTATCAATGTTTCCTTTTATGGATGTTTTTGGAATTATGTCTAAGAACTCTGCCTGATCTCAAAGGTGGTCTTTTATTATTTTTTTAATGGTTTTACATTTAAGACTGTAATTCATTTGGATTTTTTTTTTTGTATAAAGTATAAGACTTAAGTTCAGGTTCCTTTATTTATTTATTTTTTTATCCTGGAATGTCCAATTTCTCCAGCACCTTTTATTGAAAAGGTTATCTTTCTCTCTCTCAAATCACTTTTACACCTTCTGTCAAAATAAGCTAGGTGTATTTGTCAGAATCTATTTCTGAGTTCTCTGTTCTGTTCCACTGGCCTATGTGTTCATCCCTCCATCAATTATCACCGATTCTTAATTCTCATATTATTATAGGCTACAGCTATAAGTATTATAAAATTATATATTATAATTATTATAGGCTGTAGCTACATAATAGATCTTGAAATCAGGCTGATTTCTCCCCCAGTTTTTCTCTTTTTTGAAATGGTTTCATCCATTCTAGTTTCTTCGCTTTTACATATAAATTTTAGAATAATCTTATCCCCTGTAACCTTGCTGAACTCACTAGTTCTAGAGGTTTTTCTGTTTTTTGTTTTTTTTTTTTTTTGGTGGGGGGGGAGAGTTTTATAAATTTCTTTTTTCTACAAGCAATCATGTCATCTGCAAATAGGGACAACTTATTTTTTTCTTGCCTTATTATATTTGCTGCAATTTGGAGCAATATGTTGACCAAGGGGGGGCGAGAATAGATGTTCTTACCTTGTTCCCAATCTTGAAAGATATTCAGGATGTTCTAAAGAATTATGAAAGTTTGTTTGTAAGCCCTATTTTTCTGAGAGTTTTTCTTTTTAAATCAAAATTAAGTGTTGAATCTTGTCAAATACTTTTCCATTGCCGGTTGATATGATCATGTGATTTATTCTCTAGCCTGTTAATATGGCAGGTCATATTGACTGACTTTCAAATATTATATCCCTGAAATAAACCCCACATGGTCAGGTGTATAATTCTTTCTATAGATTGTTGAATTCTGTTGGTTAATATTCTGTGAAAGATTTGTGTGTCTATATTCATGAAGGATATTGGTCTGTACTTTTCTTGTTTTGTACTGTCTTTGTCTGGTTTCGGTATTACTGTGTCAGGGTAAGACAACTTCTTAAAATGAACTGGTAAATTTTCACCGCTCTTCCATTTTCTGGAAGAGACTGTGTGAATTTCATGTTGTTTCCTCTTTAAATGTGTATTAGAATTCTTGAGGGAAAATACCAGGGCCTGGAGGTGTCTTTTTTAAGAAGTTTTATATTACCAATTCAATTTCCTTAATAGCTATTGGGCTATTCACATGATGTATTTCATATTGAGTGAGTTGCGGTAATTTGTGTTTTCCAAAGAAGTGATCCATTTCATCTAAGTTGCCAAATTTATGTGTATACAGTTGTTTATAGCACTCCCTTATCCTTTGAATGGCTGTGGGGTCTGTGAGGATGGCCCCTGTTTTGTTCCTGATGATGATAATTTGTGCCTTCTCTCTCTCTCCTTTTTGCTTTGTCAGTTTTACTAGATATCGATTTATCTTTTCAAAGAAATAGCTCTTTGTTTCATTACTGTTTCTATTATTTTCCTGTTTTCAATTTCATTGATTTCTGCCGTTATATTATTTCCTTCCTTATACTTGCTTTCAGTTTACTTTGTTCTTCTTTTTCTAGCTTTTTGAGGTTGGAGCTTAAATTATTGATCTTAAGTGTATGCATACCGTGTTATAAATTTCCCTCTTAGCATTGCTTTGCTCGTGGACCACAAATTTTGATAAGTGGTATTATCACCAACATGTAGTTCAATATATTTTTTTAAACTTCCCTTGACACTTTCTCTTTACCCCACGGATTATGGAGACATGTGTTGTTTTGTTTCCAAGTGTTGGGAGATTTTCCTGTTATCTTTCTGTTATGGATATCTACTTGGATTCCATTGTGGTTGGAGAATATACTCTGCACGATTTTAATCCTTTTCAGTTACTTGAAGATTGTTTTATGGCCCAGGACATGGCTGCCTTGGAACACGTCCCATGGGTACTTGAAAGGAATTTGTATCCTGGTGTCAGTGGGCATGCTGTATAAATGTTGATTAGATCTTGTTAACTGATGATGTTGTGTTCTTGCTAATTTTCTGTCTAACGGTTCTATCAATTATAGAGGGAGAGGTGTTAAAGTCTCAACTAGAATTATGGGCTTGTCTACTCCTTTCATTTCTATCAATTTTTTGTTTCACATATTTTACATTTCTGTTTTGTAGTGCTTATTTAGGGTTGCTCTGTCTTCTTGTTTGAGTAACACTTATCTTGATCTAATGTCCATATCTGTTCCTGGCATTTTTTTTCATCTGTGCTATGACGTCTACTTTATCTGATATTGAGGTTCCTCCTTTCCTTTTAGTAATGCTTACATATCTTTTCCAACCATTTACTTTAAATCTGCCCATACTGTTATATTTAAAATGAGTTTCTTGTAGACACCATATATTTGAGTGTCTTATAGACACCATATATCCTTATGTTCTTAAATCCACTCTGCCAACCTATGTCTTTTAATTGGTGTATTTAGATTATTTGCATTTAATGTAATTATTGATTTGTTGGGGTGCTAGTCTGCTTTTTCCCTCTGCTTTTTCTTCCTGCTTTTAATTTCTGTTTTCTTGTTCCCTTCCTGTAAGTTACCTGCACATTAGGATTCTGTCTTGATGTGTCTATAGTAATAAAAAAAATAATGTTTTTTTTTTTCCTTTGAGAGAGACAGAGACAGGACAGAGAGACAGAGAGGCAAGGAGATACAGGATCTGAAGGAGGCTCCAGGCTCTGAGCTATCAGCACAGAGCCTGATGCGGGGCTCAAACCCATGAACTGTGAGATCACGACCTGAGCCGAAGTCGGGCACCTGACTAACTAAGCCCCCCAGGTGCCCCTACAGTTATTTTTTAGCGTAGTTCTTTGTACAGCTTTTCTGGTTGGTATATTTCACGATCCATACAAAACTTACCACAGTCCCCTGCTGTCATCATTTTACCAGTTCCTGAAAAGCACAGAAGTCTTGCCTACCTTTATGTACCTTTGCCATTCCCATTTATGATGTCATTACCTTTTGGTTGGGGGTTTTTTAGTCTGTGCCTATCGATACTTCCAGGTTGCTAGCTTCTTCACGTCCGATCTGAGAACAGGAGACACACAGGAAACCCAGAGGACTCAGCTTTGTATCATTCCTCGGGCTCCAGGGTCCACTGCCTGCTTGACTTGTCCTCTCCATCTTTCAGAATCTTCTTATCCTTGTTTTATATGTAACTTCTAGAGTTTTTATTTGCACTCAATAAGAGGGACAGGGCAGAGTAGAGCCTACGCCATCTTTCCAGGAACACACATCTACCCTCACTATTTTTGTGCTACCGTATTTCATCAACTCTAAGATGATTTTCTTCACATATTTTTATAACAACCTTATTGCGACCCTCTTCACACACTATGAAATTCATCATTTTAAGTGTACAATTAGTGTTTTTTTAGCACATTTAGAGACTTGTGCAACTATCAGCACTACGTAATTTTAGGACATTTTCATCACCCCAAAAAGAAACCTTATACCCCTTAGCAAGTTATTCCCCATGTCCCTGTCTCTCCCATCCATCCCTTCCCCACCACGGGCGACTGGCTTCTTTCACCCCTAATATTTTCAACGTTCATTAACATAGCAGGTATCAGTACATCATTCCTTTTTATAGCTGAGTAATATTCCTTTGTATGAAGAACACATTTGTTTATCCATTCATCGGTTGATGTATGTATAGGTTATTTCTGCTTTGGGGCTATTACGAACAACACTGCTCTGAATATTCATGTACACGTTTTTGTGGAGATAGAAGTTTTCATTTTTCTTGGGTAAACACTCCGCAGTGGAATTGCCAGGTCGTAGACTGACTCTATGTTTAACATCTTGAGGAACTGTCAGACTGTTTCCAAGGCAGCTACACCATTTCGCATTCTTATCAGGAAGGTCTGAGGGTTACATCATACATTTTTTAACATCTCTGAAGTTGGGATGTATCTTTTAATCGATGACACTGTAAAACGAGAATTGGAAACGTCTTTTTTCTTTCCCAGTGGCAAATAAAACGACCCGTTTTGCAATCTGGAGCATCTGAGATTTTTGATGGTATGTGGTAATTGTCCATCACCGTATAAACATGACCAGTCTGGATAACGTAAAAATACAGGCAACATAAACTGAGCAGTGGGTGAGGGAGCAGGTTGATGGGTGGAATTTAGATTTTGTCCTTGGTTGACATAACAAGCAAAGAAGATACGTAAGGAATATTTGCAATAAAGGAATTAATAAACGTGATATATTTGAGAAGAGGAGAGAGGTGAAGTTAAGTGAAGCAAATCCTCATCTATCACAGCAAGGAATCAATCGATCATGTATCAAACCCCTTGATCCATAAATAGCAGAACCATCACGTTCCTTAGAAACATGGAATGAACTATCATAAGAAACAATGACAGGTGACAAGGCTGGTTGGTGTCTCTGTCACTATGTGTCCTGGGAGTGGGAAGGACGTAGGGTTGGTGATGTGTGGGGGGTTACTCCTTTATAAGCCTTTTTGTTCTGTTTGGTGTTTAGCCACGTATGTGGCTTTAATAAAAATGTCTAAAACCCATACTAAAATGAATTTTAACATACGCTGTATTAAACTAATCTCCTTGTGGACACTTTGATGGCATGAGGAAATATGATACGGATGCCGAGTCAGATGACACAAAGGACGGGAGTCACGCCCAGTGACGGTTGATTCAAACCGTCCACTTCACAGATGCTGTTTATCCAATGTGGGCTCCATTATATCTGTTACTTATGCTGTTTCCCCTAAACCCAAGGAGAGCGTGAGCTCAAGAAGAGAAAAACAGAGAAGCATATTTTCAGTTTTATCACGTGCTAATGACTCCCAAGTTTCCAGGCAGAGGGAGGTGAACATCGGGATTTTGATTCTGTTTCCAACATTACCCAGGTGTATGACTAAACTAAGCTATTTAATCTCTCTGTGACTCAGTTTTCTCGTCCCTACAATTGGCAGAACACTCGACTTAGCCCACAAGTCTGTTACGAAAATCAAACAAGACCGAGGATGTAAAAATTCCTTGAAAAATCTGGAGTGTGGGTAAGTGCTCCTTGTGAAGGCTTTTTGCACGCTAGCGAAACAGACGTTGCAATTACGACACGGGGCTCCCTATGCTATCCCGGAAATTATTCCTCTTTGGCGATACGCAAGCCACTGAGCTCTCAGTGTTGCTTCACTCCTCTGCCATCAAAGTATTAAATATGAAGATTCAAAACATTCACAAATCTTTTCTGTAGGAGTCATGATGTAAGCGGTGTAGGGCTTACATGCCAGTTGTAAATAAAGCGTGAATCTAAGGTCTTGTGCAGTGTTTCGTGGACCGGAAAACACTCCTTGGGCATCTGTGAAGTATTTTAGTGTGGCAAGTGACCGAGGGCTTCTGTGTGTGTACGTATTTTAGGATACTCCATCTGGTTCCCTCGTCCCAACCCAAACGGACGTGGACCATCGCAAGCAATCCACCGTCGCCCACAGTAAGACTGAAAGCACTTTCTAGATGATGATCATTTGTTTGGATTTTGGAAACATATGTCATGTATCAGAACAGAGTAAGCTCGCCCTCCGTGCCTGCCATGAACTCTAAGGGCTTTGGAGTAAATGTTTGTTGATTTGTGTGGCGTGCGTATGGTGGGCCTAGACACTCAGCTATTTACTGGGCATGGACCCTCATCTTTTTTTTTTTTTTTTTTTAATTTTTTTTTTCAACGTTTTTTTATTTATTTTTGGGACAGAGAGAGACAGAGCATGAACGGGGGAGGGGCAGAGAGAGAGGGAGACACAGAATCGGAAACAGGCTCCAGGCTCTGAGCCATCAGCCCAGAGCCCGACGCGGGGCTCGAACTCACGGACCGCGAGATCGTGACCTGGCTGAAGTCGGACGCGTAACCGACTGCGCCACCCAGGCGCCCCGCATGGACCCTCATCTTACACAGATTTAAGTCATGGTACTCCTCCCCTCCCCACCTTACAAATGAGGAAGCAGGATTAGAAAGACGGGCCCGGGGCACCTGGATGGCTTAGTTGGTTAAATGTCTGACTCTTCATCTTGGCTCAGGTCACGATCTCACGGGTCATGAGTTTGAGCCCTATGTCAGGCTCTGTGCTGACAGTACACAGCCTGATTTGAATTCTCTCTCTCCCCCTCTCTCTCTCTGTCCCTACCCCGCTTGTGCTCTCTTTCTTTCTCAAAATAAATAAAATAAATGCATGCTTATTTAAAAAAAGAAAAAAAAGAGGGAGAGAGATTGCCCAAACTGCTCAGAGTCATTGGACTAGAAGGAAGAAGCCAGAACTCACATGCTACTTTGGAAGTCTGAGCCCTCAATCCCGGGGATGTATACCTCTTCTGTGTACGCCAGGAGCTGATTAAAACACATGATGGGAGAGGGCTTCTGGTATCTGTCAGGCATCTCCATAGACCCTCAATCTTTGTAATAACCCTGAGGGATTCATTTTATTATCACCGTTATTTATTTTTTTTTCCACCAACGAGAAAATCAAGACGCAAGGAGATGAAGAAGAGAAGAGGAAGGTAGAACTGAGTCAGGGTCAGAAGTGGTGGCCATGCAGCCAATGGAGGTGGGGAAGGAAGAGGTGGAACAGCCGGTTGGTGGGTGGAAGCCGAGAGGCAGGTAAGGGGTGCCAAAGATCCTGGTTCGATACTCTGCTCATTATGATGTGTCCTGGCCTGGAAGTTATCATGAGCCAACTTACTTATAGGGGAAGCTGGAACTGCATAGGGGGCAGCTAAGCCAGAAGGGAGCAAAGCTGGTGCCTTTTTGCCGCCACGCGGGAAGGGGAGTCAACACAGAGGTAAGGAAGTCAACACGGAGGGCATCGGAGCCAAGAGGAGTGTGAGATACTGCTCCTGGTACCACTTCAGCACCTGGATCCAGCCATGCTTGGGGTCGCCACCGGGCTTGCTGTTACGTCGGCCAGTGGCATTCTCCCTTGTGCTTAGTTTGAAATGAGTTTCCCTGGGTCTGTAAGTTCCACGAGTCCTAAGCGCAGACACCTACAAGTCTTCACGACACAGATATCCAACGGTTCTCTCCGTAGGATCCCGGTGATGTCTGGGACGCTAGGGGGGACAGGAGGGGTTTCGCCAAGGCCACACTGGTAAACACAGAGGCTGAAAGATGGAAACTCCTGATCTCTGCGCCCCCCCCCCCCCTTGGTGAGGATGAAACAAGTAGGCCTTCAAGGTAATTGATCAGGAGGGTTGATCTTTTTAGTTTTATTTGGGGCTCTTCATATCATGTTCCACAACTAGAGTCTCCCGGGAAACTGGAAAGTTGCTCCTTTTGCAGTACCTGTTGGAATTCTTTCGGGTGATGAAAGGATGAGGACTTGTGTAGGCATTTTCGTGTTGATTATCTCAGTTATATCTCAAAGTGACCCTCAGAGGTGACATTCCTCATCTCTGCTACGTGGATTAAAACACTTAAGAGTCTAAACTCAGCCATTTGGCTCCATATCCCACATCTGTAACAGCTTCGCTAGGGGGCTTTCTGTTTAGAAATAGTTTCACTATGGGGCCTTCTGTGTATACAGTGACATGGGGCCAAAGGTTCTATGCTTGATGAGCTCACGCGCATTCTGTATGACTTGCAGCAGAAAGCAGACGGCCCCCGAGAGGAGACCCAGCATGTCACATACCAGCTGGGATTTGGACAAGTGACATCACTTCTCCGAACGTCTCAGTTTTCCTCTCCATAAATTTGGGACACAGCAAGTACCTCTGGGAGTGTTGTGAGAATTCTTGATTACATACATGTGTGACTATGGTAATTCTCACAACAAAATAAAGGAACCACGTGAAGTGATGGCTATGTAAATTAGCTTGGTTGTGGCAATCATTTCCCAATGTGTATGTGCACCAAATCATCATGTTGTACATCTTACATAGATATGATTTTTATTTGTCGATTATACCTCAGTAAAGCTCGGGGGGTGGTGGCAAGGAACAGCATGTCAGCAGAAGAAGGTGGAGGGAATAGAGGAAGCAGGAGACATATTGGTAGAGAACAGGTGTCCCAGGGTCAAGGGTATTGCTGGCCAGGCTCGATCCCTATAAATTGGATGATTATGAGTAAATCACACGGCCTCCTTAGACTTCATTTTCCTGCTGCGCAATACAGGGTTAACAACGGTTGCTTCCTTTTGGGATGGTTGTGTAATGAGTAAAGCAATGCATATAAACTGCAAAGCCTGGACCACATAATAAGGCATCAATAAATATTAGGTGTTATTGCTGCTACCAGACCTCAGCACTGGATGCCAAGGGGCTAGTTCTCAACCTTCGGTTGCCTGCATATTAAGGTCACCTGGGGAGCTTTTAAAATTTTTGATTCCCAGCCATATAAGGCCAACTAAATCATAATCTTTGGGGATGAAAACCAGAGATCAATATTTTATAAAGCTCCCCAGGTGACTCTGAGGTGTTGCCAAGATGTACCCGGTGCCATGGAATCAAAGACGATTTGAGGGAAGCCCGCCCTGCCTCTGGGGAGCTCACAGTCTTTGTGGGAGGCCCAGCATGTAACGAGATGGACAGAGATGATGATTCTATATTCCAGGCATGGGCACGGCACTGGGGAAAACTGCCGAAGGACTGGTCAGTCCTAAGCTGTCTTTGAACCTAAGAGGTGCAGGAAGTAAGGAAAAAAAGGAACCTCGTACTATTTTTCTTGTTTCATTTTCAAAAGAAAGTAATTGTCCGTGACTCATATCCTGGCAAAAGGTGATTTTTGCGTAAGTCACCAGGTCACTGCAACCCAGCCTGACACCAGCCCCTGACAGTTATAAAGAGGTCCCGGGTGTCTGTTAACCTCTCCGGGCCTCAGCTTACTCCTTCTGAGATGGGAGAGGAACTGTAATGCTCTTTATAGGGCCTGCCAGATGTTTTCGTGAAAAGAGAAGTCATCGTCACCTGCCTCAGAGAGGTGTTCTAGTATGAGATGTGGAGACAGGGACACTCTCTGCCATCCCCTCGGGGTGTCTGAGATCAGAACCATACTCTGCAATAGGTGATGCCTTCCTACCTACATGCCCAGACTCCTCTGATCCTTTTTAGTGACAGACTCTTGATAAGTCAACGCCCACACAATTCAGAGTTCACACCATGGACAAAGAAGCCTGATAAAAACTGGTTTGGTGTCGTGGGGTGAATTGTGTCCCTCCGCCCACCCCTGGGTTCCCCACAAGAGATAGGTTGAAGACAACTCTGAATACCTGTGAACGTGATGATATTTGAAAATAGGGTCTTTGCAGATGCAGTCAGGCCGAGTTCTTACTGGATTATGGGGAGCTCTACAGCCAATGACTGGTGTCCTGATTGGGGGCTACAAGTACTCAGAAACCAAGGGAGGAGGCACAGATGGGAACGGTACAGCTACAGCCCAAGGCACGCCAGGGACCGTGAACAACCACAGGAGCTAGGATAGACAAGGAAGGACCCTCCCCTAGAGCCTTCAGTGACGCCACGATTCTGGACTTCTGTTCTCCAAAACTGTGAGCCCACACACCTCTGTCATTCAAAGCCACTCAGTCTGTGGTCAGGTGTTCCTGCAGCCCCTTGGAAACGAATACAGCTGGTGACCTATCCTTTTTCAAATAGGTATGGGAACCATTTAGAACCACTAACTCTGATTCGCGAGCAGCGGAGCAGAAATATCAATGTCCACTTGGGATTGAGGTTGAGTGGTTGACTCTCTTAGCCAGGATCTCAGGGGCCTAAAGCTTCCTCAGTACCTTCAAAGGGTTCATGGCCTTTATTTTGCTCAATGCAAGGTGGAGCCTGGCTTTGTGTAAAATTTGTTAACGTCAAATTGGATTTGTAAAGACATTTCCTTTTTTTTTTTTTTTTTTTAATTTTTAATGTTTATTTATTTTTGAAGAAGAGAGAGAGATAGAGCATGAGCAGGGGAGGGGCAGAGAGAGGAAAGAGAGAGAGACAGACAGAATCAGAAGTAGACTCCAGGCTGTGAGCTGTCAGTACAGAGCCTGAAGTGGGGCTCAAACCACGGACCGCGAGATCATGACCTGAGACAAAGTAAGACGCCTAACCGACTGAGCCACCCAGGAGCCCCCCAAAGATCTTTACTTTTAAAAGTGAAGATTTCAGTTGGATCTGGCCACGGTGCACCACAGGACCCTCCCCACGTTCGGAGTACAGAAAGGAGACTAATCTGGGTCAAAGAACCTTCTATTCTTCAGTTTCTTGAAAGCAGACCACACTTGGCTTTCAAGCCAGACTCATCCAGCATTACAATACAATCTCCAGTTTCTTCCCAATCCTGCCCCCTTCTGTAATCACAACACACGCAGAGTCCCTCATAAAACAGATGGCTGGTTCCACTTGTCCGGGACCTCCTAAATTGTCATGCAGACAGATTTCTCTCACTCGTGGTCCACAGTCTAAGTCCTGCTATTCTATTTGCAATTGGCATGCCCTATTTGTTCATTCAGACATATTATGGTGTGTTTTCTCTGCCTAGAATGGAGGGAGATGCTAGGGATAGATTGAACAGAGCAGACAAGCTCTCAGTTCTCCTGCAGCTCAGGGCTGGTGTTATCAGGAGTCCTACAATAGAGAGCCTGTAGATAACAAAGAGGGGCAGGTTAGACCCTGTCAAGAGAGCTTTAGCACAGTAGATAAGAAGAAACGCGGCAGTGGGAAAACGTATTTTAAGTGCTCAGCTGGGAAAGCAAGAAAGAAAAAGAAGAATCAATTATGGAAATAACGGATTAGTTATTGAGAAGCACAGAGACGCTTGTTAGAACACAAAGATAAGGGAGAGAGAGGTTGGGTGTTTCTGGTCCTTTCATTTAGGTCATTCCCATTACGCTGAATACTAAGCCCCCTGACTGGTCAGTGGGATAACGGCTCGAAAACGTTGACTTCCATAGAGAGCGACGTAGGAGAGCGAAGGTGGTCAGGAAAGACCCAATCTGGGCCCTCACCGCTTGCCAGTCCTGTGATTTTCAACAATTTCCCTCACTTCTGTGTACCTTGTCTCATCTGTATGTATTTTCCCAGAAGGACCTTCTTTAAAGAAGGAGATAATTTGCCACACACAGCCTTTGGGAAGGACTCAAGGAGATCATGCCACAAAACGCACCTCAAGCGGTTGGCAAACAGCGTTAGATATTCTTTTCATGTGTTGTATGGGAAATATTTACCACAGATAGCATTCCCATTGAGCGGCTCTGTTTGCCATGCTCGGAATCACAAGCTCAATTTGTTTTCCCTGCAGATGCCAAGTACTTCCTTCTAATTCTCTCCTTACCTGACATCCGGAACTCGAGGTGGGCAGGTCCTCTGCAGGACTCGCCAGGCTCCTTCCGGCTTCATTTACCCGACAACCTCTTCCTGGGGCCGGGGACAGAGCTCCGAACTAAATAGTCTCCACCGTCTTGTGCTTAAACTTAGGAAAGAGAACAAGAAAATGCACATAAAGTAAGGGCAGGTGGCATTAGATGCTATGAAAGATATACAAAGCAAAAGTGACTGATAATTGTTACACGCCGCCCCAGCTATCAGAGGCTGTGGAGGCTGGGGATACAGCCCCTGATGAACACAGAGACGGCATTATAAGCCGGACTGATGCTGTAACACGGAGCAAGCTTTGGATGATCACAGCTCTGACAGTGTATAAATAACCACGGAACATGCTGGGTCAACTAGCAAACACAAACACATGCAAAAGGCGAGGACTTTGCTAAGAACTCCTGTAATTCTGCCCTCTAATCCCCAGTTACATTTGCCACCTTTGTTGTGACCCTCAGAGGTAGGTCTGCAAGAAGGAGAAAGAAGGAAGGAAGGGCAGGAGGAGGAGGAGGAGGAGGAGGAGGAGGAAGGAGAGGAGGAGGAGGAAGGAGAGGAGGAGGAAGAGAGGGAGGAAGAGGAGGAAGGAGGAAGAGGAGGAAGGAGACAAAGAGGAGGAGGAAGGAGAGGAGGAGGAAAAAGGGGAGGAGGAGGAAAAAGGGGAGGAGGAGGAAGGAGAGGAAGAGGAGGAAGGGGAGGAGGAGGGGGAAAGGAGGTGGCAGTGAGAATGGATATACACAAATGAAATTGACCTTGGTCTTCTAAAAGGTCAACATAGGATTTGATTCTTCTCTATGCAGGAAATGGAGATGAAGTTTTGCCCCAAATCATTTGAGAATATTGCTTCCTCATTTAATTAGGAAATTCCTGCAGAAGTATCCTCATTGAAATACATTCAGTTAAGTATATTGAGAAGATAAGCATGCAGGTCCCGATGGAGGAGGAAACTCAAGGCTGGGGGTGGAGGGAGCCCCTCAAAGTCCCGTGAAGGTTCTCCAGTGGCCTGTGTCTGCCTTTGCCCTCCAGAAGCTCTGCTCTACCAAGGACTTTCCTCTGTCAGCAGGTGGAGCGATCAAGGGGCTTTGGCAGAACAGCAGGCACTAGGGTGGTCAGTCTTGGTAGGCATTTGACCATCTCTCAGTAAAGGGCCCCCAGTGATGCTCTGCCCTGACATCCTTTCTCCCACCACCAGGTATTGGCAAATATAACATGCTCCTCCCCTGGGAAACAGTGTGCTGTCGGAAGAATCTGCTCGGTCACCTCCTCTGGCAATTAGCAGTGGTGTGGCCTGGGACAGGGAATGTAGCCTCTCTGGTGGTGTTTCGTCTTCGGCACAATCAGGGTCCAAACACAGAGATTTAAACCCCAGCATGAGTGTCAATTATCGGCACATAGTTAAGTGCTCAATAAATGGTCTCCAGGGTCTTCATTACTGACTTCGGTTAATGAAAGTCCAGTCTGAACCTGTGGGTCCTGAAAGCAGAGAGGGATTCACAGCTTGGCTGAAGGTGGGGAGATAATCGAAGTGGGAAGAAGAGAAATCCAAGAGTGTGAGATTAGTCCCTCTGTCTCGCCGGCCGCCTGTCTCAATCTGGTAAGCCACGGTAGCCTGTGCTCACCGGTTCTCCTAGATGAAGGGAAGGCGGGAATAAGTGGAATGAACCCCGCCTTGCTTCTCTGTTATTTGATGCTCACAGTCGCCATAGGAAGTACCTTCAGGTTCAGTTACAACAGTGACCTTCGGAGCAGTACTTTTCAGCTTGCTGGGGGATTTTCACAAATATCATTTCATTGGATTGTCACGAATGATCTCATTTTCCCGATGGGTAGCTGAGGTCCAGGACCACAAGTGGACTTGTGCCAGATATCAGAGAGATGAAAAGCCAGACCTGCATCCAGTTCTCAATACCGAGGTTAAAGTCAAGATCTCGAATGGATTCTTCTCCACGGCACCTACAGTGTGCCCAGTGCTAAGCAGGCATGGACCTCTGCAAAAACTAAATTAATCTCCCTGGGACTGGGACAAAGAATCCCAAGGCTGGGGCAAACTCCAGAGAGCCACCAAATGGCACTGTGAGACACATCTTGGTGGTTCAGAGGCCAAGGGAGGGCGAGCTGATGCTCACCTGGGCTTGCCCACTCTTCCCTCAGTGCACTTTCCATACGTGATGCCCCTGCCATGTTCTGTGGCTCCTCTCTATGCCTTTGGCTTTGATTAATCGTACCTTCCATGATTCATATTGCCCATCTGCTTTCTAAATGGGTTATTCCTGGGTGGTAACCTTAGGAGGGAGGTTGGTGGGTCTCCAAAGTGTCTTAGGTATGATGTTGTAGAGCCACAACCAAATGAGGCATGGTCTCCCGACAGCACAAGACAGACACGGGAAGTCTGTTGTGTGTTCCCACAGCCACTCTGTTCCACAGAACTTTCTGTGCGGAGGAGAAATGTCCCACAATATCCAGTACAGCAGCTACTAGCCACATGTGGCCACTGAACACTCTAAATGTGTGGAACTCAATTTTCAATTTCATTGTATTTGAGTTATTTTAGACTTATATCTAAATAGACGCCTGTGTCTGGTGGCTGCCATATTGGACACTGCAGCTCTCGAGTGATCCAAAGCCTGATTTTGCAGAACGGTATCCAAATCCCAGTTCTGCCCATCACTGCCCACGTGACCTCGGACATGCCAGTTAAGCTCTCTGAGCTCTGTTTTTCTCATCTATTAAGTAGGCTAAGTAAATTCTTTTTTTTCCTGCAGCTCTCATGATAATTTAAGAATCTATTGTATACTAAAGGTCCTGATCAGTGCCAGGCACATAAAATGGAAGCCATTCAGTGGGAGCCATTAAAACTACAAAACCAATTCCAGGTATGAGGAGATCCAAAGCACATGAGAAACTTGAGTGGTAAATCTGCTGTGTTGTCAGCTCTCGTGGGCTGAAGAAGGAATCCAGGACCAAGTTACCTGGGATTTATCCATCTGACATGATTCAAACTCCGATGGAGATTATGGAGTGAGGCTGTGAAGATGGCTTATAGTAGAGATTTTCATCTGCATAGAACACAGATTAGAGTCTGGGCATATGCTGGGGCCACTAATGCACCTTAGGAATCTTCTGAGGAGTCATCAGCTTTGCTCTGGCTTTGTGGTCCCCAACCAGGCTTTCTGCCAGGTCCTATGGCTCTCTGACTGCACCTTGCTGGTCTGGGTCTCCGTGTCCGTCCTCTGCCTGCAGTGTTATCTTGTACCCTGAACAGCACCACCTTAACTGTCTTACCAATCTCCTCTCCTCTTGGACCTTATTAAAGAGTCAGTTTAAACACCCCCTCTTTTGAAAGTCTTCCTCCATTTCTTTTCTGGGTCCCCTCGAGCAAGCTTTTGTTAGAGAGCACCTGCTGATGTCTGCATACCCAACCTCCTGTTAGAGGACCCTATCTTTCAATATGTAGAGAGTCTCTGAACCTAGTACAGAACCTGATACGTAACTGGATTAAGTCAATATCTGACAAGACAACGATGACGACAACAAAGATGATGATGATGATGGTGGTGACGATGATGGTGACAATGGTGGAGGCAAGCCCACGCCTAGTGGTTGCCATGTTCCAGGCACTGTTCTAAGCGCTTTACACAGCATTCATTTACACCTCCACCTCTAGGTAGATGCTACTACCTTCTACTTTTGTCTCCATTTACATGTAGGTAGAACGGAGATCAGGGAGTTTAAATAACCTTAAGGTTGACTGAGCCTGGAAGTGGATCCTTACACTTCCAGAGCGCTGAAGGCTCTGCTCTCTCAGGAGATCCGTCCCTGTAGACCCCAGAATGCGGACAAATGTTGCTCTGACTCCTGTTGATTCAGGACCTGGAGGACCAAGACCTCTGCATTTAAGCGTCAACTGTCAAGCCTTAGAAATAGCCCTGCATGACTCCTTAGGGTGGGAGCACGTCCCCACATCCCTTCCCAATTCCCAGGCACTTATCAGGCAGACAGCTGCGGTGGAATGATTTACAGCCACTCGGCGTTTTCCAGCAGGAAGCTGAAAAATGTCCCTGCTGCGGAATACCAACTGCAGAGTCTCTCACATAAAGCAGCCACTGGTGACTTTCTGCAGACCTGCCTGCCTTTGCCCCCGACCCCACACAAACTTTTTAATGAAGGCCTCACTCAGCTGGCCCTGTGGCAGTCCTGTCTTGACTTGGCTGTAACCAGCAGGGAGGGAGACACTGAAACCACGGGGGTGCGGAGTAAAATGTATACATTGGTGGGTTTTTCCGAGTCATGAAATCTCCCCATGTCTCCACTGAGCTTCACGTATTTTTTTCCCTCACATTCTCCTTCTTTTCTATAACAAACGGGCTCACTTAACAAGTACTTACTGAGCCCCTTTCATGTGCCAGATGCTGGGGACAGTGGGTTGGAAAAAATACCCAAATTCTGCCCCCTGGTCTAGTAGGAGGCGCTCTGCTGTGCAGCATAATATATGTTATGGCAGAATCAGGGGTGCTATGGGACACAAGGCAGTTGGGGGGGGGCTCTCACTTTGCCTGAGCAAATCTGGGAAGGCTTCACAAAGGAGGGGGCATACAGGTTGTGGGTCTGTGGCTGGCAAGAGTGAGAAGGCCGGGAGGGAGGCCCAGGCAGAGGTAACAGACTGGGAAAGGTTTTGGGGGCAATGAAAGGGTGCTGTGACGTTAGTTTTATGTTTCAACCTGGCTAGGCTGTGGTACCCAGTTACCCAATCAAACACCAACCTACGTGATGCTCCGAAGGGTGGCTGTAGATGCAGTTAAACCTATAACCGGCTGAATTTAGGTCAAGGAGAGTATTGGCCTCCTTCAATCAGTGGAAAGCACTTAGAAGCCAAACCCAGTTTTCCTGCAGAAGGAGAAATTCCGCCTCAAGATTCTCTCAACCTCTGCCTGAGCCTCCAGCTTGATGGGCCGCCCTTTGGATTTTCAGATTTAGCAGCCCCAATTCCTTGAGGCGAGTCTCTTTGCTATGAATATGTGTGCATCTCTCTTTCTGTCTCTGCTCTCAGTTCTGTTTCTCTGCAGAGCCCTGGTTAACAGTGATGCCACATGTGGGAGGATTACTTCCTGTTTCTGAGCGGCTGGGGCGCAGGGGATATGCTAAGAGTGGAAGAAGAGGGGCTCGTGGACGAGCAGGGAGATGTACCTTTCTTCATGAGGACAGTGGGGAGCCACGGAATAAGTGGGCGATGCGACTGCTTCAGGTGTGTGTCTCAGAAAGGTCACCTGGCAGCCAAGTGGATGATGGCCCTGTCACCCGCCACCCCTCCCTGCATCCCTGGTCACGCGGGTCATTGCAATAATGCTTGTCCTCTTTAAGGGTATCATCACAACAGGAGGAATTATGAGCGGGGTCCTCAATCAGGCAGACCAAGGTTGGGTCCCTGCTCTGCCGCTCACCAGCTGGAGGACTCGGATGAGGCTCCGATGCTCTCCAGGCTTTGGTCCTTCTTCACACACCCACACACAAGGGGACAACAGTCCCCACCTTCAGGGACAAGGTCTGTGTGCTCCGAGAGCTGAAACACCTCAGACTGTGGCATCCCGGGCCCCCTCACCCCTTCAGGCTGAGTGGTTTCTGCTTCTCAATCCTCTAGCCCTGGGGTTACTTCATCCTATCTCTGAACTTGGCCCCCATCCTTGTAAATAGGCCACTTACTAAACTCTCAATTACCTCTTTGGTGTTGTTCATCACACACCAAGAATCCAAGCATGGTATTCATGGTCAGCTATTGTTACCATAGGTTCTTACATTTATTATGGACAAAACGGAGATACAAAGAGGCCATGTGACTTGCTGAAGGTCATAAAGGAGCTTTGTTTAGGGAGAGCCCTATGTTTACTGCTTCACACACACAGCAAACGTGAGCCCTCATTATTGGTCTCCTCTCCACCGACAGGTGAGAAAACTGAGGCACAGATAGGTGAAGGCACTTTCCCGAGTTTGGACAGCTAGAGAAGGGAGAAGCCTGGATTCAAACCCAGAACTTGTGGGGATGTCACCTTGTTTCTCTGTCCAGCCCTGAGACACAGCTGGTGTTCCACCGTGCTGTCTGTGTTCTGCGTCAGCAGTCAAGACATCTCTGTTTTCGATCACAGGCACCCCCCACCTTCTGAGTAGACAGAATCAGACTGCGGCGTCATCTGTCTACAGAAGCTCGGAGGGATGGGGAACGTGCATGGTGTCGGGATGGGCCAATCTCAGCCAAATGTATAATCTGTCCCTGGAAGATCCCCCCTCCCTCCCCCGGAATCAAATCAGAACACGGTCTCCAGATCTGCCAGAACATCTTTGCCGTCTGCCCTCAATCATTCTGGATCCTGGGAGGATTTGTCAGGCAGTCAGACGTGTCAGCTCCCTGGTTGGGGGCTCGCAGGGTCCGCCCCAGCCCCTGGCTGACAGCCTCAGGGACTGGGTTCTCACGTGAATAGTGGGGTCAGTACTGCGCTGTCATCAATGATGGTCCAAGGCTGGCAGCGAGTTAACCATCGTGCCTTTCAAAGCCGGCTGGACCGGAATTGTGGGGACTGTGTACTGTCTTTTAGCTTAGGGCACGAGATTTCGCCTTCACAATTAAATGGCTCCCAGTCTACCTGCTGATTTGAAATTTCTTTGCATCTGACTTGTTGGCATTTGTTGCGCTATAGCCTCATAGAGTTTGTTTTAATTTTTTTTTAAGTTTTTATTTATTTTGAGAGAGAGAGGACAGAGAGACAGAGAGAGAGAGAGAGAGGAGAGAGAGACAGAGGCAGAGACAGAGACTGATTATGCAGGGGAAGGGCAGAAGAGAGAGGGGAGGGAGGGAGAAGAGAATCCCAAGCAGGCTCTGTACTGTCAGTGGAGCCCGACTTGGGGCTCAAACTCACAAACCGTGAGATCACGACCTACAATGGCGTCAAGAGTTGGACACTCAACTGATTGAGCCACCCAGGTGCCCTGGCCTCACAAGAGTTTAATGTCAGAGTAACAGGGCTCTGACGTTCAGAAATTCCTCTAATTACATTTCAATTTCTTTTCTTCCGTTATATCTAAGAGAAACATAATTTAATGTTGCATTTCAAAAAGTCAGGAGACTACAATCCCTTTTTTATAATTCTGTTTCTATCTGTTGCCCTCCTGCCTATTCCTACATAAGCTTAGAAGATGTCTGGTGTGACCTTCCCAAGTGTTAACCTTGGACTATTTCTGGATCGTGGGATTGGCGAGAGTTGGCATTTCTTCTCTGGACTTCTCTAAATTGTTTAAACGTTTTTCAACAATCCTATGTCGTTTCTACGAAGACAGTCCTAATGCTCTTAAGACAGAGTAAGAAGAGTTCAAGTCCAAACTTCCCTAACACAGATGAAGGAAACAGAGGCTCAGAGTGGACAAGAGATTTACTTTAGGTCACATGGTAATTTGTTGAAGCAAGACTAGAACAAATATGTGGATCTCAGTCTGGGCTTTCTCCAGTGTCGTTCATTCACTCATCAAACCTTTCATGAATACATACTTCGACAGAAGATGAATCCAATGCAGTCCCCGCTCTCAAGTAGACAGAAGGTTGAATCAAGGTTGTAAATGCTGAAGTATGGAGGAAGCCACAGGGAGGGTGACAGGAGGGACCTAGGCCAGGCAAGAGAGGAAAGGGGGGGTGCTCCAGGAAAGCCCCCTAGGGTAGAAGTTAGAAGTCAGCTTGCTGTTAGATGAGTGAGGAGGCAGGGAGGGGTTCAAGGCTGGAGAACAGCCTGAGCACATCTACGGAAGCAAAGAGAACATGAGCCACTTATTTGATAAGGAACAGTCATTGCGTGGGCACATCAGAGTGGTGCTCCCTGGAATCTGCGTGGAAACCACACGAGGACAAGGACCTTGTCTTTTTATCCACTGCAGTGCCCCAGCTCCTATGAGAGATGCTCAATAGCTATCTGTTACATAAATAGCTTAGTAAAAACGGTACCCCCTCCCTGAAGCCTTCTCCAGCTCCCTCCTCGCCCCAACTAATTAACATTTTATCACCCTTTCGTGCCCAGAATTCACATCATTTCCTCAGGGAAGTCCTCTCCAACTTCCTCATCTAGGTTAGAACTTTCTAGTATCATTTGCCACTACATTATAGCCCTTGTCACATTGCAATCTTATGTATATTTCAGAAACGCTGGTTACTACCTGTCTCTTCCAATAGGCTCTAAGCCCATGGGAGGAAGAGACTGAATCTGCTTTCACTCATCACTGTATCTCTAGCACCCATCATGGTGTTGCACACAGCAGGGGCAGAATAAGTATCTTTTGTAAGAATGAACAAATAAATGAATGAGTTTTGGATTCACCGAGGATCTTCTTGGAGGTTCCCTTCAGTTCTTAGCATACATTTGAATGATAATTTGATTCCTGTTTCTTAAATTCCCTGTAACCGAAGCTCCACGAGGACAGTAGTCATGTCTGCTTTGATCTGTTGGAATCCAAACACTTGTCATGTTTTCTATCATATTATAATTACTTTTGTCTGTGCTACACCTCATCTCACTACGTCTGAGGACCCAAGGGAGCAGGTATTCTACCCTCCCCCCGTATGACAATGAGTCAAAACTCTGCAACCAGAGCTCGGATTGGTTTCCCACGCTTCAGCTCAGTGATCCTGTCTCTCTGTTGGACAGAGCTGGCTGGAGCCCCACAGGCAATTTAACATGGACGTCATTCTTAAATTTGGACTCACCGTCCCTTCAATCTTCACAGAGCTCACTCGCTGAACCAATGAGGACATGTGCGTTCCTCTAGGACCCAGGATCTCCTTTGCTGTGTCACAAAAGATGTACAAGAAGGCATGACCTTACCCCTGCCATTGTATTATCACGGTGACAGAGGACAAAGGCTCCAGGCAGCATGGAGAGGCAAAAAGAACATGGGTAGGGGATCTGGATTCAAGCTACACCTGTTCAATACTATTAAAAAGAAAAAAAGAGGAGCAACTAGAAAAGGGATTATTAAGCAGTATATGTGATGTTAAGACCATTTTATATATGCTTTTATTCCGTTTACAATAAATCTGTAGAGTGGGCATTACCATACCATTTTAATAACAGGAAATGGAGATCCAGAGAGAATAAACCCCATACTCAAGGTCACCCTGCTGTTAGGTAGCAGAGCAGAGATGAGAACCCAGATCTCTCTGACCTCAAAGTAGGGCTCTTTCTTTGTCCATCAGCTTGCCTTCTACCCTAAGCCTGCTGTGTGGTCTTGAAGAAGCTGCCTAACCTCTCTGATCCTTCGCTTCCCCACCTGTGATGGAGAGGATTACCACACCTACCTCCAATAGCTGCCCTGAGGATCCAATGGTAAGACCATGCGTATTTAAGGCAATATAGACATGCCAGTGATTCCTGTGCTCAAAATCCGCCAACAGGTAGATCAGAAAGCACAAATTCTTTTGTTGGTGTGTTTAAGACAGAAGAGAGGTCTTATTATTCCTGAAAGAGTTATCACAGCTGGAGAAGCATCAGTATAATTCCCGCAATAAAAGGGAATGTATGGCGGGTGGCGGGGGGATGCGGGTTGGGGGATCGAAGGTAACACAGCTCTCCCCTTCCAACCAGGCTGCCTTTACTTTGTACCAAGATGCAATTCAGATTAGATTGGTTATTTCTTCATCCCAGGTATGAGTGTTTATAGCCCAGCGTTGGGAACCAGAGCAGAGTGGTTAAATACTTAAATACTGCTCTGCACCCTGGCCCTCCGCCAGCCGCCCAACAGACAGCTCAGCCCGCCGTGCTCATCTCTTGGGAGCACTGTTTCCCCCCTAAACTGTGGCCCTGGGCTGCTTCCTGCCACCACCCCCGCCCCACAGCAGGGGCTGGTTTCCATGAAAACGTGTCGTCAACTCTCTGTACCGTGACCCGCTGAAGTCAATCAGAGTCACGGGGTCGGTGGTCGGCGTGAAATCCTACTTAGCCCCTGATGGTGGCACTTTTGCCACAACTCCAGCCCCCTATCTTGACTCAGTTTACATGTTTGCTGAGATTTGCTTCTGAATGGGTTTCCTCCCACATTGAGCCCGGGGGTTGTAAATGCTCATGATGATCAGAAACCCCAGTCTCTCTTTGCAGCAGAGGAAAGACAAGAGAGCAAATAATAAAGCCTGAGGGAACAGAGGGGGAAGAAGCCACATCACTGCCCTCAAAGAGTCAACAGTTTATAACGAGACAGAACTGTGAATGAATAAAAACAACAGTCATCGTTCTAGAGTGCTTGGTGTGGCCAGGCACCCCTCTAAGTGTGTTAAAGAATATAGCACATTAAGTCTCACAATTCCAAGAGGAAGGTACTATTATGTGTCCCCACTTACAGATGAAGAAACTGAGGCTAGCTAAAATCGTGGTAGCAGTGGCAGGATCAGGAGGTTGGACATCAAGAGTCTGTGCACTATATTATAGATTCTTTGATTACTATAGCCTTAAGGGTAGGCTCACGAAAGGAGGAGTTTTAAGATGCGTATGGACAAAGGTGTTCTGGGCAGATGCAACCACACGTGCAAAGGCCCTGAGGTGCCAGAGAGCTTGCACATACAGGGAACAAGAAACAGCTCACTGCACTGGGAGCATAACAAGGCATGGGGGAGACAGAAGACGCAGAAGGGCGGAGACACGTCATTGGGAAGCCGGGTTCTCGTTGGGCTGAAAAGAGCCCCAAATGTCAAGTTAGAGTCTTGGACTTTGACAGAGTAAGACAGGGACCTACTGGCATTAAGAAAGGGAGTGACGTGGACAGTTGGAGTCAGGAAAGATCTTTCAGGCAGAAGTAGTGTCAAGAAAGGGCCTGAGGGGGAGACCAGGAGACAGGGAAAGGTGGGAGAGGCTGTTCTAGGACGGTGACTGGATGGAAGGATGTCACCACCTCCTTCTGTTTCCTGATTTTTGGAGAATATGGGGGCCCCTAAGGCTCCCTGCACTCCAAGTGAGCCCAACACCAGAAGGGCTGTGTCTGGCATTAGCATGCCTATAAGTAATCAATACCTGCTTATTAACTGCTTTGTTAAACTCGCCCAAGGAATGAGAGTTGGCCCATGATACCTTAGAGAAGCCTTCCAAGTCTAACGATTCAAGTCCATTTTCTGGACACCTGCAAAGGGTAGGGAGCCATTCCTAGGCTGGAAGGAACCTGGAGGGCTTCTGGGTTTGACTGCCTTGGGGAAATGACTCATTCTCCACTGGGAGTAAGCGGCATGGTGCCTGCCTGCCCACCTCCCCTCAGCTGTGAGGGTGACCCGGACTTGTGACACAACTTCACTTCCCCAACCATGATTGGCCCAGGGGTGGCTCCATCAAGAGTTCTTCTGTGCAATCTGACACAGGGTGTCAGAGCAGGACCCTGCCGGTATGGTAGCCAGCATCCCAGACATCCCTAAGGAATGAATCTAAAATGAAGCAATCAGCGAGGGAAACAGAACCAGAGGTGGAGAATGACAGATTCCTGAGCCTATTGATACGGTGAGTCTGAAGTCAATCTGATCTATTTGCAACTTACACACCTCTTCTCTGGAGCCCCAGGCTGGAGTATGAGTTGGGCTAAGGGTTGGAGGCAAGGGAGAGCAACCACATGAGAATCGTGTAACTTGAAAGTAAGGGTCGGGAGGTTCCCCAGCAAAACCAAGCTCTTACTGTAAGAAGAAAGAAATGGTTTCCGGGCTGGCAGAAAAACAATAGATGTACTCTACCGACTTCTGCAATACAAATGTTAAAATGAGATCAGTGTTTCAGACTCATTAGTCCCTGGGCTGGGTTACGTGGATGAGAATTCCTACAGGGTGAGCGCCCATGCCCTAGGATGTAGGGTGGTAGGTAGGTGGCTCTCTTGTTTCAACCCGTTTTTAACCCTGCCTCCTTGTCACTCTGCCACCAAAAGCCACCGGGTCAGCGACAACAGCAAGTTTTGTTTCTCTAAGCCCCAAGGCCTCTGCTTCTGCCATCTCCTGACTTTGCCCTCGCATTAGCATTCGCGACTCAAACTGTCACAGAGTCTCGGGTAATTAGAGGCGATAAACAAATGCTAATAGCACTGGGGCTGTACCCACAGGATGCCAGGGGCAAGACCCAAGCCTGGTGTTTGTGTTTCCAGGGTCCCTTCAATGCCCACCTCTAAGAACGCTTTCCGAAGCTTCTTTATGAAAGAAGGAGCTAGAGACAGTCCGGCATTTGGGGAAAAGGCTCTCCGTCTCCGTCTTCCTGCTGCCTAATCTGTAGGCAACTTACCTTAGTCTCCCTGAGCCTCCACTTCCCCTTCCGTAAAATGGGAATAGTAACCATCGACCTTAACGTGATTTTATTGCGTGAACCAAACACCGCGTGCAACATGGGCAACACTTGGCACGTGTCATTCGGCAAGTGAGTTTCCGTGGGTTATACAGTAAACCACAAGGGGGGAATCATGGGAGTTACACGTGGAAATTTGGGTGTAGAGCTCTCTCTGCTCTGTCTGTCCCCACCACCACTCTCTGGCTTGTCGCATTCACGGTTCACGTGTGGACCACCGCATTGCCCTCCCGCCTGGCTGCAATTCATTCTGTATCTTGTCTCCCCAGATCATTCCGTGTTAGTGTCCCAGGATTGCCGTCACAAAGTGCCACAAAACTGGCAGCTGAAAACACCATAAACGTTATGTCTTGTGGCTCTGGAGGCTAGACATGTGAACTCAGGCTGTTGGTAGGGATGGTTCCTTCTGGAGGCTCTGAGGAGATTCCATAGCCTGCTTCTCTCTGGCACCTGCTGGCAAAGCCTGGGCGATGCCCAGCCTTCCTTGGCTTGTGGACTACATCCCTCCCACCTTCTGGCCTTCTCCTTGCCCTTCTGAGTCTTTCACTGTCTGTCTAATCTCCTTCTAGCCTTTGCCCTTATAAGGACGCCTATCATTGCATTTGGGGCCCACCCAGGTAATCCAGGGTGATCTCAGCTCGAGATCCTGACATTAATTACATCCGCAAAGGCCCTTTTTCCAAATAGGTCCAGAGTCACAGTTTCTTGGGGTTAGTGTGTGGATGTAGCTTTTTTCTTAGTGGGGGTGGCCAACTGTCCAACTTCTACACATCTCAAACCCCACACCCGTTTCCAGGTCAATCTGCCCCAACGCCACGGTTACTCCTGGCACCACAATGCTCCCTGCCCAAATGGTCCACAAAGCCTTTCATTTTCAACCTAAAAGACTGCGTTAATCGGCCACCCTGTGCCTCCCCCCTCCCTCCGGAGCAGACCCCAAGCCTCTCTTCCCCTCATATGCCCTCAACGGGAGGTGCTGAGCTATCCACCTCCTCCTCCACCACTTCCTCTTCCTGCCTCTTGGAACGTCCTTCCATCCATATTTCCCATCCTAGACTCTGCAGTAGTTTCCTGCTGCTGCAAAGTAACCGCCAGGGTAGGGGCTTAACACAACGTGCACTTGTTACCCCACGGTCTCTGCACATCGGAGGACTGGGGACAGCAGAGTTAGGCCCTCACAAAAACAGAGGCAGCGTGTCCACGGGGCTGTGTCCTCAGATGGAGGTCTGACCCTGGGAAGAAGCCACCACCAAACTCATGCAGGTGTCGGGTGGAATTCACTTCCTTGCACTGGAGGACCGAGTGCCCGTTTTGCTGGCTGCTGGCTGGAGGCCACTTACTTCTAGGACATAGCATGCATCCTGCCCCCCTCTCAAAAAGGAGAGGGTTGCACAGGACGTGGCAACCAGCAGGCTGGAATCTTGGGGCCACCTGTGAAATCTGCCTGCCACAGACTCTTACTTGGGCTTCAAAGGGGAGTATCCCTCTCTTCCCTGACAAAGCCACTGCCGTTATCCAGCTGAATCATCTCCCTCCTCCTAATTCCTGGTGGCTTTGTTCTACCCTTCTTACAGCACTGATGGATTTATTTAAGAGGCAGCAACACAGCAGCATACAGGAGCAAAGGATAAGGGCTCAGGAGTTAGAGAGCCCTGGATCCAACCTGGCTCCTTTACTTAGCGTGAGCCTGAGCTACTCAGCTTTCAACATTCAATTAGACACATGCAGAAGAATCTCTTCCTGGGTTATAATGATCAAGGTGCTAATTTCCCTACTGCTGCTCATGGCCTGTGGTTCACAGCAAGGATGAGGGATATTTTGTAGGAGTCAGGACAGGCAAGATTATATTGCAGTAACAAACAGCCCCTCCCCTGGAAAAACCCAGTGGCTTGAAACAATGTTCTTTTTTTTTCCACCAGCTGCATGCCCACTGAAAGTTAGCAGGGGAGTTCTGTGCATTTTAGTCTCTTGGGGTCCGAGAGATCGGGGGGACTCACCAAGCCAACCACTCTGGAATGATCCAGAAGTGAAATGGGGCACTCAGGCTCACAAACACATTAGCCAGAAGGAGTCGCATGATCCCACCAGGGGGCCAGGAAATAAATGCCTCCCATGTACCTGAAGGAAGGAGACCCAAAGCAGGTAGTCATGATGTGATTTCTGTGAACTTAAAAGCTCCTTCTACCCTAAGGAAGAATATGTTCTCATCCACCTTTTATCCATAAAGCATGGATCACAGTAAGAACAAAATGTCAGGAAGCCTAACCTTTAAGAAGAGAAACAGTTTCAATGCACAGAGAAGAAGCCATCATCGTCTCTGTAATATAATTTGAGAAGACAGACGTTTCCATCTACCCTTAAATATTTCCCTTCTTCATGTGCTACAAGTTTCATATTCTGCCATTAGCTTGATCCATTAGGGGCTTTCGAGATGCATCTGCACAACCCAAGGCATTGGAACTGCCTGAGCAGGGTAAGATATTTGCGAATACACCATTTATTCATTTAGGTTGTTACTAGGGTGCTGTGCAACTTGCTGAACTCATGGCCAGGCAACATGCTCAGTGCTGGGTCTGTGTCTCATATGGACCCAATCCCTCCCTTTTCACATAGCAGGCAGGTCTGGAGAATGGGACAAAGACTGATGCGTCCTGAAGGAGGAAATAATAATGCACCCAAGAAAGTGCTTTTCTGGGCACTTGGCTGAGCAAATGCGGCTTTGTAAGATTTCATCCTTAGAGGAGGACGGGGACTAGAATTTCCTTTTATAGTAGGCAGATCTTAAAGGATTTTCCCTGCTTCTTTGTAGAATGGGCCCCTGCAGGGGATACAAGTACATTCTCAGGACTCAAATCACATGGGGTAAGAGGACAGAGAAAATGACAACAATCAAGGTTTTCCAGAAGGCTTCTCTACAAATCCTGCCTGTCACTCATTAGCTTAACTTCGCTGGGTCCCAGAATCTTCTCTCATAACTGTGGGCTCCTGAGTTCTCCCCAGGGGTTTGACCCTGGTCCTTCCTCTTCTCAGAATAAGAAGAGACGCTACGGAGTTTGGAGACACTGAAACAGATTCCCTGCTAAAACCCTTAAGAAACTTAAAAAAAAATTTTTTAATGTTTATTTTTGAGAGAGAGAGAAGAGAGAGCGAGCGAGTGGGAGAGGGACAGGAGAGGGGGAGTCACAGAATCCCAAGCAGACTCCAGGCCCAAGCTGTCAGCACAGAGCCTGACATGGGCTCAAACCCACAAACCACGAGATCATGACCTGAGCAGAAGTCGGATGCTTAATGAGTGAGCACCCAGGCGCCCCCAAAAACTAAGAAACTTTTGAATGAATGGATATTTTTAAAAAATTCATTTTTTGAGACGATTTTCAAAAAGTTAAAGTATTTTCGAGCCAACTAATAGCACTGATTTTGGACTGGGAACAGAGAGGCAAAGTCTCGGAAAACGTAAAGCTATTAAACTCTATTAAAGACCCCGCGTGCATTTTTTTTATGCAGACAAATAACTTCAAACAGTTGGGTGTCGATGTGCAAACAGGGCTGGGCTCCCAGCACTTCGGGGGGTGAAAGAAAGCCCCCGCAAACCGCGGAAAGCGCATCCTGCTCGCCTTGAGTGAACACAGATGACGTCGCGCTCGATGGTTTGGGACTTGGCAGCAAGGAGCAGTGGAACTAATTATCTGGGAAATGAAGAGAATCAGCAAACATAAGGCAAAAATAGACAAACGAACCAAGGAGAGCAAATGGAACGAGAGAAGAAGGACGGTCGGGGACGGGCCGCTTTCCTCTGCCTCACGCGGCTTTGGTGGCTTGCGGTGTAAATGAGTTTCTAACGGATGCTTTTAAAGAACGGGGTCTTATTCGGTGGGGATGATGCAGCGCCTGTGGCTTCCGGGGCTGTGTCCTGGGGAACCTGATGAGAGAAGGGAGGAAGAAACTTGGGGCCCCGGTTGCCATTCCCTATGTCCTCCTGGGATGGACCCAGCAAACACTGTCCCCACTCCCTACAGTGGGAGTCAACCAGCCCCTCCTTTCCAAGTGCCAGCAACACTGACCTTGAGGATCACAGACATCAGTGACAATGCTGTGCTAATAAAACAGCTCCTTGAGTGCCATGGGGTGCTGGGCGAGGTATTTTTTTGAATGAATGAATGAATGAATGGATGGATGACTGGAGGAATGAACGATGCGAGTGGAGCACAAGGTGCTCCGTGGTCCCATAGACAGAGCACTCTCCCCTTGGGAGGGAGGAGGGAAGACGGAAGGCTTCCCTGGAGGAGGTGATGCAGGAGAACTCAGGGAAAGAAGACACACAGGCGAGTTTGAGGCAGAAGAGGAGACCGTGAACGAACTCATGAAGGACTGTTAAAAAGCACATCCCATTCCAGGAATCTCATCAATTGGATTTGGGTGGAAGGTGTTGGGGGAGGGAAAAGTAATTTTCCCCCTACTCTTGCAGACTCTTGGCTGAAACCCCCCTGTGATAAAAGATTAACAACAGACGAAGAAGCAGGAACTTAATAATATGCGTATCTCCTGTAGACAAGGGATCTACCCAGGAAAACCGAGTAACTCTCTGGATTGGCCCAAGCCATGAGCTTACACACCATCTCCAGCTCAAGACCAAAAGAGATGTGGGGGTAGGGGGGGTGAGGAGGCCAGTTGGGGAGGCTGTTCAGGAAAAGAAAAGGGAGAAGCTGTTTATGCAGATTTAGGTCGCTGTTTTCTTTTATGAAGAGTTTCTCCACCTCCTGGTACCAAGAGGAAGGACCCCCCCCCCCCACAAATAGAGGTTTCCCCTATAAAGGTAAAGTTCTCTTACAAAAGGGTAACTTCTACTTGGGTCTTCAGAGCTTCTCCTGTGTCTGCTGTTTCTTAAAAATAATTCAGCCTAAAGGGGAAACCTGGGTGGGTCAGTCGGTTAAGCATCTGACTTCAGCTCAAGTTACCATCTCACAGTTGGTCAGTTCAAGCCCCACGTCGAGCTGTGCGCTAACAGCTCAGAGCCTGGAGCCTATTTCAGATTCTGGTCTCCCTCTCTCTCTGGCCCTCCTCTGCTTGTGCTGTCTCTCTCTCTCTCTCTCTCTCTCAAAAATAAATAAATAAACATTTAAAAACAGTATTAGCCTAAAATAATCCTTATACCAACATGGCATACTTTGGGGTGGCACGTTGTGACCCCCCCTCCTTCAAGGATTTTAGAGGCAGGTGTTGGAAGCTGACAGATGGCCCTTCCCGAGACATACCGTGTGCCTGGGGACATATGGCAATAGCTAAAGATGGCTTTGGGTTATCACACTGAAGCGGGGAGGCGGTTGCCACCAGCGTCCAGGGGGATGTGGGTCAGGGATGCCTCTAAGCTTCCTGCTGTGCAAAGGACAGCCAACCCCCAAAGCGGTAGCGCAGCGGACTGAGAACCCCTGCAGGATGCCAATCTTGTGGAGGAAATCACATCTCATGCTTCGAATCTCTTTCGTCCTTATCACTGCCCCACGAGTCATGAATTTACGCCCGAATCTCAGACACAGAAAACAAAGGCTCTGAGAACTTCAGTCACTTGCCTGGGGTCACAGGGTAAGAGGCCAGAGTGTGGATTTGCACTCAGGCAGCCACAACCCCAGCTCCCTGCTGATAACGAGCAAGATAGAGAAACCCATGGCCCTGATGGGATGACGGTTCTTTGGATGCATGTTACAGAGTCTGGCACAGAGCTGGTGTCTGCGACACCCGAATATGTTTCACGTACAGATGGGCACCTTCTCACTCCCTCACGTGCTTTGCCCCCTAAGAAGCGAGTAGATTCAAATGAGTTTTCCATCTGTAAGCACAGAGAGCAGAAGATTTTTCTTTCTTTTTTTTTTTTTTAAATATTATTTTTGAGAGAGATAGTACGTGAGCAGGGTAAGGGCAGAGAGAGAAGGAGACACAGAATCCAAAGCAGGCTCCAGGCTCTGAGCTGTCAGCACAGAGTCCGACGCGCGGGGCTCAAACCAACCAACAGTGAGGTCATGACCTGAGCTGAAGTCGGACACTTAACCGACTGAGCCGCCCAGGGGCCCCCAAAGCAGGGGATTTTTCACTACGCTCATCATGTTACCCCCCACCTCCCTACCCAAGCCAGGCAAGCACTAGCCTGTCACTAAATACAACGGGAAGAGCAACTTAAGTGACTTAAGACATAATTAATGGAAGTCTCCCCCTGTGGCTTCAGTCTTTCCTCCCGTGCGGTAGGAAAAGCGAGTCCTCGTGTGTTGTTATTATGACTCTTCCCTGAAACGCTAATCATGTACAGGGTGATCTCTCTGCAGGTCACGCGGAGGTGCGGGGTTCCAGCGCGTGCCTGTCTGTCTGCCAGCTCTACTTATCCTCCTAGGGGAGTCACGCGGGCCGGCTCCCCCGAGCAGCGTGGGCCACCGCAGCTTGGAAAAGAGGATGCTGCCTCCGGCCTCACGGCAGCAGAGAGCAGCTCAGAGTATTTGCAGGCGGCCATCCAAAAATAGGAGTTCAGGACAGGGATCGGTCCTGCAGCCTTTCCCTGGAGGCCGGCCTCGGCACAGGACCTTCTCGGGCTAATCTCCCTAGTCTCCGCCACAGTCTGGAGAGGCGGGAATCAACCCTCCCGTTGTACAGATGAGGGGACCGATGCTCCAAGGATCCGAACTGTAAACGTTGCAGCTCGCATGCAGGGTCAGGCACTTGACTCATGCGGGGTGTAAAGAGTTAACAACCGGGCCATTCATTTAAAGGCTCCAGAACACAGCGACTCCCGGCTCTGTACCTGGACTTGGCACGGTGCCTTTGCTCAGTAAAGATGAAACCAGTCACATAAAGCAAACAGATCACAGACAAATGACCCCTATAGGGAGGCCCCTGACTCTGATTTCACTCCTTGTTCTGTAAATACGTAACTCTAATGGGGTGATAGATGGCGGTGGGGTTTCTCTATTCGTGACTCACTGAGAAGAACACGGGCTCTGACACAGCAAGGTTCAGTTTGAATCCTGGCTCTGCCCCTCCCAGGCTGTGTGACATAGGGCTAGTGCATTTACCTCTCTGAACCTCTGTTGTGTTGCCTATAAAATGGGGATCACCTCCACTTTATGGAGCCACTATGAGATAAACGAAGAGAAGAGGAAATTCTTTATTGAACTTTTAGCACACACATGAGATGTGATTTAATTCCCCAACCATGTTTTTCTCAATGCTCTTACTCATTTCAACACTAAGTTAAGTTCTATTTTCCCTTTGAAAATTGAAGAAAGGCTCAGAGAGGTTAAGTCACTTGCCTAGAGACACACAGCTGGGATTTGAATGCAGAGCAAACTCCACATTTGCCTCTTTCTGATATGCCTGGATGCTTTCGAGGAGAGCCTGAGAATCTGGAATTTTGATTCCAAATGTAGAGGTTTTGGGGTAAGAAGGGGTGGAGGAAATGTTTCAAATGGATGGGAAGTAGAGGAGAAAAATATCTGTCTTTTAAAAGTCAGAGTTTAAAAGGTCAGAGTTGGAGAGAAGCTGATTTGCCTCTAGGTCTGTTGTATCTGAGGCTTTACTCTCTGGAGGCAGTGAGTACAAGACATCAAATCCCTCTCTGATGGGAAAGGATCATAGAACAACAAAAAGAGACAGATGGGATGAGAACAGAAGTATGTTATTGCCTGGAATGAAACACTGATATGCAGTCTAGAGGAAAAACAGGCTGAGGGGTTAAACGGCTGATCTATAGAAACTTGCACCCATAATATGTAAAAAGCTCTTCCAAATCAATAATAAGAAACCACCTGATTTTTAAACCGGCAAGAGATTTAAACAGACATATCTGCAAAGATGACATACAGACTGCCAGTAAGCACCTGAAAAGACTCAACATTGTCAGCCATCAGGGAAAGGCAAATCAAAGCCACGATGAGATGCCCCTTCACACCCGTGAAGATGGCTAAAATAAGAAAAGAGACGATACCAGTGTTGGAGAGGATGTGGAGAAATGGCAACACCCAGCCGTTGCTGGTGGGAATGTAAAATGATGCAGCCCCTTTAAAAAATAGTGTGAGAGCTTCTCAAAGTATTAAATGCAGCATATATGATTTGGCAATTCCACTCCTAGATGAATTAAAAACACATCTGTACAAAAGCGTGCACGTGGATACTTACAGAAGCATTTTCATTATAACCAAAGCGTGGAAACAACTCAAATGTCCACCAACTGATGAATGGATAAACAAAGCATGGTCCCTTCACACTGTGGAATATTATGCAGGCACTAAAAGGAATGAAATACTGCTCCGTGCTACAGTACGGATGAAGCTCAGATCATTTTCCTAAGCGAAAGAATTTGGGCACAAAAGACCACATGTTGTTTTAATTTTAATTTCCGCGAATTTTTCAGAAGAGGCAAATTTATTGGCACAAAGGTAGATGAGTAGTTACCTAAGAGATAGGGTGAGGGAGGGGGGAAACGGAGAGTGACTGCCTGCCAATCGGCATCAGATTGCTTTTTTTGGGGTGATGGAATATTCTAAAATTAGAATATGGTAGTGGTTGCATACTTCTCTAACTAGGCTAAACACCACTGAAGTGTAGCCTGATAATGGATGGATTGTACAGGATGAAAATTATAGCTAAAGCTGTTGAAAGAGGTCTGGGCCACTGCTACAGCCAATGAAGGTCACCATTGGACCCCAAGCAGTCTGACACCCCCTCTCTTGTCCACCGCACAGCACAGCCTTACTCCAGCATGAGGCTAAGTTCTAAATTCACTGGGTCACAGAAGCTTTTTTCTCATGGGGCCCAGGAACCCAACTTAGAAAAGGCCAGGAATGAAGAGCCCCCGGCTTTGTTGCTGATGGAGTGCTTCCAGAATGGCATCTGTCACCAGCCGGCCCAGAGGCCAGAGGGGACCCGCCCGATAACATCTCCAGTGTAAGTCAGAAGTGTCCAACGTGCCTGCTAGATTTGTATCAGGGCTCCCCCCCCAGCCCCCACCGTCTGGCTGGCCATTCATCCAGGACTTTGCAGGACTGGGCAGTCAAGTAATTCATTGCTATATCAATAAAACTGAGGTTTGGCCATCTTCTGATGAATTACGTTGTTTAAACGAACTTAACAGCTGCATTAAAGAAAGAAAACAAGGGGAATCAATAAAGGCGGATCTCCTCCATCGGAGAGCCAGCATTTCCTGTGGACTGGAGGTCAGCGTGGACATGAGCACTTAGCACACAGCAGAGAGGCTGTTTGTCACCAGCAAGTCCTTACGTAGGGTATGTGCAGGCTCGTAAAACAAGACGAGCTGAATCCTGGGACCCGGAAGCTGTAGAATGTGGTTGCGACCGAGCCCAGGCTCTGGAATTACTGAGACCCTAGTGCAAATACCCAGCTGCTCTATTTCCTAGCCATGGGTTTGGGCAAGCCACCTAATTCGGGGCCTCAGTTTCTCTTATCTGCAGAATGGGGATAATAGCAGGACCCATATCTTAGTGCTGTTATAAAGATGACATTAGATAAAAATGGAGTAACACTGTAGTTCTCGCCAAACAGGGGCTCAGCAAATGTTTGCGATGCATCATGTAACATTGTTCTCTTAAGATGTTTCCAGAAGCAGAGCCTCGTCTTTTCCATCCTCCTCCATGACAGGTGACATAGTTGCCTTTTACATTTAACTTCTTAAACATCTGTGAACGTGCTACAGCAGAATACCACACACTCAGTGGCTCAAACAAACAGACATTTCTTTCTTCCTGTTCTGCAGGCTGGAAGGCCAAGATCAAGGTGCAGGCAGGCTCTGGTTTCTGGTTTCTCTCCCTGGTTTGCAGACAGTGCCTTTTCGCCACGTCCTCGTGCCAGAGAAAGGAAGCTGTGTGTCTCTGCCTCTTCTAATAAGGGCATGATTCAAACCCAGGGGCCGACTTCCTGATACATCATACTGGGGATGAGGATTACAGCATAGGAACTTAGGGACACACGACATGCAGTCCACGATGATCCGTATACAGATGTTAACACCTGATCCTAATCCTCTCATGCTGTCCTTCTGCAGGGGACATCCCACCCTCTTCCCACCCTTAACCCCTGGCAACCTCAGACCTGGCTCCCTCCCTGCAGCTTTGTCTTCTGGAGAATGCCACATCAACAGGATTGCACAGAATGGAACGTTCCGAAACTGACTCATTGCATATCATTTTACTCTTAAAAAAAAATTTTTTTTAATGTTTATTTATTTTTGAGAGACAGAGAGAACACGAGCAGGGGAGGGGCAGAGAGAGGGGGAGACACAGAATCCGAAGCAGGCTCCAGGCTCCAAGCTGTCAGCACAGAGCCCAACGTGGGGCTCGAACCCACAAGCCGTGAGATCATGACCTGAGCCGAAGTCAGATGCTCAACCGACTGAGCCACCCAGGTGCCCCATCATTCCACTCTTTTTACTGGTGAGTCATATCCCACTATGTGTGGATATGCCACCCAGTCTATCTGTTCCTTCAGTGGAGAACATTTGGGCTGTCTGGGTTTGGGATGTGATGAACAGAGTTACTATAAATGTTCACGGACAGGCTTTTGTACATAAACTTTCATTTCTCTAGAATGAGTAACCCAGCAGTGAGAACTCTGGGCCATATACTAAGTATATGTTTCTGTTCGCTTAAAACTACCACTCTGGGGGCGCCTGGGTGGCGCAGTCGGTTAAGCGTCCGACTTCAGCCAGGTCACGATCTCGCGGTCCGTGAGTTCGAGCCCCGCGTCGGGCTCTGGGCTGATGGCTCAGAGCCTGGAGCCAGTTTCCGATTCTGTGTCTCCCTCTCTCTCTGCCCTCCCCCGTTCATGCTCTGTCTCTCTCTGTCCCAAGAATAAACATTGAAAAAAAAAAATTAAAAAAAAAAAAACAAAAAACTACCACTCTGTTTTCCAAACAACATTTTCATGGCCCTAGCAAAGTGTTCTTGTTTTCAAATGTTTTTTTAAGACATTTTAAATTTTATTTATTGTTTTAACTTATTTAATGTTTATTTATTTTTGAGAGAGAGACAGAGGACAAAGCAGGGGAGGGGCAGAGAGAGAGAGAGGGAGACACAGAATCTGAAATAGGCTCCAGGCTCTGAGCTGTCAGCAAGAGCCTGATGCGGGGCTCCAACCCATGAGCTGTGAGATTGTGACCTGAGCCGAAGTCAGAGATGCTTAAGTGACTGTGCCACCCAGGCACCCCTGTTTTTAGTAGGCTCACACCTAAAATGGGGCTGAACTCGTGATCCCAAGATCAAGGGTTGCACACTCTACTGAGGGAGCCAGCCAGGTGCCCTAACTGGTTTGTCTGAAGCCAGTGTTTTGATATGGACACCACTGTCTCCTCCTGCCATCTCTGTATATTTAGTGGAACCTCCTCGGAGTTTTAGGTTGAATTTCCCATCCTGGCTAATGGTCTTGAATATCAGTTTCCTGTGCTTATTTGATGTGCACCTGCCCTCTTCACACAAAGTGTCCCGTTCATATCTTTTGCTCATTTTGTAACAAAACTGTTTTCCAGCCGCTGGGTTTGAGAGCTCTTTTTACGTCGTGGATACGGGTCCTTCATCGATTACACGGTCTGCAAACTCTCATGGTCTGTCCATCTTTTTTGTTCTCTTCATGGCCTTTTTCACAAACAATGGACCTGAAATTTTGAGGAAGGCCAGTTTACCAATTTGTCTACAGGAACGTGCTTTTGCCATTGTGTCCCCTCTCCTCCCCCATTTGCCTCTAGAAGTTTTACAGTTTTGCTTTTGCACCTAGATCTATCATCCCCTGTAGGCTAATTTTCATATAAAGTTGTGAGGGGCAGGTCAAGGAGTACTTTTGTGTGTGAACATGTCCACCTGTTCCCAACACCACTGTTTGAAAAGAAGACCCTTCTCCATGAAATGTCTGATTCCTTGCCAAAATCGACGGGACACGATTTATCTGGGTCTATTTCTGAGCCTCTCTATTTCTTGTTCATCGATCTATGGATGCCAATCCCATAGGGTGTTATTACCTGGTAGACTTCTAGTAAATTTAAAACGGGGGTGGGATGGACTCCTCTAACTTTAGTGTTTTCAAATTATTTGGCTCTTCTAGGTTCTTTTACCTTCCACATAAATTTGAGATTGGGGTCAAGACATTATTTGTTGGAAAGTTATTCTCCTCTCCTCTCCATATCACTCCCACTCCCATCTTCTCCATTCCTCTCCTCTCTCCCCTCCCCTCTCCATTACCTCTCCTCCCCTGCCGCCATTCTTCTCCTCTCCGTCCTCACACCCTGTCCCCCCTCACTGCTACTTCCCATCTCCAGTCCCCTCTCTCTCCTCCCCTTCCCTCTCTTTTTATACATCCACGTCCATGCAGGTTATCTGTCAGTTTCATCTGGGTGAGTTTGGTTGATTGCGCTTTTTAAGGAAACCGGTCCATTTCTCTAAGCGCTCGAATTTATACTATGGGTTTTTGTGGGGTTCTCATATTAGCCGTTTAATAGCTGTGGGGTCTGTAGTGTTATCTCCTCATTCATTCCTAACATTGGTAATTCGTGCCTTTTCACATTTTCTCTTTTCCAGAGTTGGAGGTTTATCCAGTGTATTGATTTTGTTTTTTCAAAGACCCAGTATCCTTGGTTTCAATGATACCCCCACCCCACATTCCTCTTCTGTTTCTCAAGTGCATTGATTGTTACTTTCCTCTTAATCATTTTCCTGGTTGCAAGCAAATGTAATAACACTGTTCTATTGCTTTGGGATATTTTGCTCCATTACTTTCAAGTTTCTTAAATTGGAAGCTTAGACACTGATTTAAGACCTTCCTTTTTTTTTCATGTTTATTACTTTGAGAGAGAGCGAGCGAGTGAGTGCATGTGAGCAGGGGAGGGACAGAGAGAGGGAGACCCAACGCAGGGCTGGAAGGCATGAACTGTGAGATCATGACCTGAGCTGAAACCAAGACTTCGGTCGCTTAACCAACTATGCCACCCAGGTGCCCCAACCTTTCTTTCTTTTCAATGTGAGCATTTAATGCTATAAAGTTCCCTCCACATACTACTCTGTTTCCATCGCACCGATTGTATGTGCTGCATTTATTTTTGTTTGGTTCCAAATAGTTTCTAATTTTCCTTGAGATTTCCTTTGAACCTTTTTTTTTTAGCATCCCATTTTTGTTTATAAATGGCGGTTCTGAGTATATCGATTGTAGAATTTGTTTTTGTAGTGGTTGCTCTAAAACACTTAACTTCAAGGTGTATGTAAGAGTCAGTTTTTACCAGGTCAGGTGGAATATGGAAATAGTACCACCATTCAGGTCTCTTTGCTCTCCCCCTTCACAACACCAGGTGTGGCTTAAGTATCACATCTGCATACAATATAAATCACTATAAATCCCACCAGACAATGGTATTTTGCTGGGTTTCAGTAACTCTATTTAAAGAATTCAAAAGGAGAAGAGTAGCTTATCATATTTTACTCAGATATTTACCATTTCTGTGGTTCCTTTCTTAAATTTTTAAAAAATGTTTCCTTACATTTGAGAGAGAGAGAGAGAGAAAGGAGGTGCGGGAGGGGCAGGAGAGAGCGGGAGACACAGAATCCGAAGCAGGCTCCAGGCTCTGAACTGTCAGCACAGAGCCCATTGTGCGGCTTCAACTCACGAACTGGGAGATCGTGACCTGAACCGAAGTCTGACACTTAACTGACTGAGCCACCCAGCGCCCCTGTGGTTCCTCTTTCACTATCAATGTTGTAAATTTTTTTTCCGGTGTCATTCCTTAACCTAAAGAATTTCCTTTGCAATTTTTTTTTTAAAGAAGGTCTTCTGGCAACAAATTCTCTTATTTTTCCCTCACGTAAGGGTGTCTATATTTCACCTTCATCCTTGAAGGATATTTTCCCTATATATCGAATTCTGAATGACAGTCCTTTTTGTACGTGTTAAGAATAATGTTCTACATCCCTTCTGGCCTCTGTAGTTTTTAATGAGAAATCCAGTCACTCAACTTGTTGCCTTGTAAATAATACACATTTCCCCCCTCTTCTTTCCAGATTGTTTCTTGATTAAAAATGTGTTTAACTGAAGTACTGTTGACACACAATGTTACATTGGTTTCAAGTGTATCACACAGTTGATTTTACATTTATAGGTTTTGCCATGCTCACCACAAGCGTTGCGGCACACAACACTGTTACAGTATCATTAAACTCTGCTCCCTATGCTGTATCTTTATTCTCTGGACTTTTTCCATAACTGGAAATCTGTACCTCCTACTCCCCCTTCATCCATTTTGTCCACCTTTGTTTTGAATTTTCTGAGGTTTATGATATATCCCGGCAAGACATCTTGGGGGTCATCCAGGCTTATGTGGTTTGGAGGGGGGAGGAGTCTTCAGCAACTATTATCAGAAATATTTTTTCCACTCCATACTTTATTCTGTTCACAGTGTGAACGGCATACATTGAAGTATTAGCTGTGCGAGGGTGTTTTTCAAAAATCTTGTCTCTGTGGTTCAGACTGGAGAATTTCCACTGATGTGTCTGGAGGTTCAGGGACTCTTTCTTTCATTATTTCCATTCTGCTCTTCATTCTTCCAGGAAGCTTTTTAACTTTCCGCTCTATTTTCAAGTCTAAAATTTCCATTTGGCTCTCCTTTCTAGCTTCTATTTCTTTGCTGAGACTTTTAATATTTTCACTCATTTCAAGAGTGAGTGCCTCCTGGAGCAGCTTTGTCGCCGTCGCTTTAACGTGTCATGTCATCTTCCATGTCCATCTTGGTGTTGACATTTGTTGGATGGTCTTTTCCCATCCAAGCTGAATTTTTCTCAGTTCCTCAAAGACTGGGTAGTTTTGTATTGTATCCTCATTTTATATTATGAGACTAAATGTGGTTTAAATCTTATCAAAAAGGTTGATATTTTGGGGGCGCCCGGGTAGCTCAGTCGGTTAAGCATCTGACTTCGGCTCATGTCATGATCTTGTGGTTCGTAGGTTCAAGCCCTGCATCGGGCTCTGTGCTAACAGCTCAGAGTCTGCAGCCTGCTTCAGATCCTGCGTCTCCCCCTTTCTCTGCCCCTTCCCTGCTCACACTCTGTCTCTCTCTGCCTCTCAAAACTGAATAAACATTAAAAACAAAAAAAGAATGTTGATATTTTGTCTTAGTGGACAAGTGACTGTTGGCTCGAGGCCACAGGTGCTGGTGCCCTTGTATGGGTTATAGGTTCAATGTCACCCCCACTTTCAAAGCGTATGCAGTGCTATTTGGAGGAGCGCTTGCACAAGCCACCCACAGTCATTGCGGGATCTAGCCAATGGTCTGTTTCACTGTAAAGAACCAGGTCCACATGCACACGGCTCATGGATGAGCCCAGGAGTTCAGACAACATCATGGAGGCATTTTCCCAAGCTCCTACCCCTCTTCCCAGTACCTTTTGCTTCCTTGGTGCTCTGTCTTTTGGGCCTCCAACCAGAGTTGGCTTTGTTGTCCTTAGTCTGCTGAACACTCCCATGGATGTGTGAGAAAAATGGGAAGCAGCAAGCTTTTCCCTGGCCTTCTTGGGACCACAGCCTCCGCCCATCAGAGGCTCCCAGCTGCTTCTGCCAGGAGACCCTCTTCGCGTTCCTGGAGCCTGACGTACAGGACTTGTCCTGGCACTCTCTGTCTTAGCTGATGCCTGCATCCTGGTTTGGGGGCTACTTTGAGTCCAGGCTAGGGGACGCCAGAGGAAACGATGCCAAACGTACTGGTGATCCTGTGGCACATCCGATGACAGTCTTCCCTCCAATCCGCCTGCTACTTTTTACTTTTCCGAGTCCTCAAAAGCTGACCCACACCATAGGCCCAGATTTTGCAGCTCTCTCTCTTCAGTGAGAGAGGCAGAAAGTTGCATACTCACCCTATGTTAGCCAGAATTGGAAACTTTTGGCTGTGTTTTTCAAGCATGGCAATATCCTTAGAGACTAGAAATAGTTACGGGCTTTTTCATCAGAGTGAGTGTAACTCAACTTTGAAACCTGGCTCTTAACCTTATAGGTCTGTCCCAATAACTTGTGAAATTAATTGTAGAGAGCGATCTGATGGTCACCAGAGGGCACGGGGTGGGGGAAATAGGTGATGTGGATTAGGAGGGCTCTTGTCATGATGAGCACAGCGGGATGTATGGGACTGTTGAATCACTATGTTGTTCACCCGAAACTAATACAGTGTTGTATTCGTAACTACGTATATGTTAACTAACTGGAATTAAAGCCTTTAAAAAATTTTTTTAAAATAATTAAAAAAAAGAATTACACCTGTTCGTGAAGGCTTACATAAGTGAAACAAATTCCCTGAAAGTACACAGCGGTGTAAACGGCATAAGCAGAATTTGGACCGGTTCGGGCTAGCCCAAAGACCCACTGTTCTTCTAGGAGCACACATTGCTATCACAGCATCGGCTTATTACCTGCAAGCACGAAGCTTATGCCTTCCTTTCTCAGATAATGGTGATTGATGGCAGCTCTTAAAGGCTGCAATTGGATTATCAAGTCCCAACACAATTTTGTTCAGTAAGCAATAAAACCTAAGACAATTCATTGCTTTCTGAGCCTTTGCTCTTCCGCAGAGATTTGTGGGGGGGAAACCGCCACCTTCTCTGGCTTTACGCCTTATCCCCTGAAAACGCAGTTACCCTAGAATCCCGACCCTTCACTCCAATTTTGCAGATAACCATTTTGGAAAAGAGACAGAGCTGAGGCTCCTCATGTCAAATGCAGGCAACGTACTTAAGGAAAAACAATTCATTCCATACTCGTGAAAATGAGGGACATGTAGCTAGCAGCTGAGACCCAGGGAGCGATTCGGTAATTACCACGTGCTCTATCTCTGGGAGACATCTGCCCAATCATTCTGGGTCTGATAAATATTGGCCAGTTTTAGGAGAACAGGTGTTAAATCACCGAGGCATCTTGCTGACCCACTGGAACAGCTCAGTGAATTGATACCTTTTCATCTGATGTCAACAAAGTCCTATTGTATTCAGACTACAGAGAAAGGGGGTGACCACGACACTAACGAGAAATGACGGAAAGCTCTAACATTCTCACAGAAGAGAATGGGGCTCTGAAAACTCTGCCAATAAGTTTTGAAATCACAAATACAAGAGGTAGATCCCTAATATAGAACTCAGGAGACTGCATCAGTTAGGAGTCTTTTAGTCGGAGTCAGAAACCAAATTAGGTTAAGGAGAGCAACGGAAGGTATTGGCTGAAAACAATGTCTCTTCACATTCTAGGAATGGGTCTAGCTTCAGGCATGGTTTGATCAAGGCACTCAACAACTTTAGGAATCTCTCTACATACTTTCCTCTATGCTGACTTTATTCTCAAGATGACTACCCACAAACAATGGCAAGGACAGTCACCAGCAGCTCCTGACTTTCATCCTAGCTCTTTGGCAATCCTACCAGAATGACAGCATATCCATTTCAATAATTTCAGAAAAAGCTTTAGAGCAGATTCTCATGGACTGTTCTTTATCCCACCTGGGTTATATGCCTACTTTCAATCATCACTGCAGTCATGAAGTTGCCTTTCTCCCATTGGCTAAGCCTGAATTCTCTGGTTATTTCTGTAGCTCCCTGAGAGGGACCAGCTCAGCATGAATCACAAGGACAAAGAGGGGAGAAGGGGTGGCATTCAAAGGAAAAGCGAGGTCTTGTGGCCAAATGAATGGAGAAGGCAATAGGTGCTAGGTAGGAATATAAAATGGAAGGAAGGAAGGAAGGAAGGAAGGAAGGAAGGAAGGAAGGAAAGAAAAGGAAGGGAGGAATGAAAAACAGAGAGGGAAGGAAGGAAGGGAGGAATGAAAAACAGGGAGGGAAGGAAGGAAGGCAGGCAGGCAAGTAGGAAGGATGGGAGGGAGGGAGGAAGAAAAGCCAGGTCTGCTAAAATGTTGCTGCCGCTTCCTACTTCTCTGTGACCTTCAGCAGATCTATTTCCTTACTGACCCTCCAGCTCTTGGTGCTCAAATGAGGGATGCATTCAAGTGTTTAAGACCTTTTCCAGTTCTAAGTATTCTTTGGTTACATGTCACGTACACTCAGACGCTCCTCAAATCCCAGGTCGCAGACAGTATGGGAGCTTGAAGGAGCACCACACCTGGACCCCAAAGGAGGCGGTTTTGGGGGAAAAAAGTTACAAGAACTGACTTTCTCACAGAATCTGTTTGAAGAATGTGGAGTCCTGAGCTGAGTTCTCAGGCTTGAATCCCAGAAGGCTGAGCAACCGTGGCAAGGGTTTAAGACTCAGTGCAGGTACTGAGGGTACCATAACAACACCCAGCTCAGAGAGTTGTGATGAAGGACACGGAAGGCCAGGATCCTAAGATGGCCCCGTGGGTCCCAGGCCTTGACACCTGTGCTCTTTATCATCCCCACCCCTGAATGAGGAGGAACCCGTGACTTGCTTCTATCCAACAGAGCTCAGCAAAGGTGACGGGGTTTGTTAGATGAACTCAACATTTAGGAAGAAACCTAAAACGCAAGCAGTCCCATGGGTCTAGCCAAGTGGAGTGAGAGATTCCCCTAGCTCTTCTTATGGGAATTAAGCTGCCCGGTGAAGAAGGGAGGGGACAGTGATGGGGACAAGAGAACAGCCTGCTTCGGATTCTGTGTCTCCCTCTCTCTGCCCCTCCCCTGCTTGTGTGTGCGCTGTCTCTCAAAAATAAATAAATAAACATTAGGAAAAAAATTAAAAAGAAAGAAGATGAATTCTGCCAAACAACCAGAGGGGAACTGGACGTGGGTTTTTTTTTCCCCAGTCAAGACTCCAAATAGGAAGGCACCCAACCAATACTGTGAGGGCAGCCTTACAAAACCCCAAGTAAGGGAACCAGCTAAGCCATGCCCGGAACCCCAATCCAAGGAAAACAGGAGACAATACATGCTTGTTTTAAGCTGCTAAATCTGTGGTAATTTGTTATGTCACAATGGAAAAGGAATACAAGGGATAAATGAGATAATGCATGTAAAATGCATAAGCTTAGACGATGCATGGCTAAGTGTTCAATATGAGCTATTCTTAAGATTATAATGAAAGAGTTGGGCATTGTACAGGCAAGACAATATAAGGCTATAAATCTCCCTGCGTCCTTCCGAGACAGGCTTCTGGGCTGGAGGGAGCCCGCTCTGGGGCCACGCTTCCCTACAATGAATACAGCCAAGTGATGGCCAAGCTGATGAGCCATTATTTGAAATACAATTTAGTATCATCCAATTTCAGCAGAGACTGGTTTAGTATAGTGGGAACTGGTCCAGAACATTAGTGTCAAGAGAGGCACTGAATGTACCCAATAATGAAATGAGATCAGGTAAGGAGGGACAGGTGCTCCAAAAACCTCAGTCTAAAAATTCTACAATTGAGTTCATCCAGGCTTTACAGATGAAGAGGACAGAGAATAACATTCACCGAGCACCTGCCAGATGGTCTCAAACACAGTTAGTCCATAGGGAAGAACTTATCCTCTCTCCTTTATGGCTGAAGAGGTCAAGTTGAAGGTGAGCTCAGGGAAGTTAAATGGCATGCCCAGGGTCACTCGGGTCTCACGAACACTTCTTGATGACCCGAACGACTGGAAGAGGCCTGGGAGAGGACTCTACGGAGATCTCTGTGGAGAATCCACCATCATGGGATTGTAATGTGCATACAGGAAAGGAATGTGGCCCACAAAGGGGGAAATAAGAATGGATGAAAAGGAAGAGAAGACAACCCTGAATCGAAAACTTTGACACTTGGCTCAACTTGTACCAAATAGGTTTCTGAGAAAAAAAAAAAACTTTACAGGAAACAACAGGGAGGTATATCCGTTCCTGAACCCCCAAGAAGAAAGGAAATAAAAACCAGATACTGTCCTCGTTTTTAAGTTTACTGTGGTAAGAACACTTAAGATGAGATTCACTCCCTTAAAATTTTTAAAAATATTTATTTATTTTGAGAGACAATGCACGTGCGTGTGTAAGCAAGGGGGGGGTGGAGAGAGAGAGAGAGACAGTGAGAGACAGTGAGAGACAGTGAGAGACAGTGAGAGAGAGAGAGAGAGAGAGAGAGAGAGAGAGAATCTCAAGCAGGCTCCATGCTGTCAGCACAGAGCCTGATGCGGGGCTCGAATTCATGAACTGAGATCATGACCTGAGTGGAAATTGAGAGTCGGACACTTCACCAACTGAGCCACCCATGTGCTCCCATTCTCTTAAATTTGTAATGTACGATACAGTATGTATTACGTATCATGTATGATTATGTAATACATAGTACGTATTACAATATGTATTATGTATCGTGTATGATTATGTAATACATAGTACGTATTACGTATGGATTATGCATAGATACAGTGTCATACAGCTGACCTCCAGACCTCACTCATCTTGCATAACTGAAAGTTTACACCCACTGATTAGCAGCTCCTCATTTCCTCCCCTCCCTAGGCCCTGGCAACTGCCATTCTGTTCTTGGCTTCTATGAGTCTGGCTCATTTACATCTTCATGTAAGTGGGATCATGCGCTCGTCCTGTGACTGGGTTAATGCCCTCAGCATCATGCCCTCAGGGTTCACCCGTGTTGTCACACATGAAGGGGCTGCCTTCTTCCTTAAGGTGGGATAATATTCCGTTGCACATATATACCACATTTTCTTCATCCATTCATCGGTAGGTGGACATTTAGGTTGTTTCCATATTTTTGGCTATTATGGATGCTGCTGCAAGTGAACACGCAAGTGTGCTGATACTTCTTCGAGATCCTGGTTTCAATTCTTTTGTATAAATACCCAGAAAGGGGATCTCTGGAGCACACAGGAGTTCTATTTTGTAATTTTTTTGAGGGACCTCTGTACCGTTTCCCACTGTGGCCACATCATTTTGCATTCTTACCAACAGTGCATGAGGGTCCTCATTTCTCTGTATCCTTTTTTTTTTTTTTAATAATAGCCATCTTAATAGGTGTGAGAGGACACCTCCTTGTGGTTTTGATTTGCCTTTGCCTGTTGATTAGTGACATTACACACCTTTACATGCACTTGTTGGCCATTTGTATATTTTGCTTGGAGAAATGTCTATTCAAGTCCCTTACCCATTCTTTAGTCAGGTTATTAGAAAGGCAAAGGCAACAAAGGCAAAAATTAAAAAAAAATAGACCAGTGGGACTACACCAAGCTAAAAAACAACAACAACAAACAAACAAAACAACCAAAAAAAAAAAAAAACTCTTTTGCACAGCCAAGGGAATAACCTAGTCTAAAGGCAACATATGGAACAGGAGAAGATATCTGTGAACAGGTATCTGATAAACAGTTAATTTTCCAAAAGATACCTTCCATTTTTAGAGGGGGTATTCATCATTTCCTTCGTGGTAGCCTCTACATCAATTTTTTTTCTTCCAAATTTTTAAATTGATCACTGAAAATTGAAATGCCAGAGCCTGCCAGGATCTTTATTTTTTTTTCTTTAATTCTGTATTAGAATGTTTCTACCCTAGGTTGTTTCAAGCGGGATTTGGGGGCAGATATGAAAGAAAACATACAATATTTCAGATAGAATACGTTATAAGTAATTAAGAAGATGCAGATATATATAAAAAAAAACCCCACCAAAGAAACAAGAAAGTGAGGGAGAGCCCAGGGCAAGATTTGTTACATAAAATCCATGTGAAGAATCCCAGATGCTCACTGGTGGTTGGCCACAGATTTATTTCTATACCTCCCAGCATCAAGCTGTAAGAGGCAATGACAATTAATTATGAGTTACGCATCTAAGCACAGAAGCAAACACAGTGCAATGAGCATTTATTGAGCACAGACTAAATCCCAGGCCTGTGCACACATTATCTCATCCAGTCCTTACAACTAACCTGTAAGGTAAGTACTACCCTCTACATTAAAAAAAAAAAAATCTTAATGCTTATTTATTTTTGAGAAAAAACAGAGCACGAGCAGGGCAGAGAGAGGGAGACACAGAATCTAAGCAGGCTCCAGGCTCTGAGCTGTCAGCACAGAGCCCGACAAAGGGCTCGAACCCACAGACCGCGAGATCATGACCTGAGCAGAAGTCTGACGCTTAACTGACTGAGCCCCCCAGGCGCCCCTACCCTCTACGTTTGAAGAGGCCCGAGAGAGAGAGGTGCAAGTTGATAGAGCTAAGCAGTGGTAAGGAGGAAATGGCATACCCAGGTCTAATCTCTCCAAGACCTGCCCCCTTCCCATCGCCCTGTCCCGGACGTCCCCGCCAGCAACTGCTCTGGAGAAGTACCACCTTCCCTTGCGCTGGAAAGTGAACACAAGTTCTCCGAGGCTTCTCAGAGGACTGGCCCTGCACGAGGTAATGAGCATGCTGTCAACAGCAGCCTCAGAGCAAACAGAGAAACACGTTTAAAGATAATTATTTCTCACCTGGTCCCTAAAGGCAAGTGGGCGGCATTGCACCAAGGTAAAGTTTGGCAAGAAGGCACCCTTAACGGGGGGGGGGGGGGGCATCTGATACATGACAGGTCATTACTATTTTGTTCTTTAAACGTGCTGGGGTGAAACGCTCCAACAGAGAAACTCCTGGTCCACCGCGCAGTCACGGGGGCCCCGGCGAGCAGACTCCACATTCTGCGTCTGGCCTCCTACTAACGACGTCCTGAGAGGTCAGTTCTGCTTCAGTGGACACCTGCAGGGAGGTAATGAGCTGCAGCCTGGGCTGAAGTAATTACCCAGGTTAGAGACGGAGGCTGAGCTGGGCCCATTTCGGCCGGACACAGAGCTGCCGGGAGCAAGAGCGAGACAGGCGTTGGTGAAGGGAACGAGGGGTAATGAGATGTGTTTGGGAGGCTGTGAATTTCAATCAAGCACAGGCTTAATTAGAACTGAAACAGCTAAAACAGTAAAAAAAAAAAAAAAAAAAAAAATCTTCATGTACTCCCCTAAGTGCCAGCAACGTACGTCTTGGCCTGGTGCTAGACCCCGGTGCTTTCCCATCATTTAATTACGAAATATGTACCATGCACGAGGACCTGCCTCTATGGGTACAGAGTGAGCCTTGCCCTCAGGGGAGCCCCCTTCTGGAATGCCCGGGCTCCGTCCCTCCACTGGGCAGCGGGGCAGAGAGGGAGACAATCTCAGGAAGAGAGAATGGAAATACGCTTTGCCCAGTGGACGGAGGTTTAGGCGTCTAGCTTTTGTGAGTGCCACGCAGTTGACATCCATAAGCCTATACAACCCAAATCCTGGGGATGAGGGACCACAGCCTTCCCATAGTGTTGGTGGGTAACAAAGGCTGGAATCGGAATCTAGTTCACTGTGGCTGGAATGCCTGATTCATTTCACGGCATCTCACTGCTCTTGACCAGACAATCAGAGGTCTGGGTCGGGGTTCAGCAGGTGCATTCAACAGCCTCCCTTAGGCTGTCAGCTTCTCCTGGGTAAATCTCAAATGAGATAAAACCCCAAACCTTGTTATACGAATGGGATGGGCTGTTCACATACCAGTGGTTATTCTGCCTATTAAATCCCCAGTGAGGAGCAGAGATTAAGCCGGCAACGGGCCACCAAAATACAACAGAGGATCCCGAAGTCACGTGGTAGATACTGTTCACACTTTAGACCCTGAAGTCTGCGCTGGAGGCATCATCTCACACTTTGCACCCAACTCAACTAAAGAAGGGGGTGAGGAGGGGCGTGGGGAAGGAGGTGGAGAGGGGCCGCTGACAGCCCCACGGGGAAGGACTCCAAAAACCCTGAAGAGCAGACCAAATTTAAAAAGCCCATCATTCCCAAGAGCCAGCCCACTCAGCCTTGGACATTTCCAAACCCTCACAGTATCATCAAACTTAAAGTTCCCAGAGAGGTCATGTGCTGAATATTAGTAAGTCAGGGTTACCTGGGCCTAGCATTACTTATACTGAGGTTCAATATTAGTTAAATAGGATCGGTACGGGGAAAAATCTTGATGATTTTTCACGGAATTCCCCCTCCCTCCCCACCGCTACTCAGTGACATTCTGGGAGATATCTGATGCTACCTCCAGGAAGATGGCCATGCATTAACAGAATTGATTTTACTTCCATCCCTTTGGGCATTTCTGTTGCCCCAATTAATTGCTTTAAAATATCTGTATTATTTCCATGCACCCTTCAGACAGGTGCTTGGACCCATCAGTATGGGAAACACTGACTCATTAGACATCCTCAGAGCAGACAGCTGAAAGTAAGAGTGGGTGCTGTGAACTTTGGGGGCAAAGGAGAGCTCGCCTGGCAGGACCCTTTTGTTGTGCGGGTTCCCATGGTGACCACAGCTGAGGCCGGGAGGAGACTGGGTGATATCAGTAAGAGATGCCATTTGGAGAGAGATTATTGTCTGCTAAGCATGGTGCATTCACTTTTTTTTTTTTAATGTTTGTTTATTTTTGAGAGTTGCATGAGTGGAGGAGGGGCAGAGACATGGAGACAGAAACCCAAGTAGGGGCCACACTGTCAGTGTAGAGCCTGACGTGGGGCTCGATCCCATGAACCGTGAGATCACGACCTGAGCCGAAATGAAGACTAGGACGCTCAACCGACTGAGCCACCCAGAGGCCCTGTCCATTCACCTTTAATCCTCAGAAAGACCCCATGGTCCACTTTTTACAGATGAGGAAACCGAGGCACAGGAAGTCAGGTGACGTGTACGAAGTCTTGCATCTAGAGGAGGACACAAGCCGGGATGCGATGCCAAGTGGTCTGGCTCCAGAGTGGACAGTGACCCATCACTATGTGCTGCCTGGAGAAGGGGGTGAAGCAGGCAGAGGTTGCCGTGTGAACGCGCCTCCTCGTTTCTGACTCCCATAGCGGGAGAGACACGCAGGGACCCTGTCCCCTCCTCCGGAGCCAGCACCGTCTCTCCTAGTTCTCTTGCAACCACAAAGGGGCTGCCATTGCCCAGAGGAAGGTGCCAAGCACACCCACCATCTCGAGTGAGAAGGAAAACCCGGATTCTCGATTCCTCAACTGTGTTGAAGACGGGAAATGACCAAGGTAAAAATCAGTGGGTCATCCAGGAGGACAGCTGAGGGGTGAAGAAAGAAGAAAGGACAGGCGTTTGAGCTCTATGACACACACGGGCAGACATTCCACAAGTAACTAGACGGAGGGGATCGCATGCATCGTCTTCTTCCGCGACACAGAGTCTCATTATCCAAGATCTGCTCAAAGACAACGCCGTACCTACGACCCAGCTGCTCCGCATCTAGACGTTTACCCAGAAGAAATCAAAGCTTATGTCCAAACAAAGGCTTGTACGGGAACGTCCACAGCAGCTTGAAATGGAGCCGCCCAAGCCAGCAACCCAAAAGCCTACCAACAGGTGAAGGGGTGAACACGTCGTGCTGTATCTGTTTTCTGTACGACGGGATGTGTTGCAGTAGGAGAAGCAAAGTGCTGACACTTGGCAGCAACCTGGATGAATCCCAAAAATAATTACATCAAGTGAAAGAAGCCAGACCCCAAAGAGCCCGTGCTATATGGCCCTACTGATCGAAAATCCCAGAAGACGCAAAGTAGCCTCTAAAGGCAGAAAGCAGGGACGCCGGGGTGGTTCACTCTGTTGAGCGCCCAACTCATGACTCGGGTCATGATCTCATGGTTTGTGGGATTGAGCCCCACCGTGGGCGCTGGGTGCCGACAGTGCGGAGCCTGCTTGGGAGTCTCTCTCTCCCTCTCTCTCTGCCCCTCCCCCACCTCAAAATAAATAAAATAAACATTTAAAGGCCAAAGCAGACCGGTGTCTTCCTGGGGGCCTGAGGGAGGGGAGGTGGGGGGGGGCTGTAAAGGGACAGGAGGGAACATTTAGGGGGATTCCTACTCTTACTATGTAGATTGTGGCCGTGGTTTTCCAGATGTATTCACTTGTCACAACTTTTCAAGTTGCACACTTGAAACAGTGCTTTATCTTACGTCTGTGACATCTCAATAAAAAGACAAGAGAGCACGATGGGCCAACCAGTGGAGGCAGCTGCTTGTGTAAGACAAGGGGCAGGAAACCCAGCGGTGCAGCGCGGAGCTCAGAGGAAAGAGAACAAATAGAAAAAGTCACAGAACAAAGCTAGAAGACCAGGCAGGACGAGCTGAACTGAGCCCGTGGCCGTGGGGAACCAGGCAAGGAGGCAGAAACCGAGGGACAGAGTACGGGTGTGGGCTGTGGGCAGATCAGGAGTATGCCTGTGGCGTCTAAAGTTTCCACGAAACTCTTCATAGGCAGTGGGCACCCAGCCAGGGGGCCAGAAGGTCTGGCCACTGGGACAAAAAGCTTCCTCAAAGGGCTTTGTTTTTCCTTTTCAAAGCAGACCTGCCGTGTCCTTGAAGTGGGCAGGCGCTGACCACCCAAGGTCACCTGAGAAGGCGGAATACCCACGCTACGCTGATAATGCAACCACATGCCTTTCTTGCAGGTACTCCCACGGCTTTCAGAGGACCTTGCATTCAGAGACCTTTCCAGAACCTCCTGCTCCTCCCTGCCTCGTGAGCTATTTAATGAATGCTGCTTTCTTCCCAGGGTAAAGTCGGCTTCACAAAGCAAAGGGGGGACCGCCACCTACTCACCAGGAGCGCAGGAGACCCAGGGAGCTGGCTGAGGGTGTTCAACGCCCCTGGGTGACTTCCTGCCCCCCCCCCGCCCCCCCAGCCCTGCTGTCTCTCCACACAAAGAAACTCTCCAGGCAGCTTTCTGTCAAAAGCCACAGTTTCAAGAATGGGTCTCAGGAAACAAAAACAAACAGATCTGACAAAGGTGGGATGGACCTGGAACTCTCACTCAGTCATCACCAGGGGATGGCGGGACTGGGTTGCTGACCTGCGCTCGCTCCAAAAATGCAAATCATTTGTCTGTTGCCCACCCCCCAAAAGTTTGCGTTTCTCTCCTGGGTTCTTAGAGGCAGAAAAGATTTTTCTGCACAAGCTAGCCAACAACCAGTGAGTACAAGGCAAGGAATTACAGAATGCCCTGGAACACTGGTGGACCCTCCCTTCTGGAGATGGGAGGGGCAGGACGGAGTCGCAGGGTGAGGGGCGGCCAGGCCCCAAGTCATCAAGGGGCTGGTGTGCTCACCTTCATCCTGAAAGCTTGAGAGTGATGTTTTTGGTTTTGTGATTTGGAAGGTGCATGATGGCGGACTTGTGTAAAATAAAGCCCGTCAAGAGACAGGAAGACCGTAAAACTCCAGAGTCTGGTCGAAGGTCAGAGGGATAACTAGGAATGCAGAAAGGGCCAGCCTGAGTACGGGACTATGCTGGCTGGCTCAGAGGCCACCCCTCCAACCAGCCAACCTTCACGGCTCTTCTCAGGGCCTGCAACTTCTATTACTTTCTAGGTCTCCCTTGTGACCTCCAGAGGTCCTAGCTCCTTGGGTATTCTGCTGCAGACAGTGACCTCTTCCTGATTAGCCTAAACCAGGACCTCCTGCAACGTTTCTCTGGCTGGACTCCAAGCAGGTCACCTCTCTGACATCATGCTGTGGCCTAGGTCCTCTCAACACGAATACAAGCACAGTAGCCTTTTGGTTCCTTAAAGTGCCACGCTCATTTCTGCCTCAGGGCCTTTGCACGTGCTGTCCAAACTACCCATCTCTGCCAGAATGAACTTCCACCTCACTCTGCTTCTGCAAATGTTGCCTTATCCTTAGAGCTCAACATTTATCTTTAAAGCAGACTTTTCCTGTTAACCCCTGCCACTTCCCCACCCTTCACCCCAGCTAAATTAGACTCTCCCTTTGTTTTTCCTAAGAGTGCTATTCACAATCTGAAATGATAGAACCCGTTCTATGTGTAACCACAGTGCTGTGTGCTACACTTTACAGGGCAGGGAGTATATCTGTTTTGTTCAACCCTGTATCCCTAGCATTTATTCTGACGCTGGGCACAGAGCTGATGCCTGACAAACATCTGAACATTCAGGCCCATCTTGCAGCCTTGAGTCTTCTCCTCCTTTTTCTGATGCACCATCAGTTATAGGAAGTATCCTCAAGTGGTTTCTATATATTAGAACAGCCCTGAGAAAGAAACCCTATTTGGTGGACCTTTGGCATCCCTAAGACCTGGGTTCAAATCCCAGCTCTACCTCTGAGTGACTGGGAACATTACCTAACCTCTGAGACTCACGATTCTCCTGAGGGGAAAAAAAAGGTAGATCTTGACTTTATTCACACGGTTTCTCCAGAGTTCAAATAAAAATATACATCCGCCCCTACGGCAATGCACAACGTCCGCTAAGCACTTGGGAAACACAGGTCCCCTTCGTCAGTACAAGCCGTACAAGGACAGGAATGGCTTTTATTTATTAGAATTAAACACCTGTGATATTGACAAGAACTTGAAGCTTTTTTTTCCTGAAAATACAAGAATATTTGAATTCACTTCCACCTTAAAAATTTAAAGCACTGAAGGGTCTGTTGAGGTTTGCCTCCTTCTGTTTTTATCTTATTTTGCTGCCCTTCCCCTGTTGTGTTTCTTAAATCCCACACAGGAGTGAAATCATAGGGTATTTTTCTCTCTCTGACTTATTTTGCTTAGCATAATAGCCTCCAGTTCCATCCACATTGTTGCAAATGGCAGGATTTCATTCTTTTTGATTGCTGAGTAATACTCCATTGTGTGTGTGTGTGTGTGTGTGTGTGTGTGTGTGTACCACATCTCCTTTATCCATTCATCCATCGATGGGCATTTGGGTTCTTTCCATACTTTGGCTATTGTTAACAGCGCTGCTATAAACATTGGGGTGCACGTGCCCCTTTGAATCAGCATTTTTGTATCCTTTGGATAAATACCTAGGAGAGCAATTGCACAGAGAAGAAACAGGGTTGGGGGAGGAGAGGCGGGTGGAGGATGGGCGTCAAGGAGGGCACTTTTTGAGATGAGCACCGGGTGTCCTGTGTAAGAGATGAATCACTGAGTTCTACTCCTGAAACCAAGACTACACTGTATGTTAATTAACTTGAATTTAAATTAAAAAAACAAAAACAACCAAAAAAAAGCAGTTTTCTCATTCCCGCAAAAAGCACGTTAGCCACATACAGAAAGCTTAGGTCCCTTCAACTGTTTATAAAACACGTGTCTGGGGCGCCTGGGTGGCTCAGTCAGTTAAGCGTCCGACTTCGGCTCAGGTCATGATCTCGCGGTCCGTGAGTTCGAGCCCCGCGTCGGGCTCTGTGCTGACAGCTCAGAGCCTGAAGCCTGTTTCAGATTCTGTGTCTCCCTCTCTCTGACCCTCCCCCGTTCATGCTCTGTCTCTCTGTCTCAAAAATAAATAAAACAAACAAAAAAAACACATGTCTGTATCACACGTCTACATTCACGTGAAGCATACACGTTCATAGAATTGTATATATTTGTAACTTCAACATCTGGCTTTGACATCCGACTCTGCCTGCTCACCAGGTCAGGGACCTCAGGACTCAGCCTCTCCTCAAATGTACCATGCAGATGATTACTGACCTCGCAGCGGTCAATTTTTGTATCAAGCACTGAAGCGTGTCCCACACGCAGCAAAGGTCTGTACGTATCGCAGTGACGACCACTAATGTACTTTGGGACGGCGCCTGGTATGCAGTAAACAAACTCACGTGAGCCGTGATCAATCTGCTTTTGCTCAAGTCTGTTGGAGGGGACCCGGGAGCAGCGAGAAATGGCAGGGTGAGGGGTCTCCGGGCAGCTGGGGGCAATGCTGCCGGCTGGTTCACCAAACCGTGATGGCTCAGCCACGCAGGCGCTGAGGCGGTGCTATTGCTTTAAGGGAGGATGTCCGGTATGCTTTTCCTCTAAAACCCACAAACGGGGGAGGATGCCAGGGCTTGGGAGAAACCCAGGACTCACACGCACGTTTCACTTGACGTGTTCTAACCTCACAAGTGTGAGCCCACATCTCCTCTGGGGTGCCCTTGCACGGATATGTCAAGACCGTCTAGGGGCGCCTGGGTGGCGCAGTCGGTTAAGCGTCCGACTTCAGCCAGGTCACGATCTCGCGGTCCGTGAGTTCGAGCCCCGCGTCGGGCTCTGGGCTGATGGCTCAGAGCCTGGAGCCTGTTTCCGATTCTGTGTCTCCCTCTCTCCCTGACCCTCCCCCGTTCATGCTCTGTCTCTCTCTGTCCCAAAAATAAATAAACATTGAAAAAAAAAAATTAAAAAAAAAAAAAAAAGACCGTCTAGGGGTGCCAGGGGGGCTCAGTCCGTTAAGCGTCCGACTCTTGGTTTCGGCTCAGGTTATGAGTTCATGGTTCATGAGTTCGAGCCTCACATTGGGCTCTGTACTGACAGGGCGGAGCCTGCTTGGGATTCTCTCCCTCTCTCTCTGCCCCTTCTCCTGCTCTCTCTCAAAATAAATAAATAAACTTTACATACGATTAAATATAATTTAAGTAAACTATATATATGCATATATATATATATATATATGCACACACACACGTATATATATAATAAAGACTGTCTAATCAGCAGTGTTTTTTTTTTAAAGCATCTGGAAATATTTAAGGCTTTTAAGCTAGAGCAGAGATGGGAGCAAAGGGTAGAAAAGAACTCTTATCTTCACTCTGAGATCTTAGAGCACAGCCTCCTCCTGAGAAATAAAATGGGAAAAATTTGGTGGCCAGTGTCAGGGGCAGGGCACCTCCATCTGGTTGAAATTGTTTTCTAGCTTGTAACTAGTAAATTAGCACATGCTTAGACTGCCCGGGAGGTAATTCTCTTTAATGGCTGGTTTCCTTCAGCATCTCAGAGCGGATCGTCCAAGAGAAAAATCAGAGGTGCCAAAAGAACACTGCTGTTTGCTCCGTTCTGACTTCTCAGGCTGGAGAGGCTGTGCGGCGAGAAAGAGCTAGGGCCACGGGAGCTAGTTTTCAGTCTGGCAGGGAGGAAGCCGCAGCCTAAGAGGCCACCAGGCCACGGGGCAGATAAGGCAGCCAGAGCCAGGCAGAGCCGGAATTTGAACCCAGGACACTGTGGTCTCTGGGTCCAGGGCTATTTTGTTGAAGTTACAAATAAAGGAGTCTTTATTTACTGGCTCTCCCTGTGCCAGGGAATCACCATCCAACAGCACTGTATTTATCATGGTGCACACGTTACCTGGCCCATGAGCCCCGAAGGCTGAGTCAGCTCACGGTGGACTCTGGGAAAGCTTTCCTTCCACAGAGAAGAGGCACAGGAGACATTCACAATCTCTTTTTTGACCCTGGGTGGCACTGCTTGTGTGTGATGCCTGGAACTGTTGCAGCCATCTTGAGGCTGTGAGGTAAGAGTACATCCTGTCTGCTGACGGCGTATCAGAGAGAGGGAGAGAATGTGAGCCCTTGTCATTGTGTTTCTTGACTTTTCGATCCTGGAACCATCCAGAAGACCCCATGCCCTTGGATGATGGAACATGGACTAGACCTCCCCTGTGTGACTGCCAGCGGGAGAACTTTGAAAGAAAAATTACAGAAGTGACACATGCATTGTAATCTCTCCACAGTCATACAGGGGAGGTCTGGCCCATATTCCACAAGGACAGTGCCACCCAGGGGTGGAAACCAGTATCTTTCTGTGTGTCCTTTTTTCCCAGAATATCCCCAGCTGACTTAGCCTCGTGGCTTGTTGGCCGGGTTTAATGCACATGCCCGGATTACAGCATGAATCACTAGACAAAAAAGAATGGAGTCTCCATGACTATCTCAGGTCAGTGGTTCTCAGTCCTGGCTTCCCATTAGTACCACACTGATGTCTGGACTTCACCACAAGTGGGTTCTCCCTGAGGACACAGTTCTCTCTCCTTGCCCCATATCATGGGGTCTCACTTCTGGACCCCCCCCCCCTTATTTTGGAGGTCCAGACAATTCCTCACATTAGGGACCTGACTGTGTGTTACCCAGAATGGCACATACAGTCACTTGTCCCTCAACAACTCCCCACTGAGCATCTGGAATGGGGCAGAAAATGCTCAGATCAACGCAGATGCTATTTTCATAAGACAGAGGGGCCCATGAGCTCAAGGAACTTTATATTTCAGTGAAGGGAGACGACAGAATCAAGAGATGCCCATGATAATTTCAGATGGCAATAAATGCCGTGAGCAAAATAAAACAGAAGCATGTCATGGACGGAGACTGGAGCTGGAGTGCCAATTTATACAGTCAAGGAAGGTCACTTGGAGACAGGGACACCAGAACGACCAGGGGGCAAGATACCATTCTTGGAAGGGGGAACCGCATTCCTGATAAAGCACGAGCCCAGCGTGTCTGGGGGATGCACATGAGGCCCCGGGGCCAGGAATGAATGAGTGACGGGAGCATGGCAGGAGATGAAGTCAGAGATAGGCAGGAGCCTAGTCCCTGAGAAGTTATAGTGGGCTGAGTGGTGGCCCCCCAAAATATATGCCCAGCCAGAACCTGTGAATGCCACCTTATCTGAAACAAGGATCTTTTCAGATATAATTAGTTAACAATCTTGAAGTGATATTATCCTGGATTAAGGTGGGTCTTAAATCCAGTGAAAGTACCCTTATGAGAGAAAACAAGAGGAGAAGACACACAGATGAGGGGTGCCTGGCTAGCTCAGTCGGAAGAGCATGTGACTTCTTTTCTTTAATGTTTATTTACTTATGAGAGAGAGAGAGAGAGAGAGAGAGCGCGAGCGCAGGGGAGGAACAGAGAGAGAGGGAGACACAGAATCCAACGCAGGTTCCAGGCTCCGACCTGTCAGGCTCGAACCCACAAACTGTGAAATCATGACCTGAGCCCACGTCAGACGCTTAACTCACTGAGCCACCCAGGCACCCCAAGAGCGTGTGACTCATGATCTCTGGTTGTGAGTTTGAGCCCCATGTTGGGTGTAGAGATTACCTTAAAAAAAAAAAAGAGAGATACACACATGAAAGGGGGATATGAAGACTCAGGAAGAAATTACAGGGACGCATCTAGAAGCCAAGGAATGCCAAGGACTGGCGACAGCCACCAGGAGCCAGGAAAAGACTGTCCCTCAGAGTCTCCAGAAGGAATCAGCCCTGTAGACACCTTGACTTTGGACTCCCGGCTTCCAGGGCTGTGTGTCACGTTCCATCACCAAACACGCGGTACTTTGTTACGGCAGCCACAGGAAACTGATGCAGAAGAAGTCACGGCTCACGGGTGACCGGAGAGCCCGCCACTGTGCTGCTCTGAACTCGTGCTACATGCTGGCACCCTATCCGGCTCCTGATGGGCCAGGCCAGACTCCCCCGAGCCCGTCCCCTCCCTGGAGACATCTGCCTCTCCGTTCCACACATCCTAGTAACGTTCAAGAGACCATCATCGCTTGAATGCCCGCGCTTGGAAAGACGACATCTGTGCGTGTTTGGAAATTCAGCCCGACTGTGGAGTGCGCCTTGGCAGCCATCCTCACGCTAGGCTGAAATTATCTTTCTGGTATCATCGAAATCCAACAGCAGCATTAATTGTGCTGGCTCCAGCTCTAATGGCTTCAAATAATTATTAGCGGTTGCTCATTATCTCTTTTGGAAATCCTAAATACGCACTTATTTTTTAAGACGTTGGCTCATGGGGACGGGGAAAGGACAAAGACGTGCGTTCTCAGGGCTGATGTGAATCGGGGTGTCGTCAGGAAGACTGACATTTGGGGCCCGGGGGATGCCAACGGTAAGCACTGAAGGCTGGGATATCAAGCCTCAGCTTTCGGACGCGATGCCCAAAGTAAGACGCAGGGAACGAGGAGGGAACAGTTTCCTTGTGTTCTCTGAGCCATCTGACTTTCTTTTGGGGTGGCGTATCCCCCATTTGTCACTTGCCCATCATCTCCTCCTTAAAGTGTTTGAGCAAACTTGGGCCTCTGACTTTGGCTCAGGTCATGATCTGTCTGTGGGTTCGAGCCCCGCACGGGCTCTGTGCTGTCAGCTCAGAGCCTGGAGCCTGCTTCAGGTTCTGTGTCTCCCTCTCTTTCTACCCTTCCCCTGCTCACACTCTCTTTCTCTCAAAAGTAAATAAATATTTAAAGAAAAAAAAATGTTTGCACGAACTGGTCTCACACATGCACCTGTGTGGATGGCAGGGGCTGGCCTAGAAGTCCAGAACAACCTCACTCATGTGCTGGGTGGTTGGTGGGCTCATGGCTGGGGTGGTCAGTGATTGGGTCACGTCACCTGTCATTCAGCAAGCTAGCGGGGCACCTGAGTGAGTTTCCCAGAAGAAGCATGGAAACATCCGAGGCCTCTTGAGACCTCAGCGGCGAACTGGTACTCACTGTCAACCTCTGTGGCACACTATTTGCTAAAGCAAATCCTGAGGCTAGCCACACCCAAGGGGTGGAGAGAGGGACGCTCCTTCTTGAAGCCAGAAATGGCAAAGTCACACGGCCACGTTATGGGTGCAGCGAGGAGTAAAGACTTGGGACAATTTTGGAATCAATCCAGCACACACACACACATCACAGATAAGGAAGGCGAAGCTCAGGGAGACCCAAGGCTCCGGATTTCCGACCCGGGCAGTCTGCACCCAGAGCTCAAGCCTGGAATGTGATGTCACCCAATGAGCGTTACCGTGCTTCCCCTATTACCCGCCCCCGTGGATGGGATCATCTTTGCCCGACTGGTAGAAAGCACGGAAAGAAAGCCACTAATTTATCTGCGCTGAATCACTCGGAGTCTGCAAGAGGCTTCAGTCTTGGGGAGGAGGGAGAGAATGGCTTTTGGACTTTAAAGAAAGGGATCAAAATCAATCTAGAGGGCAGAAACAGACACTGTGGGTTCTGCTTGTCCAGACTCAAGTCCTGCGCCAACTTCCAAGACCCCGACTTTCCTTTGGGAAGAACCCCTAGCATGCATTCCATCTCTTGTCCACACCCAGGGATTTAATAATGCCGGTCAGAGCCACTGAGAGTCAGCCCTGGGACTCTGGACGTCTTGGGGACCAGAAGGTCCCTTTCAGGTGCTGAGTGGCTACAGTAAGAGGCTACAGTTCTTGGTGGCATCTTATCACCTCATAGGCAGAGCACATTTTCCAATGGGGCAGACACAGAGGAAAGCAAGGATAAGAGACGGAGGGAGCTAATACCTGAGCAGCTGGATCCATCCATGCCTGAAGCTGCATATTACTGAGTTAGTTATATCAGCCAATACAGTTCTCTCTCTCCCTGTCTCCCCCTCTATCAGTTTTTCTTTTTTTCTCTCTCTCAGCTTATGCAAGTTTAAGTTGTGTTTCTGTCCACTGAAGCCAGCAACCCTACCCAACACAGAAATTCAGCCATAACAGTCAATCTGTTCCTAATGACTCTTAGACAAAACTCCTTCTTTCTTGCCCAAATAAAACGGTCTTGCAGATCAACGAAGGCAAAGAGTCTGTGCTGACTGTGAGGGGCACAACATAAGGAAGCTGCAACCTGCAATGAGCTGTGTCTGCCCAGCTGAAAGTACTTCTCGCACACACACACACCCACCTGCACACGCTCATCACACGCATACACTCTTTCCCTTGGAAATTGGGGTAAGATCAACTGCAATTTGCGGAAGTCTGGGGCCCTTTCTGGGTTTGCCATCAATTATTTAGGAGAGAAGGGTGGGTACGGTCTTGAGGTCACCTCTGACTTCAGGATCCTGATTCTCTCCAGCCTCCTCAGCTCCAGCCTTCATTGAATATTGTGAGATTCACGCCCTCCCAAAGTACACACACACACACACACACACACACACACACAGCACCTGCCAATGTCATCGGTTAAACAAATAAAGACAACTGCATAAACAGCTTTAAATTGAGTCACACGGATCCATTTACCTTTCTCCACCTCTCCCTAGAGAGCCCCTGCCAGCCCAGAGCCTCACACCGTCCTGGGGACTCCTCTCCTTTTCTTCTCTTTTCCCCTTCATCTCCCAAGATATTATACCTCCCTCATTCTTCCACACAAGGAGAGCCTCCCTCCCTCTCCAAACCACACCAAGATCCCCAAAGCTCATCTTCTACACCAAATAGCTCTCTGATGTATGATTTCAGACACTAAAAGAAATTCATGGCCAGATATGAAGATAATATTTTCCCTTTATATCTTTGTGGAGAAATATCAGATAGGAAATGCTCCAACATATTACAAGTGGGTGGTTAGGTTACAAGTGGATTTTATTTTCTTCTTTAAATTTTTTAAATGCTTATTTATTCTTTTTGAGAGAGAGAAAGACAGGGCATGAGCAGGGAAGGGACAGAGAGAGAGGGAGACACAGAACTGGAAGCAGCCTCCAGGCTCTGAGCTGTTGGGACCTTAGCCGAAGTCGGATGCTTAGCTGACTGAGCCACCCAGGCACCCCTATCTTCTTCATTAACAAACTGTATTTCTAACTACTTTCAGTGGGCGATGAATGACATTGTTGTATAAGTGTTCCAGAAAAGAAAACAAGGAAGAATAAAACTTTATTTGTAGCCCACACAATGTTATTAACTGGTTATTCTTAGACGCATAGAATGTGGACTTCTCCGACAATACGTGGGCTCAGGGAGTAACATCGGAGACATCTGATTCGAGCTTTACTTTCTAGAATGACTTCAAGGGCACCTTTTCCTGCGAAACACTGATACCGCTCAGAGAGGTTAAAAACAATTTCTCCAAGGTCACACAACCAGAAAGGAAGAGAGCCAACGTTCAGACTCACAGGTCTGACTCTGGAGATGATGGTCTTTTAACTGTTGCACATCTCTACCTGGAGAGCCTGAAACCGGAGATTCAAGGACCCCAGCTGGTGGGGAGGAGCATATCCGAAGAAGCTGGGAGAATCTGTGGTTTCTCACAGGGCTCTCTGACATCAATGGCGAGTGTCCAGGCACACGAACGTGCTGCTGGAGGTTGGACAGCCTTCACGCCTCACCCCCAGGCAGCAAGCATATCTGAGAAGATATGCCCAGCTCTCCTGATCACCACCAGGGGCATTTTAGCTATGTGAAACAGGGCTGGGAAAGAGCCCTAGAACAATTATTCCTATAAAACGCTGTGCTTGAAACATGGTCTTTTAAAAATGAATGTGATCAGGCCCGATTTGGCTATAGTCATTTGAGATACTGACTCATCACTCTTTTATTAGAACCAGAAGATGGTCGCCATGGTTTTCTGCTTGGGAGTTGATGATCAACCTCCCCACCCAACACACACACCATTCTGGAGCAAGAAATACGTAAGCTATGGATAATGTGTGTCCACCCATGTGCACACTTGTGATTCTGTGTGTGGTCCAAGGGGCAGGGAAACAGACCCCACCCTGGGAAGGCAGGGTCTCTTTCCCCAATTCTCCCTCCAAGTCTGGGGCTCCATTTTATCTAGAAGGCAATAAAATAAGCATCAAAGCCCAAAGTGATAAGGCCTTGATAGTAACCAGGCAAAAGACAGTAGTGCTGTATAGGGCAGTGGCTATGCACTTGACTCAGACTGTGGGGCTCCTTTGAGTATTCCATTTCTCAAACATTTATTATACACCTACTGTGCACCAGGCACTGTTTTAGGGGCTGGGTCTACACCAGTCACAAAGACAGGCTTTCATGTCTACACCAGTCCCTAAGACAGGCTTTCGTGATGTGCCAGGCCACGTTGAGGGAGAGAATCAACTTATAAGCAAGAACCTAGCAGACAGCTGTGAGTGACAAGGGACAGAAAAATCAGGATGGGGTCACGGAGGGGCTGGGGGCTGCTTTCACTGCAGCAGGGGACGGGTCAGGGAAGATCCCTCTGCGGAAGTGACGTTCAAGACAGAACCCGAGGGAAGAGAACCAACCAGTGTGGGAATTTCGGGGAGATGAATGCCATTTACCACTTGTGACCTTGGGAAATCTCCTAAGCCCCATAGAGCTCAGTGTGCTCATTTATGAAATGGGGGCAATAAAGACTGAATGCTGTGACTCATCTGCAGCCTCAGCACCCTGAGTGAGGCTGAACCACAGGAAATTAATGACACTTGTTTCTGGCCTACGCGACGGCAGGTTATATAGTCCAGCTATATCTCTGTTTAATAAATGACAGCTATTAGTATTCATGATTACTGTGTATTGAGCACTGGCTATGTGCCAGGCACAGTCTTGTTTACTTTTTCTTAACATGGCTTCTAATCTCTACAATTTAACAAAGTACACATCTTGAGCTGTGTTTTCTAGAACAGGGAATGGAGAGTCAAAAGGTGGGTAATATGCCCAGGGCCACAGGGCGAGTAACGGGGACTGTCTGCCCCCAAACTGATGGTGTCTCACCACCACACCCCCAATGCCCATGGGGGTCCCAGCACAGCGGCCCCTGCCCACAAGGGCCCGTGTGAGATTTGTTGAACAAATGGAAGCTGGTGCTTCCTCCCTACATCCGCGATGACCAAGAATGCCTTTAATAACCCTGAATGGTCAACTCATCTTCGACAGAGCAGGAAAGAATAGTCAACGGAAAAAAAAAGACAGTCTCTTCCAATGGTGTTGGGGAAACTGGATGGCGACATGCAGAAGAATGAAACTGGGCCACTTCTTTACACCACACACAAAAAAGAAATGCAAAACGGATGAAAGACCTAAATGTGAGACAGGAAACCATAAAAATCCTAGAGAAGAAAACAGGCAGCAACCTCTTCGACCTCATCCAGACCAACTTCGTATGAACATAACTACTGGGACCTCATCAAGATAAAAAGCTTCTGCACGGTGAAGGAAACAATCAATAAAACTAAAAGGCAACCAACAGAACGGGAGAAGATATTTGCAAATGACCTATCAGTTAGTATCCAAAATCTATAAAGAACTTTTCAAACTTAACACCCCAAAAAACAGACAACCTATTAAGAAATGGGCAGAAAACATGAATAGACAGACATTTTTGCAAAGAAGACATCCAGATGGCTAACAGACACATCAAAAGATACCCAACATCACTCACCATCAGGGAAATAGAAGTCAAAACCACAAGGAGATACCACCTCACACCTGTCAGAGTGGTTAAAATCAACGACACAGGAAACAAGAGTCGTTGGCGAGGATGAAGAGAAAGGAGAACCCTCTTCCACTACTGGTGGAAGTGCAAAGTGGTACAGCCACTCTAGAAAACAGTAGGGAGGTTCCTCAAAAAGTTAAAGATAGAACTACCCTATGACCCAGCAATTAAATACAGGTATTCCGCCAAAGAAAACAAGAATATTGATTTGGACAGTACATGCACCTCGATGTTCATAGCAGCCCTATCAACAACAGCCAAACTATGGTGAGAGCCCAAATGCCCACTGACTGATGAATGGATAAAGATGTGGTGTGTGTGTATATATATATATATATATAAACATATACATATAAATATATATAAACATATATATATATACCTGTATATGTAGTGGGATATTACTCAGCCATCAAAAAGAATGAAATCGTGACATTTGCAGGGATGTGGATGGAGCTAGAATGTATTATGCTAAGCGAAATAAGTCCATCGGACAAAGACAAATGACCATATGGTTTCACTCATATGCGGAATTTAAGAAACAAAACAGATGAACATATGGGAAGAGGGGGGTAGAGGCGAGAGGGAAACAAACCACAGAGACCCTTAACGACAGAGAACGAACTGCGGGTTGATGGAGGGAGGTGGGTGAGGGGATGTGCTAGGCAGGTGACGGGCATTAAGGAGGGCACTTGTCATGATGAACACTGGGTGTTATACGTAAGTGATTAATCACCGAATGCTACTCCTATAACCGATAACCAATATTGCACTGTATGTTAACTAAAATTTAAAAACAAAGCTCAAGACTTCCCCAGACATCGTTTCCAAAGTGTCATTTTTAAAACGCTCAGGAATTTCCTGCAAGTGCTGTGTCACATCTGGGCTGGGCTGGTATTTGTCACTAATCCCAGCTAGAAACCCCTAAATGAGCCCTAACCCTGAATGCACATGGAAACCATCTGGGAGGCTTTAAACGGGATGCCCGGGTCCCAACCCTGGGGATTCGGATTTGACGGGGCCAAGACAGGTAGTTTTTAAAGTCCCCCACCCCCAAGAAGATATCATGATGTGGCTAACTTTGAGAAACAGTGTCTTAGATACAAAATGACCAGGAAGCATCCGGCTAGGTCAGCAGGGGATCAAGGCACTGGGCCACGTGGGAGGTGGTTAGACCATTTAATAAACAGGACATTTATCTACAACAGCCAAATTATGGAAATGGCCCGACTGTCCACTGACTGACGAACGGATAAAGAAGGCGTGGTACATATATGACAATGGAATATTACTCGGCCGTCACAAAGAACGAAATCTTGCCATTTGCAATGACATGGAGGGAGCTGGAGGGCATAATGCTAAGTGAAATAACATAGAGAAAGACAAACACCATATGATTTCACTCCGGCGTGGAATTTAAGAAACAAATGAGCCAAGGAAAAAAAGAGAGACAAACCAAGAAGCAGACTCCTCACTATAGAGTACACACTGCAGGTCACCAGAGGGAAATTAGGCTGTGGGGTAAAACAGGTGATGGGGATGAAGAAGGGGTGAGTACATGTTGAATCATGATATTGTGCACCTGAAACTAATATTACGCTGTCTGTGAACTACCTGGTGTTTAAATAAAAACTTTGAAAAAAAAACCAGGACTTTTACTGCCAAGCTAAAGCAGCTTGGGACTCGTACTCCAGAATACCACTCCTTAGTTTCTTCTCTGCACTCTGCCCTGAGAGAAAGCTGGAGAAGGAGAGAACAGTATATCCCCTGACTGAAACATGTGGATCTCAGCTCTGCTTGTTACCTGCTGTGTGACCATGAACAAGTTACTAAGCCTCTCAGACTTCAACTTTCTTATGAGTGTAATATGAATAGTGAAGCATGCCCCATGAAGATACTAGTCTCTCTCTATATATACATACATGTATATGAACATGTGGATGCATGTTATAGTTAGCACAGTAATATATGCATATCTCTCACATATGTATTATAACTATTTTATGTAAACACAAACTATATTTATATGTTATAAACATAATGGATATTACTGTATATATTTAGCCATGTGCCTGCCTGACACCTAGAAAGAAGTCAAATAATGACGGGTATTATTTTTTAAAAGACACAGCGGGGGTTCCGAGGTAGCCACCCCCCGGCTGCTGCAGTGGGCACTTCTGTGTGATATGACGTAGACCATCCTCACTGCCGTCCTGAAGCTGGCTTTCACGTCCATTTTACAAATCAGGAAACCGAGGCTCAGACTGGTTCCCTGGCCGTTAAGATCACACATTTCCCAACAGTAAAGCTGGAAATTGGATGAGGCATGACTTTTTACTCCACCACTGAGCCTTTCAAAGATTCAGGTTAAAATACAAAAAAAAACTGGAATTACTCCGAGCCTGACCAGGGTTGGGTAACTGTTCAACCCGATCCCCTTCTCTGTCAGGGCTGTGCCTCCGGATCAAGGGCATTTTCATTGCCTTGATGGCCCCCATTTCTGATGCAGGAAGGTGAGGTTCATGCTTTTTGAGGTTCCAACAATGAAAGATAAAGCTGGAGGATGTCCCTCATTAAAACTCTTCTCTCCTGTGTGTACTCCAGGACATCTGAGCTGTTATGAATTCATTTAGATACAGAGCTAAGTCCAGGGGAGACAAAGAGGAAAGGCACACAATTAGGGGAAATCTCTGAGATTCATGTGCCTCAGAATCACCTGTGAGAACCTTCCATACGCTTTTTAATTCTGCATTCAGTGAGGTCTTAGTAATTCTGGCTCAGTATATACAGACGGGGCCCACAAGTCTGGGGTGTTTTTTTTGTGTTTATTTTTGAGAGAGAGCGTGAGTAGGGGAGGGGCAGAGAGAGAGGGAGACACAGAATCTGAAGCAGGCTCCAGGCTCCGAGCTGTCAGCACAGAGCCTGACTCGGGGCTCGAACCCATGAACTGCAAGATCCCGACCTGAGCCAAAGTCGGTGGCCGACCAAATGAGCCCCCCAGGGGCCCCCCATAAATCTATTTTTAAGGGGCACCCTGAGTCTGCTGCCCGTGTTAACAAACGCTGCCTGAAGAAAAACAGCAGACCTCCTTCTAAACGGTGTGCACCTTGCACTGTTTCTACAGGCACTTTAACGAGCATCTATTATGTGCCAGGGGTGACATCGAATGTGCGGGATACAGATGGTAAGGAAACGGAACACACGCCCTTCCAGGTTCCTGTCGTTCAGTGCGTGGTTATGGCCACGTCCTGCTCATTGACCTCGGTTAAGTTACTTCTTCCCTTCAGAACCCTCCCTTTTTCAGCTTTATTGAGATGCAATTAACACACAGGAATTGTATGCATTTAAGATGGTCCACTGAATGTTTTGGTAGCTGTCTACCTAGTGGAGCAGGACGATCTAGTCAATGAAGGTAGGCATCAACTCCCTCACCCTAGACGGTTACCTACTTTCCTTTCCTCCTTCCTTTTTTGTAGTGAGAACACTTAGGATCTGCCCTCTTAGCAAATTTCCAGTATGCAATATGCTATTGTTAACTGTAATCAGACTGGTTGGCAAACTGGTCCCGGAGCATGCAGGGAGGGCAGGGACACAGTGAAGAGAGAGACAGGCCGCTCCAGACGGGCGGACAGCAGAGTTAATAAGCAAGCCAACTTAGCTGCAAGGCTAGAAGACCAGGGGAATCTCTGCACCTGCTGCCGGAATCCTGACTTTACAGAAAGGCCTTAATGGGGCTCAGCCACGATAGTCTCCACCACACCTCACTCTCCAGGCTGCTTCCTTGCACCGGCTCCCACCCTGGGGCAGTGAGCAGGGCGCACATTCCCCCCAGCGCTCGCGGGTCACCGGGGTCATGCCCTCTGGATGACCTCTTGCATCGCTTCCCCGGGAGCCCACCTATCCGCGCTCAGATCCGGCTTCGAAGGGCTGGGACCTCAGTTACCGGGGCCTGTGCCCTCTTAGCTTTGCAGAGGGCCACTGAGGACTCCAGCTTCTCCTCCCGCTCGCCCACCTCGCGTGCCAGCCCCAGAGCCGCCAGGCCTGGGCCAACCCCGCCCTCCAGCCAGCTCTCTCACCGGGCTGCAGCCTGCTAGGGCCCCTGGGCCCGCGAGCCCACAGGAGACGCCGGCCCACCTGTCGCCGGCGCCTCCCTTCCCCCAGGCGGTTCCAGAAGCGCTCAGAAGCCGACCGGAGGCGTTTGCCCGCGTTCGATGCTCGCCGGATCCGCCGGCATCGAGGGCCGGCCTCCCTCCCCAGATAGAGGCCTCAGGATTTCCCAGGACCGGCTCCTCGTCTCCTGGCCGCCCGGCCACCGGGCTCGCAAACCAGCCCCGGACGCAGGGCCGCGAGAGCAAGAGCGCAGCGGGTCGCTGAGCGCGCGCAGGTGCAGGTGGCACGTTAACAAGTGAGGGGACTTACCTGGGAGGCTCCGCCGGGGACACCGCCAGGGAAGCCGGTCTCCGCACCCGCCGTCAGGATCCTGAGTTCGTGGAGGAGCCTTCACGGGGCTCGGCCACGTCCACAGGGCGGACGGTCTCCGCCAGGGTCTGCACCACACCTCGCCCTCTCCTTGCAACGACGCCGCGGTGGGAACCACAGGTGCAGCTCGAGTTCCGGAAAGGGGCGGGGTGAGGAGCCTCCCAACGCGGGGTCAGCCAGGGTCACGCCCTCTGCGTGACCTCCGCCAACAAATCGCTGTGCTGCAGCGCGGTGTCTCCAGAACTCCTTCCTCTTGCGTAGTTGAATCTCTGTGCCTTCCACCGACGACTCCCAGTTCTGGCCCCAGAAGCCGCGGGTCTGCTCTCCGCTTCCGTGAGTCCGGTGAGAGCCTACAGCACTCACCCTTCTGTGTTCGATTTCGTTTTGCAAAATAGTTTACGGATCCGTCCATGTTGTTGCAAACGGCAAAAAGTGCTGCTTTTTATTTATTGTTTTAAGTTTATTTAGTTTGGAGAGAGAGAGAGGAGCATGCGGGAGGAGTGTGGGGGCAGAGACGGAGGGAGAGAATCCCGAGCAGGCTCCCGGCTGCCAGCAGAGAGCCAGTTACAGGGATGGAACTCACGAACCGTGCGATGGTGATTGGAGCGGAAATCAAGAGTCTGAGGCCTAACGGACTGAACCACCCAGGTGCCCCCTTCAATCATATATTTCATTATGCGTGTCTTGATTCATCTGTTGATAGACATTTGGGTTGTTTGCATATCCGGGCTATTGTGAACGTGGGCCTGTGGACACCTCTTTGAGACCCAGAGTTCGTTTCCTTAGGATAAATACCCAGAAGCGTAATTGCTGGATCCTATGGTAGTTCTCGTTTTAATTTTTTTGAGGAATCTCCGTACTGTTTTCCATATGGGCTGCACCAGTTTGCATACCCACCAACAGTGCACGGGGTTCCCTTTTTCTCCACATCCTCGCCGACACCAGCTGTCTCTTGTGTTTTTTGATGACACCCTTACTAACAGGAATGAGGTGAAACCCCTTGCTTGGATTTGCGTTTCCCTGATGATGAGTGATGGTGGGCACCTGTTCATCTTACCTTTTGGCCACGTGTCTGTACTTGGCGTTTGTATGTTGGGAAATGTCTAGTCAGTTCCTTTGCCTCGCTTTTAATTGGGTTATTTCTTTATTTGTCTTGCTGTTAGGCTGTTTGAGTTCCTTCCGTGTTTTGGAGATCAATCCCTTATCAGCCAGCCCCGCGGGCAGCAGGTGGAGAGGCCGGGGCCCCAGATGTACAGTCTGACCCTTCCAGGGAGAAGCTGGTGGCTGGGCTGTATGGTGGGAGTGAGCTGTGAGGAGGGGTCATGGGGCATGCTTGTGCCTGGGACGTTTAAAACCACTGGTCTGTTCCCTGCGACCCTGGGGGAGTACGAAATGCGGGGCCACCAGCTTCAAGAGGCATGTGGCTGGGGAGCCAGTGCCTCAGGGAGCAGCCTGAAACAGAGCGCTAGATGTGTGTTCCAAACTCTTCCGTTCTCAGCGACCAGTTGAGAGCAGGGGACCCCTCCCCCAGTTGTATGGCTGTGCCAGGGGTGGGGGTAGATTACGTCCCAGGTTTTCCTACCCATTTGGATGTATTTTCTGAGTCGTCCAGTGTGCAGGAGTCTCGCTAGAAGTTTCTGGACATTTCCAAGGGACCAGACCTGGGCCGGGGCTGCGTATCGGGTACATGCGTGGGTGGAGGGCGAGCCCAGAGTCTCCTATTCCGGCTCGGGAGTGCCACCCCCTTTAGAAGTATGTTGACTGCCCCCTGCTGCACGGTGCACGAGGGGAACTGGCCTCGCAGGGGCAGGTGAGGGAGACGCGGCCTTGCCCAGAGCCGCGTGAGCTGGAGTGAATGACAGACCAGAGCGAGTGAGCACACGCAAAATACGCTCCATCGCTCAGGACAGTGGCAGACATGGCCAGGCAGCTAAACTGAGACCATGAGGTGGAGAATTACAGGGGAGAGCGAGCCTCCTGCCAGGCCCCATCTCCTCATCTGCAAAGTGGGTCAACAACATCACCTGCGTTGTGGCTTCTGCCTAAGGGTTGTACTAAACAACAGTCACAAGGGCTGAATTCACTGCCTGGCCCCGGACAGGTCGTCGGTGACAGGCAGGGCCCCGCCCTGTCCGCGGAGTGCTAGTGTCCACAATACGCCATAGGCTTTGGACCAAATAGAGTTGTTATCTGGCCTTGGGGCCCATCCTGTCTGCATTGCCAGGTCTCACCTGCAGGAGGGCACCTTTCAAAAACCCCAGTTTGGGTGACTTAATCAACAGACTCCTTTTCCTTTCCCTGAACCCCTTTTCCCACGTTGGCAATGGCCAGATGGGCAGAGATACATCATTTCCAGTCGATAGAAGTCAGTAGTGCTACTTAGTGGGACTGTTTTGCATTCATAGCAATAATCATTACCACTTTCACATAATCATCACCATCGAAGAGTTTTCCGGCATGCTCCCAGACCAGAAATCCTCTGCACAGCCAGGTGCATGCCCTGTGGGCCAGGTGGTGAATTGAGAGTAGCTGTGCCTTCCAGCCGCACTTCTGCCACGGGGTCTTTGCACGTGCTCTCCTCCATCTCCGGCGTGGTCTGGTCCAACCATCTTTATCCAGTTGACTCTGCTCAGCCTTTACTTCACCATAGATGTCTTTCCTGTTCTCCTAGTCCAGGTCGGGTTTCTTTGCGGTTCTCCATTCCACAACAACATTCTGCAAATACATGTCAGTGAGTGACATTGTTGGCTTCTTCTCCATTAGACTGGAATCCATGGGAGCAGGGACGGTGGCTCCTTCCGCTCACCATAGGGTTCCTGAACCATGCGTGGCATTCGATTCATAGAAGATGTTCAATAAATATCAGTGAAAAGGTAGAGAAGATTGAAGGAAGGAGGAAGGGAGGCAGGTTAATGACCAACTAAAATGGAAGCTCTGGGCGTTTGGAAGGAAGGCCCGTCCTTCTTGTTCTTTGGTCGGGAATCATTCTCGAGTTATTTGCGTCCTGAGATTGCTGACTTAGAATGAGTCAAAATGATACAATCCATTATCTTTGGCTGGCCTGAGTCGCACTCAGAAATTGGGTACCAGATGAACGGAGAACAGTTTCATCAGTAATCAGATCTCTTTGGTGGGCTATGTCTGAGATGGGGCAGTTTGCTCTGACCCTCTGCTTGCTGAGCTGTCAGCCCATTATTACAGAACTTACCATCTTGTATAGTAATTGTTGATTGTCAGTCTCTCCGACTGGACACTTGGAGCCCACAGACCTTCGCTAAGGGGGCCCTGGGCTCCATATTGAACGTCTCAATGCAGTAAATGAATGGGATGCAGGTGTCTCTGTCCAGTGTCCTATGCAACATGATAGGAGGACCCTCAGAGAAAGAGCCCCCGACAAAGAGTTCAGAACTGTGAAGTAAACGAAGGAATGGCACTCCCTGTAAGCCCCCTTTTGTAAAAAAAAAAAAAAAAAATTTTTTTAACATTTATTTATTTTTGAGAGTGCGTGAACAGGGGAGGGGCAGAGAGAAAGGGAGACACAGAATCCAAAACAGGCTCCAGGCTGTGAGCTGTCAGCGCAGAGCCGGATGTGGGGCTCGAACTCATGAACTGTGAGGTCATGACCTAAGCCCAAGTTGGATGCTTCCCTGACTGAGCCACCCAGGAGACCCCCCCCCCATCAGCCCCCTTTGTGAAGAAGCTGAGAGTTCATCTGAACAATCCCAGTTCGTTTTACTAGCGCAGAAGAGATGAACAGAGCACAGAGGGCTGGTAATGCGCACGTTCAGTTAAGCTACAAGTTGTTGAGTGAGGGAGAAGGAAAAGAGAGAGACGTATGTGACACTGAGGGCACCCGTGCAGCAGGCTGGCGCAGTGAACAGGGTGTTGGTTCTGGAGTCAGGATGGCTTGGGTTCAAGTGCTGCGATTTCTTAGCTCTGCAACCCTGGACAAGTTACTAAGCCGCTTGGTTTTCTCCCAAAACAGGGGGAAATATGGCTATTCCATGGAGCCATTGCAAAGAATAGTAACTAAATGGTCCATGAGCAAAAAGAACCAAGGATTAGACCGGACAGCATATGGAAAACGCCTCGCATCCTGGAGATTCTGCCCTGGGGGGGGGGGGGGACTCTCAGAGAAGATGACATTCACTTGGAGATCTAGAGGGAGAATAACAGCCAGTGGAGAAAGCAGGAGAGGTACAAGATTAAATTCAGGTTATGTGATGACCTGATGCGTAAAGAATGTTCAGGAATTTGAAGTAGAGGGGTGCCCGGGTGGCTCCGTCGGTTAAGCGTCCGACTTGGCTCGGGCCAGGATCTGGTGGCTCGTGGGTTCGAGCCCCGTGTTGGTCTCTGTGCTGATAGTTCGCAGAGCCTGGAGCCTGTTTTGGATTCTGGGTCACCCTCTCTCTCTGCCCCTTCCCCACTTGCACTCTGTCTCTCTGTCTCAAAAATATTAAAAAAAAAAAAAAAAGAAAAAGAAAAAAATCTGATGTGTGGCCAGTGTGCCTGGAGCACAGTGAGGAAAAGGGCTATCTGACTCAGATGGAGGTTCAAGGTCATTTGAGGAGGTTGCATTGCATTCCAAGGGGTGAGTAGGGAACAGACTCCAGAAGAGAGCTGGGGCACTTGGGTGGCTCGGTCAGGTATGCATCCGACTCTTGATTTTGGCTCGGGTCATCATCTCACGGTTCGGGAGTTTGAGCCCTCCATGGGGTTCTGTGCTGACAGCGCGGAGCCTGCTGGGCTCTGTCTCCCTTTCTCTATGTCTCTCCCCAGCTTGTGCACACTCTCTCTTTCTCTCAAATAAATTAAAAAAAAAAAAAGACTCGAGGAGGGGAAGAGTGGAAGCAGAGAGAACTTGCTGTGATGTCATTGAAATGGAGTGATGTGGCCAGAGGGAGGAGGACAGGACTGGCTGGGTGGTGGGTGTGGGCGAGGCTGAGAGCGAACGGCGTGCTCTCTGCTGTGAGCGTGGATGACGGAGGGACCGGCCTCTGCAACGGGGAAGGCTGCCGGATGAGGGAGCTTGGGGGTGAGCTCAGGAGTTGAGTTCGGGGAGTGTTGAGTCTAAGATTCCTGTTGGAAATCTAAGTATTTGGAGATGTCACATGAAAATTGCAAGCCTGAAACTCTCAAGGGAGGTCTGGACTAGAAAGAAATCCGAGCTGGAGGGTGGTCAGCCCACAGCTCGTACTGAATGCCGTGAGAGTGCGTGGGGATATGGAATACACAGAGAGGAGACAGACCTTAATGCTCTGTAATTACACACGCCGTAACATTGAACTTGGGGACATGGCTATGTGCATTCTGCCTCTGCCCTTTACAACTGTTGTGACTTTGGGCAAATTATCGCGCCTCCTGACCCCCACTTCCCTTATCTATGAAATAGAATGTGAAGGTTTCCAGGAGGGTGAGAAATGATAGGCCAGCGCCCCTGGGTGCACCCTCCGGGCACCATTAAGGATAGCAGGCTTGTTGGGGCCCCTTGTACTTCCAGACCCTTCCCCGACCTCCCAGCCCGCGCCCCCGTCAGGAGACACCACAATGGTCTCCTGATGTCATTCCAACCCCCCCCCCCCCCGCCAGCAGCAAAGGCAGACCATTGATCTCTCTGTGGGGTTCCTGTGATTTCAGATATCTGTCCAATTTTCCTTTCTCCGAGTAATTTCTGGCTCATCTGAGCCATCTCCAGACTTCTCATGTGGAAAAAGAAGAGACTTTTGGGATGAGCCACTTTCTAAGCTGCATGCTAATAAGTAGTGTTCTTATTGTTATTATATTTGCTTTCAAATCAGCAAGAATTCTGATTAGATTGTGTAGCTGGGGGACAATATTAGCCAATGGTGTGAAGAAAATAAAGGCTATTCTTAGAAAATCTTTCTTGATTAGACCCTGATGCTTATTGGATAGTGGATGGTGTCAGTAGTTGAGCCGGAGAAGTGCTGGTGGGGAAGCCGTAGGCGGCAGGTGGGGGTGCACGCGTGTGTGCAGAGCGGGGCACGGCCTTCCTTGTGCAAGGCCGCCTCCCTCACCAGCAGGTGCTTCCAGCCCGGGACCCCTACCCGGTGCCTCTGAAGTATCTGGCGTGAGGCCGAGGGAAAGACGATGAAGGGCTCAGCTCGGGTCCACACAGGGTGGGTTCCAATGTAGTCTCTTCCAGTTCCTGTGATCTCGAGTGGGATACCAATCACCCAAGGTTTCCACGTCCTCCTCTAGAACACGGGAGACAGGATGCCCCCTGCCTCGTGGCTTTGTTGTGAGGGTTCAAGTGGGACAATCATGGGAAAGACTTAAGGACTTTAGTTGGAACATGGTCACTGCTCTACAGATGTCGTGTTTTTTTTTTTTTGTTTTTTTTTTTTACCATCTTATGATTTTGGGCAGGTGGTAATATCTTCTCTCCCTGTCTGCCCTTTGCCCAACTCGCCCAAAAGGAAGCTCCAAGGTGTTAAGGACTGATCTGGAGACCCAGAGAAGATCCACAGGGCCAGTGTCCGACTCAAGTTTGAGTTTGGGACTTCCCTAATCACGGCCACCATCTTTTCTTCTAAACCCATAACCTGAATGCATGCTGGCAAACCAATGACCGTGTCACTGTGGTGACGTAGAGCTGACAGGTGATGGTGTCCTGGGTGTGTGTGACCTGCCTGAAGACAGGCCTGCCGTGCTCGACGTGCATATTCACATGTGCGGCAAATACCCACTGAGCTCCCAGGAGGGCCACCTGCTGGGCCAGACGCCCGGCGGGGGCGGGGGGGGGGGGAGTCAAAGTTGGGGAGTAAAAGGCAGCTCGAATCTCCGTCCTCCTGGACCTTACGATTTGTGGAAGGGGCTTGTATGATGCACATAATCACCAGATAAGGGTACAATTACAAAGCAGATAATTTCTACACTGGGAACATGCAGGGTCTCTATTTTAACATGTGTGCGGACACACACACACATACACACATGCACATGCACTGTGTCCCTGACTCCCTGCCCTAATCTCAGGGCTCAGAGAAGGATCTCCCAAACAATGTTATTATGTAATAATAATTACTAATGCTTTCATAGCATTACTATGTGCGAGACTGAGTTTTCTTGTTCTGCGTTACACATTATTCTCGCAGCAGCCGTATTATATATTGCTGCTGTTAGGCCCATTTTTAAGAGGTGGGGACGCTGAGACGCAGAAAGGTTAAGTGGATTACTTGCCCAAGGTCCCACGGCTAGCAAATGGCAGGGCCGGACCAGGCAGTGGGCTCCAGAGTGCATGTCCTTAGCCTTGCTGAGGTCTGGGGGATATGGGGCGATCAAGCAAGCAGAGAGAGGAAGTAGGGGGGTGCTCCGGGCTGAGGACACCACGCACGGATCCCCTTTGCAGTAGGGGCCACAGTTTCCGGGACTGGATGCAGCTGGAGCTCGGGGAGCCAGGACAGCAGTGCAGCAAGAGGGGTCCCCCAAGGGTCTCCAAGGAGAGAGGCACCAGGGGGACCGTGAAGGCCGCCAGGTGGGGTTAGAGGTTTTGGTCGTTGACCTGAGAACTGTGGGTGTCCATGAAGGGTTTGCAGACAGGAGCAAGGTTTGCATTTTCTAAAGTTCACTCTGGCTGCTTTGTGAGGACCAGGGTGAAGAGGTAAAACGAGAAGAAGGGGGAGCCCAGCGTTAACGAGAATCTCGTCCTCGTCTGGGACCGGATGACAGGGGCCCAGACGGCAGGGTGATGGCGGAGCCAGAGGGAAGCTGGCAGATGAAACACGCTGAAGGTGCGGGACAGACGGGATTTGTGGTTAACCGGTGCTGTGCGTGAGGGCGAAGCACCAGTCAGTATTTCCTCACTGGGTCGAGGGCATGGCGAGCTGGTCTCCAAAGCCAGTGCTGGTCCACAGAAAAAGGAAGAGGGATGCAATTGTCAACGGTTTGTGATCTAAAGACTCGAGAGGTTCTAGTTAAATGGTATGAGTATAGATCATTGGAATCGGGCCCCAAATACAAACTGTCCAAGAACATGACGGGGCTGTTAGCTCTCATCAGAGCATATAGAGGCAGGACCTTGGGCTCTGAGTCAGTGGGGCACGGGTGAGTCATCTGTGTGACACAGCCACCGGAAGATCTCCTATCATCTCTGGGTGCCTCCCCTGGAAAAGGGACACATACCCTTGTCTCTTTTGAGATTATCAGAAGACACAGTATGATGCCCAGTCCTACGTATTATGCATTCAAGGAACTGACCCACTCTGGCCTGTTGGACCAGCATCTAGGACACCGATGGAAATACAACACATTTATTCTTGTTTTAATTTTTTAAAAGTTTATTTATTTTGGGGCACCTGGGTGGCGCAGTCGGTTAAGCGTCCGACTTCAGCCAGGTCACGATCTCGCGGTCCGTGAGTTCGAGCCCCGCGTCAGGCTCTGGGCTGATGGCTCAGAGCCTGGAGCCTGTTTCCGATTCTGTGTCTCCCTCTCTCTCTGCCCCTCCCCCGTTCATGCTCTCTCTCTGTCCCAAAAATAAATAAACGTTGAAAAAAAAAAAAAGTTTATTTATTTTGAGAGAGTGAGAGCACACAAGTGGGAGAGGGGCAGAGAGAGAGAGAGAGAATATCCCAAGGAGGCTCCACACCGTCAGCACAGAGACTGATACAGGGCTCAAGCTCACCAGCTGTGAGATCATGACCTGAGCTGAAACCAGCTCAGGATGAGCAACCATCGGATGCTCAACTGACGGGGCCACCCAGGTGCCCCTCCAAGTGTTTATTCTGCATCAAGCAAGCATTCGCTAGGCTCTTCACAACCAACCCTTACTTTTCCTGACATTAACCTATGTCATCCCTGTTGACCAGGGATGGCCAAAGCTCAGATATTTAAGTGACCCCTTGGAGGTGGTACAGCTCACAAGAGGTCAGGAGAAGTTTTAATTTGGGGCAGCCTGACTCAAATGATTATGCTTTGTCTACCCTACTGGGTAAAATGGAAGTATGGTTAGCCTTGAAAATACAGACTTGGTATTTGTTTTTTGATACATGATGCAGACTCCCCATCTGTAAACTGGGGATGCTAAGAGTACCTACCTCGTGGGGTTATCATAGGAATCAATGACATAATGTACATAAGGCACTCAGCCCCATGTCTGACACAGAGTCCTTCAGAAATGTTAGTTTTCATTCCCATTATTATTACTGGTGGTGGTGGTGTTGGAAGGGAATTGAACTTCTTTCAGACAAGTCCAGAAAAGAAGATGAAGGCAAATGGGTAGAAGGTGTGGAGAAGTTCATTTGTCTCTGTGGGGTGAGGTGGGGGGGGGGGGTCCTTCAAAAGTAGAGCTGACCCACTGTGCAAGGAACAGCCTCAGAAAGGGGTGAGCTTCCCATCACAGGAGCTGCCCAAACCTCGGCTAGACAGCCATTCAAGGAAATGCCAGACGGCAGATCTGCTCCTCAAATTGAGTTGTACAAACCCCAGTGGCCCTTTAAACTGAAAATCTGATATTATCTCCCCCCCCCCACTCTAAAGTGACAACTTTTATTGTGACGTGGAGTAAATCTAGGGCACCAGTTCCCAAAATAGCCTCAGAGTAAGGCGGGAGGAGGGATTGGGCTTGTGCACGTCACCGTCACTTTGACTCCCTCCTCTTGTCTGTCCCAAGGCCAGATGGGAGCTGGGAACCAAGGGGACAGTCCGTGACTTCCCCCACTGTCTCAACTTGGTTGGGCGCAACTGACTCCATCTGGTCCTGGGAGACCTGGCTCGGTGACTGCCCCTGAGGGACGGGCACTCTAACTTTGACTGAGGCATCTGCCCCAGGGACGTTGGCCTGCCCTCCCTAAGGTCCCGATTCTGAATGTCAAGAAGCTGTCATCCTAAAAGGATGCCAGGCTTCTGCTCTTAGGAACTTAGGGCTAATTGAGACTTCTTGAGGATTAATTGATACTAAGCCAAGTGAGGGCTTCTGAAAGATAGGGATTATATTTTGTCTTCATATGCATCACCATTTAGTCCAGGACCTTGCACATAATAGATGCTCAATGAATATATATGAATGAATATATCAGGTAATGAGCAAATACTTGAGTGTTGGAATCCTTTCACTTGGCAAATATAGATCTATTTAATGCAAGTGTTACTGTGTGGCTACAGGTTCAGGCAATATCTATAGGCAGGGAAGAGTCCCAAAACTCCAAGGGGTACAATTGTATTTCTGTTTCCATGTGCAGGGCTTGGTTGGATGTAACACCCACTCCATGCAGCGAAGACAAGAAACAAAAAGAGTTGACCTACCCTGAGTAAAGTGAGGTCACACGTACTTGGCTGTCTCCTGTGGTTCACTCTGTCTTGGTAGTGGGCTAGCATATGGCCACAAATTCTTTGATACTCTTCATTTCAAAAAGCAAAGTTTTGGGGCACCTGGGTGGCTCAGTCTGTTAAGCACCAGACTTCGGCTCAGGTCATGATCTCACGGTTCACTTCATGAGTTCAAGCTTCGCATTAGGCTCTGTGCTGACGGCTCAGAACCTGGAGCCTGCTTTGGATTCTGTGTCTCCCTCTCTTTCTGTCCCTCCCCCACTCACGCTCTGTTTCTCTCAAAAATAAACTTGAAAAAATTTAAAAAAAACCCAAAAGTGAAGTTTGAGTCCCTCTTCTTGAGTATGGGCTGGATTTAATGACTTCCTACTCTTTCACAGACTTTGATGGAAGAGCAGGGGAGGGGGGATCCAGTTCTGAGACAGTGTCCGGGAAGGCATGACAGTCATCTCGCTCATCACCAGCTCTCCCTGGACAAGCAGATTTCATGTCATGAGCATGCTCCAGCAGCCTCTGCAGAGGCCATGTGGTGAGGAGGTGGAGCTTCCAGCAGGCATGTGAGTGAGCCTGGAAGGGGATCCTCCAGCCCCAGTTGAGCCTTCGGATGACTGAAGCCCTTGTTACCCTCCTGACTGCAGCCTCGTGAAAGACTCCGAGTTAAAACACCCAGCCGAGCTGCTTTCAAATTCCTGACCCGCTTTGAGGTATTGTGTACTGTTGCTTGAAGCCGCTAAGTTTGGGGGGGCGGTTGGTTTTGCAGTTGTAGATACCAATGGAGCTCTCATCCCCGTTCTTGGTCCACATTCTGTATTAGCCAAGGTCAATCAGGTTAGAAGCACAGGAGATGGATTTGTTACTGGGACCTGATGTCATGCACTTGTGGGGGCTGATTAAACAGCACCTGTGGGGTTTTGTTCGTCAGGGCTAATGCTGAAGTCTGCAGGGAAGACGGCGAGGAAGGTGCAGACTGGTGTCATGGGGAGGAAAGGGGAAGAGCACTGGGGAGCCTGTAGCATGAGCCTGGTACCCACACTGAGAGACTGGAGCCCGTGGTGGTTCTCACCATCTGCAGCCACGACGAAGTGAGGAGTGTCCTGCTGGAGAAACTGGCACCTTTGCTGTGGAGCCCAACACATCCCTGGCCCCAGAGTCAGAGGAGTGAGGGGAGATCCTGGGGGGGGGGGGTGGTGGAGGAGTTGTGGGTCAACATGTGACCCACCCCAAGGAGGGGAGTGGCAGATGAGCAGCCCATGTGAGCCACCCTGACCTTGCAAGCATAAATGCCATGACTGCTTTCCCCCTCCATATCTCCCTCCATTTCTCTCCTGGCCCAGCCAGTCCACAGAGTCCACCTAGTGCAAATCCAACCCACTCTTTCAAGTGGGCTCAGCCACACCCATGGATCACGATCTCATTGACTTCCAGATTAGCCCAAACTTTTGTCCTGTGACTCGTCTAGGTCACTGTCTTTTTTGTTGAACCACTTGATTGAAGTATGGTTGGCATATAAAGAGCCTTACATATTTAATACGTACAACTCAATGAGTCTGGGGATAAGTATGCACACATGTGACCATCACCACCATCAGGGCATAGACATACCCATGGCTTTCCAAAGTTTCTTCCTGCTCCCTTCTCCTCCTTCTGCTGCTGATTCTCATCATTACAAGAACACTTCACATAAGATCTATCCTTTTACAAAATTTTAAGCATATAATGCAGTGTATTTAGCTAGAGGCTCCCTGCAGTACAGTATATCTCCACAATGTTTTTTATCTTGCATAAATTAAATTTCCTATTCTTTGATTAGTATCTCCCCACTTTTCCCTCCCAAGCTCCCACCACCCCCCATGCCACCATTTTGCTCTCTGCTTCTATGAGTTTTATTATTTCAGAGTCCGCATATAAGTGAGGTCACACAGTGCTTGTCTTTGTGTCTCTGGCTCATTTCACTCCATATGACGTCCTCCAGGCCCATCCATGTTGTCAGAGATGGTAAGATTTCCTCCTTTTTGAAGGCTGAGTAATACTCGATTGTGTGTGTATATATGCCATATTTTCTCTACCCATTCTCCCACAGACAGAACTGTTGTATCTGTGTCTTGGGTGATGTGCATGATGCCACACAGAAGCTTGGCATTTAGGTTCTCTACAAGACAGTGATTTCATTTCCCTTGGATCTATACCCAGAAGGGGGATCGCTGGATCAGGGGTAGCTCTGTTTTTAGTGTTTTGAGGATCCTTCATACTGTTTCCCATAGTGGCCGCACCAATTCACCTTCCCACCAACAGGGTGGTGGAGACCCCTTTGCTCCGCATGCCCACCGACATTTACCTTTTGTTTTGTAATAATGGCTGTCCTGACAGGTGTGTGTGTGGGGGGGTGGTATCTCCTCGTAGTTTTGATTTGCATCTTCCTGAAGATTAGCGATGTTGGGCATCTTTTCACATGTCTGCCGAGTCATGCTGGCCATTTTCTTTAAGGGGAGCCTCACAGCAGTAAATCTATAAAGGGGTAAGTGACGTGCTACTCTGGAAAAATACACAAAAGGTCAGAGGAGCTCAGAAGATGGTGCCACTACCTTTGGGGGGTGCCGAGAAAGGGTTTGTAGAGGTGATGTGTGAGCCAGGATATCTGTGTTTGCCAGGTGGTTGCAGGTTATTTATGAAGAGGAAACAGTATCTTTGGGGGACCATTTGGAAGGTTCCAGAGGTTCCTTTTGGCTGTAGGTGCCTGTGTGTGCAAGGAAGTAGTGGGAGACGGGGTCAGAGTGCCTGCGTCTGCAAGAACAGGCCAGGAGCATCTTTGCAGACACGTCACAGAGATGGGTCTTCACATTCTAGGCAATGGGGAGCTATTAGCAGTACCTCCGTTGGGGATGGTGTGGTCAGAGTTGCACGGTAGAGCAATTCCTGCAGCAGGTGCACAAAGAATGAAATGTGGGTCCGTATCAGAGGCAGGGAGACCATCATTATAGACTATCACAATCCATCACAAGGGAGAAGGTCAGAGACGGAAGGCCGGCAGTGGGGGTGGAGGGCAGGAGGCGTGTGGGATGCACAGGACAGGAAAATTAACTAAAATGGGGGAGTGACGAGAGAGAGGAGAAGAAGGGAGGGTCAGGACTTTGGCCCGGTGACTGGGGGGTGATGTTGCTCCGCTCTGACACCGGAGACCCTAAAGGAGAAGCAGGTGCTGGCCGCAGGGGGCGTGGATGCGTTTCATTTTGAATGTGTTGAGTTTGGGGTGCCTTTGCGGTATTGAAGACACAGCCAAAAATGTATTTCTGTGTTATTTTTTTTAGGATTATATATGGTTTGTTTGTTTATTTTATAGTTTTTATTCTCAAGATAGTGAACATTCAGTGTTGTCTTGGCTTCAAGAGTAGAACCCAGTGATTCACCTCTTTACTTACCTTATCTTTGGTGAACGGAGGTGAACTTTAAGGTCCTGAGCTTTATCCCTTACGGCCAAACATCAAAAATGCCCAAAGCCAGTTTAACACCTTCCCATGTTTAAGGCAATATCACTGCTCACGCTTTTTTCTCTCAATTACTCTCCCCTGCATCTCATGATGGGAAGGACGGGGGAAGGTGTGGAAAAGGCTTTGCAGGTTGTGGATTTGGGATGCCCTGGATTCTCAAGCGTCACGTGCTTGTTGGCTACGTTGCAACAGGCTCATGGCACCACCTCCCCTACTCCGATGATGTGTGAACAATTTCAAGTCTGTCAAACATGGTGCGGTTCCGTGAGCCAGGCTGGACCCAGACCTCTTTGTATTACTCTGAGCACCATAGGGAGGCCACAGAGAATCACCTTCTTGAGCAACAGTTGTTTTTCATTGTTCAAATTTACATCCAAGTTAGTTAGCACATGGTGCAACAGTGATTTCAGCAGTCGATTCCTTAGTGGCCCTTACCCATTTAGCCCATCCCCCCTCCCACAACCCCTCCAGCAACCCTCTGTTTGTTCTCCATGTTTAAGAGTCTCCTATGTCCTGTTCCCCTCCCTGTTTTTATATTATTTTTGCTTCCCTTCCCTTGTGTTCATCTGTTCTGTGTCTTAAAGTCCTCATATGAGTGAAGTCATATATTTGTCTTTCTCTGATTAATTTCACTTAGCATAATACCCTCTGGTTCCATTGACGTAGTTGCAAGTGGCAAGATCTTGTTCTTTTTGAATGTTGAGTAATACTCCATTGTATAGATATACCACATCTTCTTTATCCATTCTTCCATCGATGGACATTTGGGGTCTTGCCATACTTTGGCTATTGTTGATAGTGCTGCTATAAACATTGGGGTGCATGTGCCCCTTCGAAACGGCATCCTTGTATCCCTAGTAATGCAATGGCTGGGTCATAGGGTAGTTCTATTTTTAACTTTTTGAGGAACCTCTATACTGTTTTCCAGAGTATAGAAAGCTGCACCAGCTTGCATTCCCACCAGCAATGCAAAAGAGATCCTCTTTCTCCTCATCCTCGCCAACATCTGTTGTTGCCTGAGTTGTTAATGTGAGCCATGTTGACAGGTGTGAGGTGATACCTCATTGTGGTTTTGATTTATATTTCCCTGATGCTGAGTGATGTTGAGCATTTTTTCATGTGCCTTCTGGATGTCTTCTTTGGAAAAGTATCTATTCATGCCTTCTGCCCATTTCTTCACTGGCTTATTTGTTTTGGGGGTGTTGCATTTGATAAGTTCTTTATAGATTTTGTATACTAACCCTTTATCTGATATGTCCTTTGCAAATATCTTCTCCCATTTTGTCGGTTGCCTTTTAGTTTTGCTGACTATTTCCTTTGCCGTGCAGAAGTTCTTATTTTGATGAGGTCCCAGTAGTTCACTTTTGCTTTTGTTTCCCTTGCCTCTGGAGATGTGTTGAGTAAGAAGTTGCTGCAGCCAAGATCAAAGAGGTTTTTGCCTGCTTTCTTCTCAAGGATTTCGATGGCTTTCTGTCTTACATTCAGGTTTTTCATCCATGTTGAGTTTATTTTTGTGTCTGGTGTAAGAAAGTGGTCCAGGTTCATTCTTCTGCATGTCGCTGTCCAGGTTTCCCAGCACCACTTGCTGAAGAGACTGTCTTCATTCCATGGGATAGTCTTTCCTGCTTTGTCAAAGATGAGTTGGCCATACGTTTGTGGGTCCATTTCTGGGTTCTCTATTCTGTTCCATTGATCTGAGTGTCTGTTCTTGGGCCAGTACCATACTGTCTTGATGACAGCTTTGTAATACAGCTTGAAGTCCGGGATTGTGATGCCTCCTGCTTTGGTTTTCTTTTTCAAGATTGCTTTGGCTATTCGGGGTCTTTTCTGGTTCCATACAAATCTTAGGATTGTTTGTTAGAGCTTTTTGAAGAATGCTGGTGTTATTTTGATAAGTATTACATTGAATATGTAGATTGCTTTGGGTACTATTGACATTTTAACAATATTCTTCCTCTCCAGGAGCATGGAATATTTTCCCTTTTTTGTGTGTGTCTTCAATTTCTTTCATAAGCTTTCTATAGTTGTCAGTGTATAGATTTTTCACCTCTTTGGTTAGATTTATTCCCAGGTATTTTACGGTTTTTGGTGCAGTTGTAAGTGGGATCGATTCCTTGATTTCTCTTTCTGTTGCTTCATTGTTGGTGTATAGGAGTGCAACCGATATCTGTGCATTGATTTTCCATCCTGCCACTTTGCTGAATTCATGAATCAGTTCCAACAGTTTTTTGGTGGAATCTTTTGGGTTTTCCATTTAGAGAGAGTATCATATCATCTGCGAAGAGTGAAAGTTTAACCTCCTCGTGGCTGATTTGGATGCCTTTTATTTCTTTGTGGTGTCTGATTGCTGAGGCTAAGACTTCTAATACTATGTTGAATAACAGTGGCGAGAATGGACATCCCTGTCTTGTTCCTGACCTTAGAGGGAAAGCTCTTAGGTTTTCCCTACTGAGGATGATATTAGCGTTTCTCTGCACAACGGCCGGCTGCTGGCCACACCTGGGAACGTTCGAGGGACTCTGCTGCTGCCGTCACCAGAGACTGCGGCTGGGCACCAGCCCGTCCCAGAGAAGGTTCATGCGATCGTGTAGCAGCAGCGTTGGAGGGATCATGGAAGATCACAACACACATCCGGCACCAGGCTTCGCCCTTCCCACCAGAGCACCGCCAGGTACGGAGGCGAGGAGTTTCAGACTTTGTGCTCCCCGTTTACAGAGTCTTAATGGAATTTAAACCCTCTCCTTTCTCCTTTCTCCCTTTTTAGTTCAGTCCCTGTGGCTGTTTCCACTTTTCTTCTTTCTCTCCAGCTGCTGTTGGGGTGGGGGGTGCTTTTCCCGAATTCTCTCCCTGTCTCCGTCCTCTACTGCACAAGCAGAAACAATTCCTGCCCTCTGCGGCTTGTCTCTCCCCCAGTTTACCTCTCTGCAGCACGTACCTGCTGAGTTCTGTGGTTCAGGTTGTGCAGACTGTTGTGTTAATCCTCAAACCAGTTTTCTAGGTGTGCAGGATGGTTTAGTGTTGATCTGGCTGTATTTCACGGACACGAGATGCAAAAAAACAAAACTTCCATGCTGTTCTGTCATCTTGGCTCCTCCCGCACAGTTTTTGTTTTGTTTTGTTTTTGAGAGAGAGAGAGAGAGAGAGAGAGCGAGCGAGAGCGAGCGCGAGCGCAGAGGAGGAGCAGAGAGAGAGGGAGACCCAGAATCTGAAGCAGGCTCCAGGCTCTGAACTGTCAGCACAGAGCCCAAGGCCGAGCTTAAACTCACTCACCTTGAGATCATGACCTGAGCTAAGTCAGATGCTTAACTGACCGAGCCACAACTCTAATTTTCCAGGTGGGAAGTCTGCTCTGCTCGGTGAAAGGGAAGACGGAGTGGGATCAGGGAGCGGATTCTTAGGGGCTGGCCCGCTCTTCATTCTCTCGCTGCACATCCCCATACTGGGCTCTTGTTCTGGGCTCTTGGGGCATTAGAGGCCCCAAGCAATCAAAGGTAACAGCGGCGGTGAGCACATCGGATCCCATCGTTTCTGGGGCCCCTGCCTCTGATGTGGTGACTAGGATTTCTCATCTGCTCTGGAAGGAATGTGAGAGGAGGAAGCTCTCCCCCTTCGAAGGGCTGCCCGCAGTCCCCTGAGTTAAGAAAAACAAGACTGCTGCTGCTTCCTTGGGCAGGAGCAGAGGCAGAAGAGACAGAAAGGGGAGGCTTCCGAAACACAAAACACGCTGGTATGTCAGTGAGGGTTGGGAACTGGGAGAGACGTGGGCTCTTCTTCCAGGCAAAATAAAGAAGTTCAAACGGAAAGTCAAAGCACGGTCTGCTCCCGGTGTCTGTCAACACGCAAGCTGGACAGAAGTTCTTGCCGAACCAGAGCATGTAAGCGTTTGCATCTACCTCCCTAGAAATTTTAGCCCCTTGGAGCTTTCAGAAACAGAAATGTGGACCTCTTTTCTATCTGCCGTCTTAGGACAGTAGTGAGGGCTTTGCACAGTCAGCCCTGGAACTTTCAGCACCCCGGAGAGCTCAGGAACAAAGCCGTTTTTTCTACCTGCTTCCTTAGGGCGGGGGAAAGGCCTGATCTGTGACCTCTGATTCACAGAACCATTGTCACCTCCAGTCAAAGATACTCTGTGTCTCCGGTAAAGCTGGCCAGATGGCATATGGACTTCCAGCCGCTTCAAAAGGAAGTTGTTTCTCCTCGGACGTGCCCTGAGCACAACTTTTAAGTTCTGGAACTGAGAAAAGCACAAGGGGGAGTTATCTTTTGTATTGTATGGTTAGAAATGTTTCTGCGCATGCCAGTGAGGAGAGCAGGTTAGAGCCGAAGATGCTATTGTACAGATATGCATGAGAAGAGCAGGCAAAAAAGCGGAGGAGTAAAGGGATTGGCCAGAGGTCAAGCAGCTAGGATGTGGCCAAGAACCTAGACCTCCTGGCTCCTCTTTCTGTTACTTACCGAGCATCTACAGTGCATAAGGCATTAGGCACCCAGGCAGTTCCTGTCTGCTCTCTATCAGAATCGACGTAATAGCACACAAGTAGAGATGAGGGGCACCTGGGTGGCTCAGTCGGTTGACCCTCGACTTGGGCTCAGGTCACGATATCAGGGTCCGTGAGTTCGAGCCCCACATCGGGCTCTGTGCTGACAGCTCAGAGCCTGGAGCCTGCTTCAAATCCATGTCTCCCTCTCTCTCTGTCCCTCCCCTGATCGTGCTCTGTCTCCCTCTCTCTCTCTCAAAAAGAAACCAACATTAAGAAAAAAAAGTCGACACGAAAGATCACAGCGCGTGGAGTCCAGCTGACAGGTGCTTACCACTGACCCTGGATCACCTCAACTCTCACAGCCTTGGCTTCCAAATGTGTCAAATGGGGTTTATAATCCCAGCTACAAAGAAGTGCTCTGAAGATTCTAAAAGGGTTTTGTTTTGCTTTTTTTTTTTTTTTTTTGCAAAGTTGGGTTAGTTTAATGGCCCCAAACAAATTTCATCAGACCTCTTGGAAAAGAAGACAAGTGACCCCAAAACTGCATTTCTAGCAGAAGACTCCAGGGTCTCCCAAGAGAAATCTTTTCTATCCTCAGAATTCTAGCCACCTTGACTGATAAGTGGGAGCTTTTCCTCCCACAGGACTGCCTGGTAATTAGGTTTGCTCGGCTGTCTGGCCATCTGACTTCAGCCAGCAGAATCTTGGGGCGTGAAGGCAAGAGCGGAGCCGTTGTGGACAGCCGCGTCACTGGCAGGAGCTCACGTCCCAAGTTCCAAGTATAAATCGCCTTCTAATTAGGAAATAATTATGTCCCCAAATGGGGCTACATGGATGTGAAGGCATCTCGCAAATTGCCGATTAGTTTCGTAGCAGCGATGGTGTTTAGTGCCACTTCAGTTTCTGGAAAATGTGTTGGAAATGGCCCATCTTCAGCCACTCAAACAAAAAAGGAGAGAAAAGGTCACGGATGAGGAAAACCTCGAAGGCGGGAATGAAGGAGGACAGGGAAACACTTGGCGTTTTTCTCGCAGTGAGCTGTCCTGTCAAGAGTCTGGGGCGTGGCGTAACGGGGGGCGGAATTTTCATTTTCTTCCAGCCATAACGGAAAGTGGTGTAGGCGCCAGAGCAGGTGAGGGGTACGATCTAACCCCTGTCTTCAAAAGATTACCTGCGTCTTCTGGAGAACGGCGACCCCAGGAGGCAAGAGTGGAAGCAGGTGGAGGGTTGGAGAGATACCCCAGTTACGTACGTGGGAGGTGGCCGACTGCTGTGATGGTGCTAGAAGAGATGAGAGGCGGTGGCTCCTGAGGGGAGTTTTTTAAAAAAATGTTTGTTTATTGATTTTAAGTGAGAGCTCACATCCAAGGGGGGGGAGGGGCATAGAAGAAGAGAGAGAATCCCAAGTAGGCTCTGTGCTGGCAGCACAGAGCCCGAAGCAGGGCTCAAACCCACAAACCGTGAGATCATGACCCGAGCTGATACCAAGAGGAGGATGCTTAACCGTTGACGGAGCCACCCGGGTGCCCCACTCCTGAGTGGATTTTAAAGACTATGCAGACTGGGTTGGCCAATGCATTGGATGTGATGGGGGAGAGATGGGTGAAGGACGACCAGTGGGTTTCTGGCCTGAGAACTCAGGTCAGTGGCAGTGCTGCTTCCTGAGATGGGGACCCTGGGGAGCATCAGGTTTCTCTTGGGGGAGGGTGGTCTAGAGTACTTTTCAAAACTTTTTAAAATGTGAATGTCTGGGGCACCTGGGTGGCTCAGTCGGTTAAGCGTCCGACTTCAGCTCAGGTCATGATCTCGCGATCTCGCGGTCCGTGAGTTCGAGCCCTGCGTCGGGCTCTGGGCTGATGGCTCAGAGCCTGGAGCCTGCTTCCGATTCTGTGTCTCTCTCTCTGCTCCTCCCCCGTTCATGCTCTGTCTCTCTCTCTGTCTCAAAAATAAATAAACGTTAAAAAAAAAATTAAAAAAAAATGTGAATGTCTGTGACATCTCTAGGTGGAGAGATAAACTATAGGTGTGGATATATGAGTTCAGAGTGTATAGAGGAGGTTGGGCCGCACATACGAAACTTGGGGTAATCAGTGGCATTTGAAGTCAAAGGATTAGATGAGATACGGTAGATGAAAGCAGACAGTGAGGGAAATCAAGAACAGATTCCAAGGCACTCCATCTGTCTGCCCACCCAGCCCTCCGCCCACCTGTCAGCCACCCACTCTTCAACTAGCCATCCCTCTATCCGTCCAATAGTGTTTAATAAATGCCCTGTTTGGGTCAGATGCTGGGCTGAGTGCTGAGATTCAAAGGTGAATCATTTTATTAGCCCCCACCCTGAAGAAGCTCCCGGATAAGGAGGGAGAGCACACATAAACCATATAGCGAAGCCTGCTAAGTTCTTTGGTAGAGGTGTGTACGCGGGGCGGGATCATGGAGAAGTCACCTGTTAACTCTGCTGCTGGGGAGAGTTGAGAAAGACTAACAGGTTTCATTGAAGGTACACCTCAGAGGAGGTGGGACCGGTGTCCCAGGAATAAGGAAGAGCATGCCGGAAGGCAGGGAAGCAGAAGAGCTTATGGGGTGTCTTCGGAGGAGCACAAAGACCTTTGATCCTAGGAAGGGCCGTGGCCGGGACGGAGGCCGTGTGTGCTGGGCTATGGAATCCAGGCTTTTCCTGTAAGCCACTGTCTTTTTTTTTTTTAAATGTTTATTTATTTATTTTGAGAGAGAGAGCAAGCAAGGGAGGGGCCGAGAGAGAGGGAGGGAGAATCACAAGCAGGCTGTGTGCTGACAGTGCAGAGCCTGATGTGAGGATTGAACCCACAAACTGTGGGATCGTGACCTGAATCGAAATCAAGAGTCAGATGTGTAGCCAGCTGAGCCACCCAGGCGCCCCATGGGCCACTGCTTTAAGCTCAGGGTTTTAAAAGGGGCAGTGGAGCGGACATGACTGGATTTGGGTTTTAGAAATGATGCTTGATCTGGGAAAAAGAGTGATCAAATAAAAATCCAATCTGGATTTAATAAGGAGAGGTCCTATTGAGGAAACTTACTTTAAGGGGGAGACAGGGACTATTATAGTGGGATAGGCCGCAAGAGTTTTTCTGCTACAGGGAGGAGGAAACAAAACCAGGAAGAAGGGAGTCAGGAAGTTATGTGCATTGGCAGCAGAGGGGTGGGGGGGGCGTGTGATTGGATGGATCAGAGGGTGTGAGACCAGCCTAGTCCTGGGGGAGGGTGTGTGTTGACTCAGGCTGATGGTGTTCAGGGACCTGGGAGGAGGAGAGAAGCTTAACCAATGTTCACTTGACAGGCATTTTGTTCTGATCGGTTAGTGGGGAAAAGAGGCTTGGCTAATCATTTATGAGCAAAGACAGGGATCTTGGAGGGTCTGTGTCTGGCCGTGGCATAGGGAGCCAGGGAGGGGTAGTCCGGGGGTCATATCTAAGTCCTATTGAAAAGGGTGGTTCTTTACAGTAGGCTGTTTCCTGGAATTCATAAAGGAGAGAAGGTCTTTAACTGCCCCCTTTTTCCCAGAATCATGAGTCACGGAAGCTTGATGAAGTTCAACATTATCAGAGTCAAGGCCGCGAGCGTGGGAAACTGCACAGGAAGAGGAGAACCAGGTAAGGGACGGCGGCAAAGCTTGCTGCTAAAACCCGAAAGCCGGTCCCTGGATTCTTCCGATTCTCTGCTTCCTTCTGCACTCCTCCTTTGCACAGAGTGGGAAATCAAGTTCTCTGCCCCTTGTGCAAATACCGAGCCTGCTCGAAACATGCCCGATGGCCAGCGCAGCAGCAAAAAAGACCACAAAGACCGCAACAGCATTTCTCATTTTCATATCAATCGGCAGAAATTATCTTTATTAGAAAAATGAAATTTTCCTGTATTTACATTTTTACACCATAGGACTGGGCACTTTTGTTGCCTCGGGAGTTATGTACATATATCAGTTTGCACACACAGTTTCAAACCCCATTCCTTAAAACAGTTGAGAACACGTTGAACAAAAAGAAAAGACGTACTACAAGAAGACAACCATAGTATATACTTCCTCTATCATAGAAAGGTGTTAAGCAAACGTGTAATTTTGTAGCTATGCTTGGAAATATTTAATACAGTTATCAGCACTTCCTCATGCGGTTGATTAAAACATGACAGGTATAAACTGCTGGGATTGGTAAGTGAGTGTCTGTTCCCAAATGAGGACCATTGAGTGGAGCACACAGCTTGCTTTGGGCCCCACCATACAAGAGATCAAGCCAGTTCTGATGTGGGTTTTTTGGACTGGGTTTGGGTGTCGCTGTGAATGGGAAACGCTCTGCATATGGAGTGTTCAATCCTGCCCATGTTGGGTGAGGGATGGACTCAGACATGGGTCTTCAAAGCTGCTTCCCAGTCCTTCCTTGTGGGTAAATGACCAGCCTGTGTGTTACGCAACAGGTCGTCATGTGTCTGGAAGGTGAATAGTTGACCCTCTTTTTCTGTCTGAGAAGGCCACTGTTGGTGACTCTGATGGTCTATTTCTTATTCCAACCACCCGTGAAACTCACCTCATCCTTTCGGAATATTCAGCTTGAAATATATATACTATACATAAACACATATGCACAAACATCCTTTTGTGATCAACAGCAAATTCTACCGACTAAGTGATTTGGCAAGTGTATGCTTTTCAATTTGTTTTAGCAGGGGAAGGAACCGAGACTAAGACTCCTAGCTTAAGAACAACTGATAAATCTTTGAGGAACCTCAGGCTTGGAAGGCCTCTGAGCCCCATCTAGCCGTGTAATTAGTTGTTACCGAGTAGTTTCCTGAATTTTCTAAGAAAATGTTATTCTTGGCCTTATCTCCGATTTGGGAAAAAAAAATACGCACTTGGCATCCTTTCCCAGTGAAAAATGTGGGGGAACGTGAAAGTTAAAGTGCCATTTTCATCTCTGTAAATCCACCAGAATTTTCAAAGATGATCGTCTGAATTTGACCCCAAATACTCCGTATCTTCAGTTTCTAAACTGGAACATTTCCTTAGCGGCCAGGGCTTCAGAGCTATGTCCACAAACCTAATAAACCTAGAGTTTTTTTTTTTTTTTAATAAAATAGTTTTAAAAAGTCAATACCGCTCATTTATTTGAATTAGCTTAACTGAGAATAGAAATAATTCAATAGGTCTTAGATGTAATGCAATGTAAAAACCTCAGTTGAATTCAAAAGGCTATGATTATTTTTCATGGAAAAACTGACAATGTTTTTATATTTCTGGACCTTCACTGTTTGCTCAGATATCAATAGTCTTTGATTTGAGCCCTTTAAAAGCTTGAAACAGCAAAATGTCAGATCAATGAGAAGCATTTAAAATGCCAAAGACAAACTTATGTTTGCTGGAGAACAATTAACCTTATTAATTTAAAAGGCAGCTGTGGTATTGGCTACGTGTTACGTTAATATTCTTTAGAAGGCTCGTCTTAAATCCTTCCCAAAGGTGTGAGAGAATTAACTGGAGGAGGTTATGACCCAGGGCTACTGCTAATGAGGAATGTTCCAGAATCGCGAAAATGCAAACTTAACTTACTGTTTCATGGACCTGGTCCCTAAGAGGGGTTTATATGAGTGATAATCTCAGTTTTGTCCTGTTTGTCTCTGCACACTGCGGACACCTTATTTGAGGAAGTTGATCTGAGAAACGATTCTACTGGAGACAGTTCGGTTCTGGCTCCCTGGAGAGCTGTATGCTTTGAAATACAGCCCCAGAGAAGAACCCCTACCAGCCAGATGGTTCTTTGGAGTGTTCCAGTTTCTGCACAGCTCATCATCCCCTGGAGAATGTTGTCATGCCCTTGTAGACCCAATGACAGGATCTCAAAAGAGCTATTAAATCATAATAACTTCTGTCTTAAGAGACTTTTGACTGCCAGCTTGGAAGATTGTAAACAGCTAGAGAACTTCTCAGGGACGAGGACACGGGCGCTCAGTTAGATGCACTGGCCCTCCAGAAGGACTGAATCACAGAACCTCCCAGAAGAACATTCCTTCAGATCTCAGCTCAGTTTCTTCATCTATAAAATGACCTTAATGTGTCCCCAGTTCATGGTAAGCATCAACGCCCGCTGTTCTGTGGCTCAGAACACAGGAGCCGCGCAAGAAAGGAACACACGGGCTCAGGGTCTTGGCCTCCCCGATGCGTTATGCACGCTGTCATCTTGGACTCCCAGAGAGCCCGATGGAAACATTCCAGATCGACACCCTTTAAGGAGGCAAACGGAACACTCCGTGGTTCAGTAGTTACCTTGGTGCCAGTGATGACCCTGCAGAGACGGTCCCTTGCAAGTAACAGGACCTTTCTGAAAATGGGCCATAATGTTTAGGGGAGCTCGAATGGGGGCACCCCCGGGCCGCCTGTGTGCCCGCACACACGTGGGAGAATACGATTTGCCCATGTTGAATGGAATGAACCCTGATGTCTACTGAGAAAAAGAAGAGAGGTGTGGAAAGGGATAGTTGAAAGTAGGCACGTGCCAAGGAGAGACAGCAACTCCCCAGGAACCAAAAAAAGTGAATGCCGAGTGCAAGCGTATGGGGAGAGACGCAAAACCGCATTCGAGTCTCAAAAGGGACCTGAACAGAGGTGAGATCTCCAGGAGTTCTCAATACACCCCAAACCAGACAACGGGGGGTAGGACACTAACAAACCTCCTCCCCACAGAGGTTGAAGCTCCAGAGAGAGCCCCGGGGACCTCAAAACAGCACATCTCTCTTTCCGACTCACATTCTGACCTCCCTGGCAGAGATCAGGCACTTCAAGAATACACCCAACATTAGGGGTTTATTAGCAAATTCCTGTTGCTGATGAGGCTGAGACCAACCTGAGCCTCAGTTTCCTTATCTGTAAAATGGGAGCAATCACACTTCTATCCTATGGTTATTTTGAGGATCTCGTTCTAGGATATGCCTAGGATAGTCTACACTCTGTGTGGAGACATTTTGGTACTTCCAAACTCAGGTGCTGACTGACCCAAGGCACGTAGCTGGGACAAGGAGAGACTCCAACATCCTGGCAATGCACAGAACAGGAGGGACAGAGAGAAAAGAAGCTCTGCCCCCCCCCCCCGATTCCTGAAACACATCCTGATTCTTCTCACCATCTGTTTGCCCCATTTTCTCTCCGGGGAACCTGATGAGCTCTCTTCTGTCAGCCACACAGTAGGCACTTGGGACTCAACAAGGAATTCTCCTCACTCCCTTCCCTGATACATTTATACCCTGAACTATCAAAAGTATTCTTCATAAGTCAAAAATAAAACCAACCAAACAAAAAAATCTTTCAGGAAATAGTTTTTTTATATCACGGTCTGTTTTCTAATCCTTTGGCGATTTCTTTCAACCTTTTCTTGAAGCACACATCTTAAAGTGGGGCTGGAAGGAGGCAGGATTTGGCAAGAGCTGGAGAACCCCATGGACCCAGATCTGAGTCTCCTGCACACAAACGCGAAGGGTAAGTCTGGTCACCTGTTTAGATGCTCTTGGCTTTCCCAGGCTCTGTCTTGGAAGGTTAAAATCATCAAGGTTATCTCCGGGAGACCGTATTTTCCAGAGTTACTTACAGGTCTAAGGAAGGAGGGGTCTGTTTGTTTGATCCTGGAAAAAGTTAGATTTTTATTTCCTGGCAAGAACTTGATTTATCATTTCCAGTTTTTACACTCAGTCTCTGCTTGCGTTTCATGGGTCCTCAGTTATCTTTTGTCCTAGGGAGCTGAATTTCTAGACCGTAAGCTGCTCATGGGAAGAGACCATATATTTTCTATCACCCTTGCATCTCCCAAACCCAAATTGGTCTTAAAAGGAGAGTAGATCCTTACGCAAGTGCTATCAGCTGGTCAGTGTCCTTTGTTCATCCTTGGCTCATGAGAAACAGGACTGTTACCTCCGTGATCGCTGCCAGCTTTCATCTTTGGTTTGAGGTTTTAAACTCTATTCCTTGTTGACTTTCCAGGGAACAGGTCCCTGAGAAAAGGTTTCTCTTCCCCAGGAATCTGAGGCAGGGAGTGTTGGGGAGCTTAAGGAAAAACCGAATTCAAAGAGGGATGTATGGGTCTGTATAAGGCAAGAGGCAACGAAAGCGGGGTCAGTTCTGTGAGGTTCTCTGGCTCTTATCCCAGAGGTGCCCGGAGACCACTTGTGAGAGAAGCCTAGAACTGAGTCACCTGGTCCAGGGACTCATTACGTGGACCATACATGTGGGTCTTGGTTTCCAGACCTGGCTCTGATACTGTCTGTCTGACCATCTTATACAGATGGTGCCTTTTTGGGACCTTCATTATCTCTTGATTTTCTCACCTCCCTTCCCCCCAAATCTTGGTGTGGTCCTATAAGTTCTGTTTTCTTAAGACCCTTCTGGGCAGGCATCTTTAGCTGATGCCAGATCAAGGGTACTTCTGGGCACACACGTGGAGATGGGGAAGACGATGGGGATGATGCCCTTTGACGGGTTTGCAGAAATCACACACACGTCCATATCGGCACTGTCTTCAGAAGCAAGTGTGAGTAGAACGTGTGCTGTGCCCCTAACCCCACATACCATTTTTGAACAGAATCCAAGGACACCAACCCCCCAGATTCCACTTGGGCCCTGCCATCCTCCCTAGAACTGAGTTGTTGTTTTTTTAAAGAGTGCCCTCTCTTCCTCCATATCCTTGCACCGATAACCAGAATGGGTTTTCCGCGGGTCCATAACCATCATCGTCACATAATTTTTAACATAAACTTTACACTATATACAATGTTATTTGGATAATACACTTACGTGTGGACTGTAGAAGTCAAGCATGTGTATGATATGTACATGTGTACCCGAGCATTGGTATTCACAGGATAAGTGCATTTTACCACGTCTGATGTCTATTGAGTGGGAAGCTGACCTCATCGGATAGGACTAGATGTGAACACAGCATGATGGGAGGGGGTTGAATGGAAAAGCACAACTGAATTTTGGTATAGACCCCACCAAACCTCTCATTCAGCACTTCCAACCCTGTTGGCCAAAAGAATATGAGGCATCCGGAAGGCCTAATTTTGTCTCAGGTGGAAATAAACACTGCTTTTGCATTGAAGACCGCCTTTACGTGGAACCCTGGACTCCCATGAAATACCGACCAATGAGTTTTGTTGCCACACGTGCCATTTTTTTTTACCCCTAGAACTCTGAGTTCTGCCCACGTTCGTCGCGGTCAAACGCAAACAGCCTCTGTTTCAGAAACAACTCAAATCCCCTTCGCAAGGATTCCTGAACAACAGCTCTGCACAAAGAAACAGTACAGGGATGTGCCTGAAGTTAACAAATATATTCAGCTCTTCTGAAAGATATTTTGGTTTCTCAAGTGAGTATTTATTTAGGTCCTATACCATAAGGGATTTCAGTGCAAGGTATTTATTTATACGGCAACCGATTATTAGAGCTGCACTTCTTAGGTTGAAAGGACATAAATTTTTAATCACCATTTAATTAACACCAACTTTGTTTTTTTGTTTGTTTGTTTTTTCCTTTTTCATTAGCAATTCTATTTGCCAAGAATTCAGGGCATTTGTCATTTCCTGAGAAGGACGCAGAATATTAAACACACATCACTGGCAGACATATCAAATAGAATAAACAATGTGGGGCTGTATGACTGCTATGGATCTGTTGACTAATTAACAGCCTTGGCTAGAGTCCCATTTAAGTGAAACTATTTCATTTGTAAACAAGGTGTAATTTTCTTGTTCCTTCCTTGAAAATAAGTGTGAGTCGATTTGACTGATTTTTGCTGCGATGATCGGTTTCATCAGAACAGCAGAGGGTGAAAACTTCTTAGGCTCTCTGCAACAGGGAAGAGAAACCTAGTCTAATCCACGAGACACCCAGTCACGTGGCCGGCTGTAATGACAAAGTGAGATGTGCAGAGGACAGAAGAGTGGGGAGATCATAATCCCGCACCTCTCAAGGAAGCCTCACTGGCAGAAACACAGACGCACGAGGAACCTGACTTCTCAGATCAGTGAAGCCAGCAGTGGCCTAAGACTGTAAGGACAGTGAGGACTATTTTTGAGAAACTCAAAGGTTTCCAGGGTAGAATTCATGCCCTAGAAGGCCCTCCTCTTACACAGACTGTTTTAAGCTGGGCCTGTGTATACTGTTACCGATCAACAGAAACGTATGTATCTGCATTCAGAAGTACGAGCCGTACTCAAGTAGAGAAGGCCAGTTAGGGTGGCCAAAGTACCATTATGGATGCCCGCTGTGACTTGAGTCAGGTGAAACTCAGGCACAAATTTGGGTTCAGAGATTCTGGCTCTTTGAGATCTAAGATCTCAAGCTGGAATGTCAGCGGAACCGTCTGTGATGGGTCCAGAGTCAAGGGCTTCCTATTTATGCCTTGATAGGCTTCTGCAAAGAACAGAACTGACTTGATTACTTTGGAACCGCTCCGGGTCATTATCTTTCTCTTGGCAATTGCCCGTCTGATTCGACGGTCAATTTTCTGATGTTTGCGATCATCACCGTTGAGAGTCAACGAATTTGGAAAAGAGGGAAATTATACATTCATTATATATAGCATTCCAATCCTCATTGTTTGTTTTGTTTAAAAAAAACACTTTGGGTATTAAAGGAAGCATGTGTTTTTTTTTCAGTATGTTACTGTTGGTTCTTCCAAAAGCCCCATCTTTAGTTTCTTTACCTAGATAAACATGGGGTTAACAGCAGAAATTATGCTGTTGTTAGCAGGAGGGTTTTTGATCCGTGGGACGTTATGAGTGTAAGTCACCTTCTCCCTGGAGGTCTTTGTCACAGTTGGCGGCCCCCTTGGGTTTTGAGGACACGGGAAGAAGACAGAAAGCCTCTTTGGGTTGATGACACAACACTGCCGTGTGTGCTGGGGAGACTTTGTAATTCATTTCATGTCATGACACGCCAGTCTTGTGAGGGAAGGAGGTGATCCTGGCTGGGGGGAATGTAGGTCTGGAAAGCAATGGGAGGGCAGAGGCAGAAAGTTCTAAAAGACAATACAGTCAGGGCTGTGCCTAAGACTGGAAATGGATATGGGGCTCTCGCAGTCTAGGCTTCTCCACTGTTGGCTCTTGGGCAGCAGAAGCATACCATCTGAGAAAGAAAATACGATGTCTGAATACGTTTGTCCTCAGTGCCTAGCCAGCCTCTTGGGCCTCTCAACCACAAAGGTGAAGAGAGGACTTTTGGCCCCTCTGCCTCCCCACCGATGACCCTGAAACTTACTGTGACCACTTCTCATTACTGCTGGGTGCACTGACCCAACGATAGAGCTATTCAATGAATCCTGAAGCTCTGAAAGAATCATTCCTGGCCCTGCCCCCTGGCAGGAAAACCCTGCCTACAAGACAGAACGTGGCGTGTGTAAAAGAAACAGGGTAGCTACCCCTCGGTCCCCTTCTCTGAGAACCCAAAGCAAAATGTGGGAGGAAACCAGGAGACTGTCAGGTTCATCTTAGCTTAGGGTTTCCACAGTATCTTGTCAAGCAGACTCAGCTACTCTACAGAACCTGAGGCCTAGTCATCCCAGAAATCTCAGGGGCGATAATGAATGTAAAATAACCTAAATCAGAACTATATAAAATGTGCAACTAACATTGTTTGTGGGGGTTATAATATTTAGTTTTTCAACTAGGAAATTCTGATAAAGTGTCAGAACATAACAACTACCTTTTTGAGGGGGGGCACTTGGTGTGAGCGAGGCACTGTGCCAAGAGCTTCTGATGCTGAAGCTTCCCCTTCTCCCCACACTGTTTTAAAGGCGTATCATTTCATATCACACACGCACAGATCTGAGTGAAGCAAGAAACGGACAACGGGGGTGGCTCGGAAATGACAAATGCTCTGGGGAGTTTGTCATAGATCTCTGTTGGTGCTGGTGAAGCACTGTGCCTCCAATTGAGCGAGTATTTCAGAAGAGAGTAATCGTGTTTGCCACTAAAGTTTATCCACGATTTTGGAGGATGCTGAGGGTCGATGCATGAGGGTCTCTCATGTTTTGAAGGCTTTTGATCTGAGGAGGTTGGGGTGGGAACGAATGTCCAACTGAATTTCATGGGGTTAAGGACAATTAACTTAAAAGCGTGCCAGCCTTCAGTGGACAGACAGCATCGTACTTTTTACAGATCACGGTACACACGTGGCTGCTGGCATATGCCACGATGTTGACAACCCTGGGAACAGTGACACACACTTGGACTCCACCATAGCTGTTCGGGGACTGAACGAGTGATGGTCACTCTAGGAGGTAAGGGGTAACAGATACTATACAACCCTGAGTCGTCACCAGAAGGGGGGGGGGAAACACAGACTTACGTACATAGGAATCTTCGGGATAAACTACAACAGCCTCTGTGTCCAGAGACAGAAGATCCACAGATTAGGTGTCGGAGACATACACGTATCGGTTTGTGCAGCTCTGAACAAGACCATCGAAGCCAAGGGTGAGAGAGTGTCTGTGAAACACACAAGTTGACATCCAGAGAGATTCTCGTCGTTCTCCGCCTGAGGGCCCTCCTGGCCTTTTCCTCCAGATGAGTCTTGGAAACAGACTCTAGTGAAGGTAGCATGGTTACTGTGAACACGGGAATTTGCGATTCTTTGTGTGTGTGGTGGTGGGGGGGGGGGGGGGCCGGGGGTTGGTTCTGGGGTCGGGCCGGGGCAGTGACGGGAGGCATGACACTAAAGCTGAGACGGGTACAAAGCCAAACTTCCTCATCTCTTGCACGTCCATCTCGCTGCGGTGCAGACGCGTTCGTAACTGCTGTGTCTGTGTCGGGTTTACATGCGTACCATATTGCTTATTCTGGATGAGAGAGACCGTTAGGCATTTCTGATGAGGAAATTACATGGTGGACTGGTCTTCGTGGACTTTGGAATATAGAAAATCATAACATCACCACTGGCCTCCGACGCATCGTTATTGCCAACATCCCTAGAGGGCGTGTCCCGGAGACCTGCCCTATTATTTATTATTTATTTGCTTTTTTTTTTTTTTTTTTTTTTTGGTTAAGGACTCAACTATCCGGTATCTGCTATGCTCAGCACACGCCTCACAAGATTCCTTGAGGGGAAGACTATGTATGGCGTGGAGCCAGGTGCAAAAGAACCAACAAAAAAAATACCTTCCTAAATCCCCTTCTCTTTGCAGGCACCATCGGACATCCGACATTTACCCTCCAGAACGTTGGCCGTTACGTATGTTTCCCTATAGATAAAACATTAATGGAAGGTTCTAAACATCAGATTCGATACTAGGCATTTTCTTGTACACACGTCTACTGCTGCAGGAATTCAAAACCCTGGGGGTGGAGTACATATTGTTCTTATTTGCAGCATAAGGCCTAACATGCTCTGAGATATACACGTCGTCGTGGCCTCTACTGTCCCTGGAACAGTACGACGCTGTGGACCTCAAGGACGATCGAAGGTAGCTGTCATTCACGGCCTGGGATGGCAGCGAGTGTTTGTAAGGGTCCGAGGGGCATCTCCCAATGACTAAGCGTCGCTCGTCCCCATGGCAGCGGAGGAAAGGGTTCTCGGAGGTGTGGTCCGGCAAGAGAGACTTGCTCCGTTTGCTGTCCTGCAGACCCTGGGGTAAGAGGGAGCTTTTGTTCCCCAAGAGTTTGCTTGAGGGCACGCTACAGAGACTCCCATACAGGTTTCCCTCCAGAAGCCGTTCCCGGTCCTTGAGGCTTATGCTCCTGGAGGGCCTGCTAAGGTCTGTCTCCCGAGGTTTGTCGAGAATGTTGTCGTAGGAGTGCTGACGGCTGATCCTGAGTTTGTTCTTCTGGAACTGGAGGGTGCTGTTCTGCGCCCAGTCCTGCTGGTAGACCTCCTCCTGGGCGGCCGGGCTCCCTGTCTCCTGGAGCATCTGGTCTTCGTCGATGTCGTACAGGTTCCCCATCCGCAGGCAGGCGTCGCACTTGAATGGGGACCTCACGGTGAAGTGGCCTGAGTAGGTGGGCAGGTTGGAAAGGCAGCTCCTGCAGTGGGTAGAGTTCTGTCGGTACCGCTCGCTGCCCTCGCTGTGAGGGGGACTCTTGTCTTTCAGGGTGAAGTGCTTGGAGTAGAACTTATACTTGTCATTGTTGGGGGGTCCGTCTTCATTGTGCAGGGGGTTCCTGGTGGCTGGCAGCGCGGGGTCCCCCTTGCGGAAGTTCTCGTCGTGGTCTGGGTAGGCGTCTGTAAACTCCACGTTCTCGGGAAGGGCCATGTTCTCAACGAACTGGGGAGGGTCTAAGTGGAAACTGGGCTCCTTCTCACCATCGATGGTGTAGATCTTGTCCCTGGGGGAGCTCGCTTTGGTTTTCAGGTAGGAGCGCTCGACCTCACTGCAGTCCTTGGGGTATTTGGAGGCTGCTGACCTTTTGAAGTTGTCCTTGGTCTTGTGGTTCTTGTTGTTGTCTGGCTCTCTGTGGCACGTGGCCCGACTCGAAGTTTCCGAGATGTCCGAATGGGCCACCTCTTCTGGAAGGTATCTAGGACTCTTTAGGGAGTGGGTCCTGTTCTCCACTGCTCCCTCGTCCCTCTGGGAGACAGGGTTCTGGCTCAGGGAGTCTTGGCGCAGTGATTCCATGGATTTCTTCCAAAGCTGCCGGGGCCTGGAGTTGGCTTTGGAGTCTGTGCTCACGGCCACCTCCACCGTGTTGGGGTTGGACTCATTGAGCGTGAGAGGGTGCTGTCCCTGGAACACATAGTTATTGAGGCTGTCCTTGTGCCTGTTGGCCACGAAGGTTTGCAGTTCGTTCATGTTGTCCCCAAAAATGGTGTCTTTCCCCTGAAAGGACCTGTTGTCTGAATAGACCAAATTTCCCTTATCTGAAACCATGTCCATGATGAGGGAACCTCTTTGGATGAAGTCTCCAGCCCTTTTGGGGGAATCCATTCTTGAGGAATTCATGTTGGACATGTCGGAGATGTTTTTGGCTGACCGAAGGAGTTTTAACATGTTGCTCTGGGATCCGGTCAGGTTGAAGTCTGGAGACTTCTTCTTCTCTTCGATGTGCACTCCATGAATGCAGCTGTAAATGCCCTGTGGGAAAGAACACGAGACAGCATCAGTGGCAGCAGGGACAGAAAAACACTGCACACCCAGGCTTTACCTGCGAAGGTGAGATGTGTCCTTCTGGGAGGAGCCTTGGAGAGATGGCGAAATCCAATCTGAAGCCTGGTACTGTTTCTTAAATGTACCAGACCAGTGGCAAAGTGCCCGGCTTCTCTGGTCTCCCTGGCTCAAGATGATCTGACACTTTTGCCTGTGACACTCATACACAGAGTTTGAGAGAAGGTATCGACTAACGGTCACGTAAGCATACAGGTCTCAGTGCCTCCACGGTGGAACCTGGGGTACTGGATTGATAGGTGGGTTGCTAACTCATCTTTCCCCATGGTTTCTCAGGATCATCTTTGGAGTGTGGATACCGGGGTCAGTTATTAAACTGGCACGGGGCCCCTGGGTTGCTAGAGATTTTAAGAACTTCTGTCCCCCCCTTCCCTGACAGAGCAATATGTTAAAACCAGCTGAGATGGGCTGGCTGTCTGTTTGAGGGGGGCCCACAGAGGTGGTCAGGGGGCTGAGTTATGTTTCAGGAGCAGGAGGATGGCTGCTGACTGCTTTCGCTCTTCCCCAGTTTGCCCTAGGACTCACAGGATACTGGGAAGGCACTTGCAGCTGCTGGGGTGCAGGGGGAAGCCTCAGAAAGGAGGCCACGCGATGGACCCAGCCCATACCCCAGGCTTGGGTGCTAGTGTTCTCCCACTCAGTTGACCCACCTTCTTGATGGGCTGCTGAGGAGGAGGGGGTGCATATCAGAGACACACGGAAAGAGCCGGAGCCTGGAACCCACTGGAAGTGAGTCCCAGCTCCACCTGTTAGTAGCTCTGTGACCTTGGATAAGCTGCAGCAGCCTAAAAAAATGTGTTTTAATGTTTATTTTTGAGGGGTGGGGAGGGACACAGGGAGAGAGGGAGACAAGAGAATCCCAAGCAGAGCCCGACGAGGGGCTTGAACCCATGAGCCGTGAGATCATGACCTGAGCCAAAGGCGAAGGGTCAACTGACCGGGTGCCCACCTTTCCTGGTGCCCTTCTTTTCTGTCACCTTTTACTCCTTCACACACTAGCACGAGACCCCACTGCACACTTCCCCACGGCTGCAAGAAGACGCATGCTACCCTTTACTACCGAAGGTTCGTTCTCCTCGGACAGCAGCCCAGACCCTCCGTCGGCCCTGCTGTGGCTCTCCTCAAGGGTCCCTGACCCCTCGGAACAACTCCTGATGAGGCATGCACCCTACTGCCCTCTGTGGTTCCCTGGAGTCTGGGCTTGACCCCTGATGTATCTTCCAAGGCCTACACGTTTGTGGTCCCCCCAACAAATTCACATAATGAGATCCCAACCCTAAAAGTTGATGGTGTTAAGAGGTGGGGCCTTTGGGAGGGGGTTAGGTCATAATGGTGGGGCGCTGGCCAGGCAGATGACTGCTCTCGTAAGAGAGGCCCCACATTGCCCACGGCCCTTCCACGTCGTGAGGACACAAGGAGAAGCCTTATGACCCAGAAGGGGACTCTCACTTGACCACGCTGCACCCTGATTTCACACTCCCAGCCTCCAGAACCATGAGAAGTAGGTGTCTGTTGTTCACAAGCCACCCAGTGTGTGGTGTTTGGTGATAGCGGCCCTGGCAGACTGAGGCAGTATCTCCTTCTGCTCTCTTGGTCCTGACTGTGGGGGAGCCAGAAGCCTGTCACTGTCCCCAGGATCCCCTCCAAGGAGCCCACGGGACAGGCTGCCACAGTCTCCATCCCGTGGTCTCTGTCTTTGCTACGTCTCCAATTCCTCATGGCCGAAAACCGAGGTGGGTTCTTTTTGCTGGTGACACTGACTATTTTCTTCTAGGGGAGAGGGAGAACATTTTGGAGAGAAAAATTAAGAGCCTCCTGGAGACTAGAGGGCACACTTATTTTTTAACCGGGAAAAGCCAAAGGCCCCAACTGTGGGAGAAACTGGGTTCTCATGTGAAGTGAATGACTTCTTCAAGCTCTGGCCCGCCCCCTTGGCAGGCCAGGAGTGCCCATATGTCCAGTCTGTATTTTGCTGCACTATCCAGGAGCTTCCCGAGGGACATCGAGCCCATGGGGACAGCTGCATGTGTCTGCTGCGTGGCAACAGCTCGGTCCACGGGCTGGGTGTTGAAGGTGCTACCAGAACTGGTGAGTGGAGACCCCTGGCTGCTGTGCAGGAAAACACCTGCCTCGGGTGCAGGCACATTTCAGAGCATCCTGGATCCACGTCCCTACACTCAGAAACGGGCGGAAGCATGCGACCCAGCCCGGTGCACAAGACAGTCCTCCTCTTTCCTGCCTTGTTCTGGCATGATAGGTGAAGCAGGAGACATAACGTGAGGCCGAAAGGGTCCTGTTCCGCCCTTCGCGGCCTCAGTTTCTCCATATCCATAGGATGGGTGTGGTCATGTCACACACACACGGGTGCTGTCAGGATTAGAGATGACAGGGAGACGTCAGTCACCTGGCCCTTACTCACACGCTGGGCATGATTCGTTGTGGGGTTGTGATCTTGGCTTGGTAGGAAAGTGGGTTCTTGGCTTGGGGATTCCCCACTGCAGGTGTGTTAAAGAAAATGTTTACATGCCTACAACGAGGGCGCTTCTGTTTCTGTGTGTATGGCCTGCTCGGTGTGAAGAATATACATGTAAGCTGGCATGTGTGTGAATGTGCCCATAAGACGAATTTAAGAGATGTGTGTTAGCCCTTGATCAGAAAGGAGGAACATTTTTCTTGAGCAATCTGAAAGCCCTGCTATGCGTGAAATTGGGTGCTGAGCTCATTCTGAGTTCCCTAACAAATGAGAGAGGCAGGAAAAGTATATTAAATATGAAATCCTTCTCTTCACACATATTAGGGCTGCACTTATTTAAAACATAGGATCTGGGGAGAAGGAGGGTCAGTGCTCAAGTAGCATTCCCTGCAGCCTTTGAGGACACAGGAATGCTGGTGGATGGGAGTCCCCAAGGGGCACAAAAGTCCTTGCAGTGCTCCTGTGAGGCACGGGTCCTCTCTCCCCCAGGGAGGGGAGACTGAAGTTCAGATTCCAGCCTGTAAAGCTGACGATGCCTACTCCTGTGTGCCCCACTGGCCCCCAATCCTGCTCAAGATGCTTGCAAGGGAAGCGGGGGATTTAGTTCATGCCTCATAATGACAGTCCTCTCAACTGGCTGCCTTAATGGTATCTCAGAGGAAACGCTCTTCCAGATCCAAGCAGGATTTACAAGGAAACGCAACAGTGTGCATTTGCTCATGATAATCCCAGAGTCATTTGGGTATGGAAAGCCTTTAGTAATTGGTGGAGAGAATTAGCTTAAAGTTGGCATAATACCTAGCTAGATGCGTGCACATTGTTATTTTTAAGCAGTCTGTGTTTAGATGCCATCAAGTTAATTAGGAAATATGTATTTGCACAGAATGCAAGTTAAGAGTGCCACTGAACAGAAAAAAATAAATCTTCCTCACTAAGCTAATAGGTGCCTTCGGAATCTCCAAAGTTCTTAAAATCACCAAATGCTAAGAAAACACAAATTCCTTTAAAAATGATTATTTAGTTTTCCCAATAACCATTAGCATATAAAACCAGGTGTTTGTACCCAAGTGTTTTTCACCATGTTTCATGTCTTAATTCATTAAATTCTTTCAGAGTGAAAACATTCCAAGGTGAGTAAATGGGAGAAATAGGTAGATAAATAAATGGACCAGATGGATGGATGGATGGATAGGTAAATGGGTGTAGGGATGGATGCACAGATGGATGAATGAAATGGGTAGATGGATAGATAAAACAGGTGGGTGGATAGATGAGATGAATGGATGTATGGGTGAAATGGGTGAGTGGATGGACGGATGGATGGATGGGTGAATGGGTAGATGGACGGATGGATGGATGAAATGAATGGATGTATGGGTGAAACGGATGGATGGATGGATGGATGAACTAGGCAGATGGAGGGAGGAATGACTGATGGGCTGTGAGGTAAATAGATGTTATATTCTGTTAGAAGATGAGTGAATGATATGTACATATGATGTAAGCGATAAGATCATGTCAGTTGCATGCACATATGTGTCATGTAGTGTGATCTGTATCAAATCTCTTGTGTTGCTTGTATTTGATGTTTGTTGCTTGTGTAGGAACCTGTGCTCTGGCTGGTACCACACCACCTCGGCTCAAGTCCCGGCTCCACCAAGGCTGGGCAGCCGTGGATGATCCTCTAACCTCATTCCCCATCTGTAATCTGGGATGAAGAACAGTTACACGCCTCACAGAAATGGCTTGTAGGTGAAATGAGATGAAGAGGATGAAGTCCATACAGGGTGCTTGGCACCTATCTGTGCTGCACAAATACAGGCATTTTCCATGATCGTTGCTATTACTGATGACCCATATGTGCTTTTTTTATGGTAATATACACATGCCACATTGCGTAACAGGAGAGGGGTTTTCCTTGCATTGTGGGTGAGTTCGTTATAGCATGTGTGTTTGCGGCTGTAGTTCATGCTGGGTTGAATGTGTATTTTGTTTTCTGTTTGACATGTGTGCCTTTCCTCGTGGCCCTTCATGTCTTTGTTTCGTTGGAGGCTCTGCTGTAATGCAGACGCTCTTTGTGTTTTGTTAGATGTGCGGATACAGAGCATGGCATGGGATGTACATTTGGTTTTGGCATATGTGTCCCGCTGGGATGTGTGCATAAACTGTAACATCCTGCACAGGAATGGTAGTCGTGTCGTAAAGCACATCAGCTGCTAACGGTGGATGCCACAGACTGCTTCGTTTGGCCTACGTGGTATTTTGGTGTTGTATAAAAAAATGGAATTAGTTACTAATATTTAAAGAGTGGAAAGGCTTCACGTAAAATCAGATGACTACTTTCTCTCTGACAACCTACAAGACCTGATAATATTGCCCTTGAATTCCCATAAGACCATACTCAGCAGGACCTGAGGACTGCCCCCTCCGGGTGTGGTAGGCATTCTCAAGTGTTCCCTCACCTTGAACCCCAGGGACATTTGCTGTTTTTATCTCACTGGTGCTATTTTTCTCATGCCCAGCCTGCATTACCCATTTTCCTTCCCTCTCTGGCTTCCGCGGTCACCTGGGTTTGCTACCCCTGGGTTAGGACCACACAGAATCCGGATGCCTTTACGACAAGCCCAACAGGGGTTGGTGAGCGAGGGCAGGATGTGCAGACCGCCCCCCACCCACGAGTCCAGCGTCCTCGATTCTCTGGGAGCCCCGTGCTCTTCTGGACCTGCCGCTGCACTGAGAACGAGCCGCCCGAGGTACTGACCCTGCTGATGGAGAACAGCAGCCCCGGCCGGTCGGAGCACACGCCCGTGAAACAGAAGCGCAGCTTCCAGTAGAAGAGGTGTTCCCAGATGAAGGTGATGAGGCTGAGGGCCATGGCAGCCGCCAGCATGTAGAACACGCCTGCCATGTTGTCGATGTCCAGCTGACTGCTCATCACCTCGTTCTTCTCGTTGTGGCAGATCCCCGTGAGCCACAGCGTCTCCAGCTCCTCCATCTCGCCTGGACAGAGGACAAGAGCCACAGGCAGTGAGGAGCACGGCACGCACTCTGGTTCTGGACACACGCGGGTGACCCACAGCTGGACATGCAACCTGCAGGCAAGTTCCTGAGCGCACCATGTCTGCGTGCACTCACTCGACGGGCGAAGCTAGTAACGGTAACAATGCCTACCTGGTCTCGTGAGGGGGATGAAGTGAGATAATGGATAGTTACGTTCAGTCCGGGTCATGTTTTTGTTTTTGTTTTAATGTCATTGTGTTCTGCCCTTCCTGCTTTTCTCTCCCTGTGTCTCTGACACCCACCCAAGCCTGGAATAGGGCCCTACCATGGAAAAGCTCATGTTCCGGGTACAACTTCATCACTTCCTAGCTCCTTCAGAACTACATCTCTCCTGTCTATAAAATGGATATAATAATAGTGCATACTTTCTAGACTTCTGGGGAGGACCAAATGAGCTGATGGGTGCAAACTTTCTAAAGGTAGTGCCTGGCTTATGGTAAGTGTTCATAAATAGTAGTGTTCACGGGATGGAAACGCCCGGCACCATGCCTGGCACACGGCAGTCCTCGAATATATGTTGCTTCTTTCATTTTCCTTTAGAACATCTGGGGCTATTCCAGGAAGTCACCCGCCACCACTGCACTTGGGGCAAAAAGCACGAATGGAAAAGAGGCTTCTCGATCAGCTCTGAATGTCTCCTTACAAACTAAACACCTCGCCACTTGAGCAGGCAGCTACAGAAGCAGGTGGAGTTTTCAATGGAAAAGAAAAAGTAGGCGTGCGTAGCATTATTTCATCTTTTATGTGCGTTTCATCCAATTGCCATTTAGGAGGAAATTCTCCGATCTAAACGTCTAGCAATTAAACTGTCTAGCAATTCACGAAACTATGGCACTTACGCTATGATTCAGACTTTAAAAATTATCCTTCAAGGACAGTGAAAATCACAGAAGACGTATATAATGTTAAACGGAAAGTATGATTTTGGGGCATGTGTGTGTTATCTAAGATATAATATGAAACAGGCAGAGAAAAGTAAATACTGCAAATGTTTCTTTGATTCCCTTTTGAAGAGGTTAGCACAATTAATGCTTTCAAGTTGCTTTCTTTCTCACTCTTGAATGATTTGGCTGAACAGGGCAACCTAGGTGGATAATGATTTTTTTCCGGACCTTTTGAAGATGTTACTGAGTTTTCTTCTGATCTGGATTATTATAGTCGTTGAGAAGTCGGCGAGTAATCTAACTGTTGCTACCTTCTATGCACTCTGTGCTTTTTCTCTGATTGTTTTTGAGACTTTTTGTCTTCGGTGTGGAATTGAAATGTGGATTTGCTTTAGGATTTTTTCTGCTCTGTGACCCAGTGGCTTTCTTTGACGTGTGACTTATAACTTTAATTCTGGAAAAATCTCACCCATCCTTACTTTGAATATCGACTCTCCCTCTCCCCCCCATTTTTAAAAACTTAATAGAATGTACTTTTTAGAGTAATTTAAGGTTACAGAAAAATTGAGAAGTACAGTGGGTACAGCAAGTTCCCATACACTCCTCCCCTCATCCTCCCTCCCACCCTGCCTCAGTTTCCTCTATTAACATTGGCACTGGGGTGGTAATTTTTTTTTTAACAATTCATGAACAGGTATTGATACATTATTATTAATTAAATTCCACACTTCACATTACGGTTCACGCTTTGTGTTGTATGGTTTTGTGGGTTTTGCCCAATGCTTAATGCCATGTTATCTGCCATTATAGTATCGTATAGAATAGTTTCACTGCCCTAAAATTCCCCTGTGTGCCGCCGATTCACCTCTCCTCATGCCCCATCCCAACTCCTGACAAGCACTGATCTTTTAATGGTCTCTATAGTGCCGCCCTTTCCAGAACATCCCATAGTTGGAACCATAATGCACACAGTAGCCTTTTCAGACAGGTTTCTTTCACAGTAACAACATGCATATTTTTTATTTATTTATATTTTTTTAATTAAAAAAATTTTTTTAACATTTATTTTTTTTTGAGAGAAAGAGACAGAGCATGAGGGGGAGAGGGACCAAGAGAGAGGGAGACACAGAATCTGAAACAGGCTCCAGGTTCTGAGCTGTCAGCACAGAGCCCGACGTGAGGCTCGAACTCACGAACCGTGAGATCATAACCTGAGCTGAAGTCGGACACTCAACCAACTGAGCCACCCAGGTGCCCCAACATGTATCTTTTTTAAATGTGGGCAGTCATCTGATTTATAAAAAGATGCAACAAAATTTAAAATGATAGAAAATATCAATTTCAAAATGTCAAAAAGTGAGTGTATTTAACCATATTCAGCCCATAACAGAGCAAATGGGTAAGTGGAATAATTCAAGCTGCAGCATATTGCTATATACGAACTGGCAGCAGTAAAAGTTGATAAATGAAGGCAGAGGAGCTCGCTTCAGAATTAGAACCGAGGGGCTTCGTAATCATCTGGTGTCTGTTCCATGTTGTACTTATGGCTAGAAATGCAGATGATGGGAACTTCAGAGATCTTTTGGATCCTTCCTTTAAGCTCCTGGTCATCAGTGGCTACAGTGCAGGGCTTGTGCTGAGAACAATATGCATTTAAGTTCCTCCACATCCTTCCACGGCTTGACAGCTTGCTTTTATTTGTGAATAATATGCCATTGCATAGATGCACAGTTTGCTCATTCCCCTACTGAAGGATATTTCGGCTGCTTCCAAGTTGGGGCAATTACGAATAATGCCGCCATAAACATCTGTGTGCAGGTTTTGTGTGGACGTATGTTTCCAGCTCATTTGGGTAAAGACCTAGGAGCACGATGGTAGGATTGTGTGCTAAGAAGATGTTTAGCCTTGCGGGCAACCGCCAAGCCCTCTTCCGAAGTGGCCGTGCCATTTCGTGTCCCCTGTTGAGCTCCCGTCACTCCACATCCTCACCAGCATGTATCAGTGTTGTCAGTGTTTCGGGTTTTAGCCGTTCTAATAAGGTGCATAGTGGCATCACATTGCTCTGAGCTGCAAGCCCCTAAGGACATGCGACAATTCTCTTTTCTTCTGATTGTGTTTTAAGTATTCTAAACCTTCTCATTCTGTTCTCTAGGTTATTCACTTTGCTTTAGTATTTTCCATTCCTTTATCACTCTGTCCTGTGGTTAGATGCTTCCCGCAGATCTATTTTCCAGCTCATTTATTCTTTCGTTAGTAATATTTAGCGTTATGCTCTCATTTAATCTATTCTAGTTCTTCTATTCACCTGGCCATTTAAAATTCTGCCCGTTCGTTTTTATCATAATGTCTCATTCTTCTGTTAGGACTTAAAAAAAACTTCTATATTAAATAATTTGAAACCCACCATCTTTCAGATTATTCTCTGCCTTGCCTCCTCCCCCCAGTCCTTGTTGGGATTCACATACGTCTGGTTGCTGTGTGTGCTGACCTCATGGTGGATTTCTTCCTTGTGCTGTTTGTAACTTCTGAGTCTGAGCTAATACTCAGCAGAGGTTGTTTTCCCCCCTAAAGCGTGGGGCCCCCAAGCACACTGGGCTATAGGAATGTTCCTACAGTGGGGTTGAGTTAGCTTCTTCTGTGGTTCCCAAGGTACTCCCAAGGTACCAGTTTCTGTATGAAAAAAAAAAATGTGACTGCCTTTGCCACGCCATTTAGTGTACATTCGGACCTCCATACTCATTTAGGTTTTGAAAAACTATTTATTTTGGGGGGCAGAGAGCACAAGCTGGGAAGGGGCAGAGAGAGGAGAACAGAGGATCTGAAGCAGACTCTGCAGTGACTGACAGCAGTGAGCCCGCCGTGGGGCTCTAACCCACAAACCGTGAGATCATGACCTGAGCCGAAGTTGGACGCTTCGCCAACTGACCCACCCAGGTGCCCGGATATTCATTTAGGTTTTAATTTCTCACTCAAGAGCTTCAACGAGATGGCAAGGCGACTTTTACTTGCTTCACTTTTATGGACAGCTTTTTCTAGTCTTTTCACAGATGCGCTGATTCACTGGAGAGCTCAGATTTATGCATCCACATACGTTGGATGTTAAAGCCACGCCTCCACCCCTGCTGCCTAGGTCCCCTGAGGCTGCTGCACCTCAGCAGGAAAAGTGCCGTGAGAATATCCCATCCCCCTTGGTTTCCTTTCCCTTTGCTCTTTACTGTGCTTTGTGCAAGCGCGCATGTGCATATGCAAGCATGCCTACGTATGTGCAGATGTGCATGCGCGGGCGTATGCGTGAGCATGCCTGGAAGGGTGCGCATGCGCAGTCGTATGTGTGCGCATGCACCTACTTCTAATCCTGCGCTGTGATGTGTTTGTAGCCCCAAGGGGGCTGCTGCTGATTTAGTCTCCGTTGTACCGCAACCAGAGAGGCATGTACACCTTTTGGTATCAGGGCTACAAAAGCATTGCATTTTTGAGGGGAGACAACAGAAAACCTATCCCTTTGTAAGTTCATCACCTACAAGGAAGGGTGCTGGCTCACCAGTGGTGCAGGCTAAGTTATGGGAAGGGACATCTCAGTTTCAATTCCTTTCCTTCCGACAGCCTCCCGAACTTTGCACATGATCACATTTGTCTCGGGATCCTGTGTATCATCATCTCATCGTCTAAGCCGACACCCCCACCTGCTCATCCAAACCCTTCTACGTTTTTGCTTCCTCTTCTCAAAAACACCAGTGCCGTCCCTTCGAAACTACTGCGTGCTGTTGACTTTCCTCTCCCTTTGGAGTTTGCGAGGACACAAAAGTGAGTCTTCTCGCCGTGTTTCCGTCCATGTTTTGTATGCCCAGAACAGGGTCAGTCTGGGTAAGGAAGAAACATCATTAGATTCCTTTCACGATGTAAATACAAAGACTGCCTTCTCACCAAACATCTCTCTCTGAATAAGTCACCTCGGTAAACCAGACCCGTGTCGCAAAAGGAGGGCAGACGCACATTTCTCAATCCCAATTACAGCCTGTTCCAGTCATTTTGCAGTTACTCATTTCCTGCCTTGTGGCCTTCTACTAGTTCACTGAACTGTAGTTCAAATACTTTCTTATTTCGTTTTTAATTTACTCAAGTATATTGTAATCTCCTTGGGGGAGATCAGGGACCGTGTTTCATGATTTTGATATTTTTCATGGCCTGCAGCACACAGCAAGCACTGAATCCCTATTTTCTGTTTCTATTTCTTTCCCTGCATCCCGGGGCTTAAATTAGGCAGCACTGCAAACATGTTCAGATCTGCCGGGTGAGTTTTTCTGCCATATAAATAGAGGAAACACAGATCAAAAGGGAGCTTGCCGTGGGCTTGGGAGTAAGAGGCTGAGAAGTATGCATGTCCTCAGCTGGGGTGAAGCGGCGAGGGTCATTTTTCGAAGGAACAGCTCTAAGATGCTCATTCCACCGTCCGTTTCTTCCATTACAAAGAGGCCGCGATCTTTGTCAATGTGGTCTTGTGAGCTGGAGCTGGTAAGTGGGACAATTAAATCTGTTTCCTGAAGCGGACTCATTCTTGCTGGGAAGACAAAAGCTAAGTGCTCTCCTGGGAGCACAGAGAGCCTGGGCCACTGTGGGTTTGCAGCCAGGCTCCAGTGTTGTCCTCCTCGGACCTGAGAGGACAGGTCCCTGCATGAAGCTGCAACCCCCCCCCCCCCCCCCGCATATATACATTTAGGGGCAGGAGGCTCACGAGCACCTGAGAACACCTCTCCATCCACGTATGTCACACCTGTTCGAAAGTTCTTCCTGTATCTGTTTTCAGGGGGCACGATGTTGTCTGCCACAGGTAATCCCTGCCAACGTCTGAGTTCTGCGCCACCCTGAGGAAGGCTGTAAGGCCCATACACAGAGCAGGCATCCCAGCTCTCTCCCTTCCCAGTGTTGCCATGAAAAGGCAGAGTGGTGGGGCTTTAAGAGGCAGGGGCCAGAAAGATGTAAAATCTAAAAGGGAACAGGTGAGAATAATTGAGACAGAATCAGGCATATGCCTGAGACTCGCTTCCATTAGCTGCTTGGGTGATGCTGTGAGGCTGCTGAGTATGTATCCAGCCGCTCACTCAAAAGGTACACGCTCGTTTCTAGTTTGCAAAAAGGAAGCAATTGCAAATTCAAATAGACGCCTTCCCCAAAAGCACAAGAAAGAACGTTGCACGTAGAAAACACTAGGATGAGCCTCACGAGGGAGGGCCCTTACCTGACAGGTTTGAGGAGCAAGTCCAGGCATGCTGTCGGGTGGAGACTGCCCGCACGGGACTGCCTTCAGCGCTTCGGACCCATTTGACCTTGGTCCCGGTACTCTGCTTGCCTACCCATCCACTCATCCATTCCTGAACCTATCTTCCTATTCTCATATTTAACAAAGTTACATAAATTCCCTTCCATTTCAGGCACTATGCCAGGATTTTCCAAAATTAACCCACGCAACCCTCATGTCAACCCAATGTGTTTGGAGCCATCACCACACCCATTTTACAGACGCACAGAAAGCAATCTGCGCACTCTGTCTAGCGCCTACAAGCAGCACGTGACAGCATCTCCTACGAGTCGTGCTGGAATTCAGTGAGGTCACGTGCACACCCATTGCTCAGGAATCGTTGGAGATACTGTTAGTTCCTGCATGAAGCCAGGGCAGGTGGGGGTGTTGGTGGATCTCATTCCCCCCGCCCTCTGCCTTGCCAATTCGTGGAGTCTGTGATCCCCGGAGGGCACGTCCAGAGAGAAGGCTTCGCCCTCCAAGAGGAATCTGTTATGTCCAAAGTAAGAGAAATCAGTTCCTTATCTGTCCTCAGACTCCTCTGCACTTCCAGAGGGACTGAAGTAGCTTTTCAGATTAGATTTCATTCTGCTCCATAAGACTGTCTGAGAGCTGAGGGGATTGCTTCGGGAAGAGATTTTATAGCATGTGGTGTGCCTAGCCTTCAGACTTCCTGAGCATTTCTCCCCCGAGGTCGCTTGTAAAAAGTTCATTTTGGACCTGTACCCTTTAGGCTTTGTCCGGGGCCTGAAAATATGCTGCAGTACATCTTGTGATACCAGCCCACACACAGACCCTCGCTGGCACATATCCACATACTGCTTTTTCTTGGTGTCGGGCCAAAGCACCTGCCCCTAGGCAATGACGCTATGGAAGGATGTAGCGTGTGGTTTGAGGAAGCTGAGTGTGATGCCCTCTTTCATTTCTAGTCAAGGAAGCTGATGCTCTTTGGTTCTCCGAAGGCTTCATTTGGTCTTGCCTTACTCCCTCATTCATTTGCTCGCTCATTCATTCACTGAGAAAAGAACATTTTTCAAGCATTTAGATGGGGCGCCTGGGTGGCTCGGTCGGTTAAGCGTCTGACTTCGGCTCAGGTCGTGATCTCACGGTCCATGAGTTCGAGCCCCACATCGGGCTCTGTGCTGACAGCTCAGAGCCTGAAGCCTGTTTCAGATTCTGTGTCTCCCTCTCTCTGACCCTTCCCTGCTCATGCTCTGTCTCTCCCTGTCTCAAAAATAAAACATTTAAAAAAATTAAAAAAACATTTAGCACGTGGTTGGCGGCATCCTTGTATCTGCATGTAGAGACAGATCCTATGTAGTCTTCGGGTGCTGCTAACTCTGAGTCCTTTGGGAGGGAGCATCCTCCAAACCAGTAATTCTGGTAAGATGAGATGCCTGTGCATGGGGCTGGAGGCAGGAGAAACGTGGGGCATTTGGACATCAGAGAGAGGTGCAGAATTTGCAGGGAGGAAGAAGTGATCAAAGGGGGCCCAATCGCAAAGGACCTGGCTTTTGGGTTGAGGAGCTAGGGTGTCCGGGGGGGGGGGGGGGGGGGGTGGGGACACCGGATGAGACCAGCTGTATGCTTGCTGCATCCAAGATTCTTCAGTGGCCGTCTCCCCACACATAATGTAAGGCAGGCTGTTACAGGCGGGTGGGGTGGCAGATTTGAGTGATGGGGCTACAGTGCGGAGGTCTCCAGTAAATTCCATCCCAGTGACAGAATCACTGTTGGAGTCCTGTCCCGGTCTCGGGGGCAGGCAAGCCATGCGGATGAAACTCTCCTGCTCTCAGGATATATGGTAACTACAGAGAACTCTATCCGCAGGAAATCACTGGTAAGGATCCGTTGTGAATTGTCATCCCCGTCACCAGGGCCCATGACAGTTTACTCCGGATGTCCCAGCTGTGTGGTATCATGCTGAAAACTGGCCAGTGGGTACCTCTTCAGCGCAGCTCAGAGGTCTCCACTTGCAGGAAGTCTTCCCTGAATGCACAAGGACATGGGTACGAGATCACGGTTTCTCCTTCCACAACATCCTGGGTCTTGCATCAGCGGAGACTCTGTCGCACTCCAGTATAGTTGCCACTTGCTTCTAAGTCTTCTCCATTGGGATGTGACTTTATTCCCCCATTTGGGGACTTTATTCAGGGTGGGCATCCTGCCATAGTCTTCTTATATCCCCAGTCCCTGGCACAGGGCTCAGCACACAGAGGATCCATACAACTGTGTTGACTGTAGATGACACGAGGCTCCTTTGCTTGATCAGCTTCTGATACACTGTCTGGAGCATCAGCATAAGACAAAGAGAGGAAGCAATCTGTGAAGTCCCAAGCAGAGGGGTCAGGAATAATTTCTGAAGCCCAGAAATCAAGGCCAACTCTCAGGGCAAGCGAGTTCCGATCAAAGAGCCTAGCATAGATTTTGGTGGTTCCCCACAGGGAACCAACTTCCATCTGTAGCCGAAAGACGTCAGGATGATGTCGCTACTGATCCCATTAGGGTTTTGCTGTGAACGCCAAGAGGGGAGCTGACCCCGTTTCAATCCTGTTTTCATGTCTTGCCCAGGGACTGGGCACTTCATGTTTCTCAGAAGCCCGAATGGAATTGGAAATGGCAAAGGAACAATTTTCTTTGTCGAAATCTAGGGCACCGTCAACGACAGGCTCATGCTCTCGACGATAACAGATTCGGTCACTGTGAGCTCTGAACTGTGGTCCCCAGAGTGAGGACAGTTTGGGGTCTGCAGGGTTGACACCACGTGTTCTCTCTGTCCCGTCGCCCTGGAAGAAAACTGCTGTCAGGTCTGGGATGGAGTCTGTGGGCCTGGAACAGAGCGAGGTCAGCTAGATCGTTCGATTACTGACCTTGGTGCCTTACCTTTGTTAATTTTACACTCTTGACTCAAAGCCAGGTGACCTTGGATCTGGAAATAGCATTCCAGAGCCTAGGACCTCTGTATCCATGACCTATGAGGGCCAATGAACAATTTGCTGGAGAGAAAAAATAAAAAAACCTTGGGTGGTGGTGATAGTACAAGAATCTGGACACAAATAGACTAAATCTGGAAGATGCATCTCCCTTATTTAAGTGTCAGAATATTCCATTTCTGTATAATGCTGAGAAGTCACAAAAGCAAAATAAAAATAGGGCCAAGCTTAAAAGTATCCAGTCAGATGCAGAGACAGGCTGTCTTTGGCATCAGTGTTTTACTACCACCTTCCAGCTGAGGTCTCTGCTCTGTGGACAGAGCCCGGAGCACTGCATGAGGCAGTGCTGCTGGTCGCCATCTGGCTGAGATTTCACAGGCCACACGATCAACGGTGCACTGTGGACTTGGGGACTTGCATGCACACAGGTCCCCAGCCTGTGTGTTCCTGAAGAAGGGGAAGGAAGAAGAGTGTAGAGATTGTGCAGCCCCATCAAACATCAGACAACATACATGGTCGCAATTCTCCAACAGATGGTGGGGGTGGGGAGAAATAATTCTCTAGAGTAAAACTGCAGAAAAATGGCAAGATGTCCAGGAAATCCTGTGCGGGCCAAGCACCTGTGGAGTCTGCTTAATGCATGTGCCTCACACATGTATGGATGGCCAAGGTGCCATGGCTTAGCAGGCATATGCACTTGTGAGCATAAATGAATTCACAGTAACTTTTTGACAACTGCTCATTTCCCCCATCAATAGTCCTGAAAATCCTATGACTCATCTTGTATGAGTATGGGGGCTTTTTAATACCACAAGGGGGTCCTTGTGTGTTAAAAGGCCATAGACATAAGGGGCCGGCGCTGGGGGAGAGGTATAGAAAAGGACAGCAATAATCCCACATGCCAGGTTGAGGAAGATCTTTGAGCAAGTAAAATGGTATTGCAACTTTCTGGTTTCCTTTTTATTGAAGGGTGGTCAAAAGGCTACCCGAGACTGTGGAGTCCTTAAGCAAAGGGGATCCCATCCATTGTCCCCACATTCCTCATCCTCAAGGACAGGGCAAGGACTTAAAGGGCACTCAAGACTTGGTTGTGGCATGGAGGAGAAAAAGGAGGAGAGGTAGGAAGGAAAGCGGAAGGGAGAGGAAGGAGAGAAGAAGAGAAGGAAGAAGGAGAATGGAGAAGAACAGAAAGGGGTATAGACCTTTCTAGGAAGTCCCCTGTATCTGCTGTCACTGCTGTCCATAACCAGAGTGGAAGGAAGACCAGTCTGTTGATGGACAGGGTGGGCTACAACTTAAGAGAGCTCTGAGACGGCTTTGATGACAGCCCTCTTCCTCCATTAGGAGCAGCGGTGTTCCTCTGGCCTCCTCTTTCTTCTCCCAAGTCTGAAGTACCAGATAGGGGTGAGACCGTTGCCAGAGAAGAGTGGGAGAGTGGACAGAGATGGTTAGATTAGATGTCAACTCAGGAAAGTGTGTGGGGCAGACACCACAGTCCTCTTGCTCCATTCTACACAAGAAGGAAGGAAGATGGAGAAGGAATTGGGGGTCTCTAAACTATGAGCTATGATCGTACAAGAACATCCAACCAGTGCCATAATGCACACACCTAGCGATCAGTTATACAAGCCCACTCTGCCTCTCTCCTAGAAGGGAGAAACAGGGCACTCAGAAGTTTCCAGAACCACACGCTCTGCTGATGGGAACATAAACGGGTTGTACTTTCCCTGCAAATTGTTTGGAAGTGTCTACTGGAACAGAGTATATGCACACTCTATGACCCAGCAATTTCATCTGTAGGTACATTCCCAATTAAGTGCCTACCTGCACCAAAAATGTACACGAATGTTCAAAGCAGACAAAATTGCAAAATAACACAAATGCCCATCGACAGCAAATGTATAAATAAATTCCAGTATGTTCATATAACAGAACGCCATGCAGTCCTAAATAAACGATACGCTTTAGTTATATGCATTACTATAGATTAATGTCCTAAAAGAAAGGTCAAAAGGAGGTAAAACCTGTCCGTGTTCATGAGGGGCAGAGTGGTGGTCACTGTGCGGGGAATACTGGCTGCAAGGGATTTTCTAGGGTGCTGGTCATGTTCTAGATCCTCATCTGAGTGGCAGTTACACAGTTGTATAAAAATTAATTGGACATGGAGATTTGTGCCATATAATGAACATATGTTCTAATTTACAGAGGGAAAAAATGGGCAGCAAATGGCAAAGTAGAGGTGTAAAGCATTCTTCCATTTTGGGGGTCAAGAGAGAAAATAGTAAGCAGAAGAAAAAAGACTTTGTAAACCAGAAAGAAAAAAACCCTCATTTTTTTTTTTTTAGAAACATTAAATTTTTTTTTTACAAAGAATAAGTTCTTAAAGGATAAAGAGGAATGAGTTAAATTAAATTCTTTCATATTGTTGGAATTATTTTAAAAGAACATTTTGGACTCTAATGATTGAAGCCAGAAGCCACCAATCTTTCTATAAAGGTCTAATTAGTAAATATTCTCGGCTTTGTGGGCCATCTGGTGTCCGTTGTAACTACTCAGCTCTGCCCCTGCAGGACAAGAACATCCTCAGACACACATGGTGAATAAAAAGGATGTGTCTGTGTTCCAATAAAACTTTATTGACAAAAACAGGCAAAAGGCCAATGTGCGCCATAATTAGCAGAATCCTGATTTAAGCAATTTTAAAAAATGGGAAAAAAAATTTTTTTTAAAGTATATATACGAACAAGAACAAATCCCAATTTAAGGAGACGCTTATCACTGTTATGATCTATGATAACTTGCTGAGTACTTACCATTTGATGGGTACCATACCTAGAAGTTCTTATACATTATACGATTCAACTTGGTGAGGTCGGTGCCATTATAATCCCTAATATAAAGAAGAAGGTGGCCCTTACAAAGGATAAATAACTCTCCCTAGACCGTGGAGCTAGAAGACATCAGTTGTTATATTTGAACCCAAAGCCTTTGGTCTTCACTAGACCCCGTGTTGCCACATTTATTATGACTTTTTTTGTGTGTGAAATATTACAACTAGAGTCTTAATAAATTACTTAGATATACAAACTGTCCATAAAAATCTTTATGTAAAAATAGTTAAATGTTCCAAAAAGAGGAAAAGACAACTCACTTTTTTTTTTTTCCATTTTCACTACTATTCAAAGGAACTCAAATTAAGGCAACTCTAAGATAGCACATGCTCCTTCTAAAACAGCACAAAGAGCCATAATGCTCGAAGCTGCTTGACTGTTTTAAAACTGGTACATTGGTGCATTATTAATAGTACTTTTAGATGGAAACAAACTTTTGGGGTATTAATAGGATACTATAGATCAAGACTTCTAGACATGTTTATAGCCATTAACCCTTTGAATTCTACCTCCAAGGGTCTGTTACAAATAGACAATTAAAAAAAAAATAGGCATGGGGGCCCCTGGGTGACTCAGTCAATTAAGCATTCAACTTTTGGTTTTGGCTCAGGTCCTGATCTCCTGGTTTGTGAGTCTGAGCCCTGTGTTGGGCTCTGTGCTGACAGTGAAAAGCCTGCTTGGGATTCTCTCTGCCCTTCCCCTGCTCACACGTGTGCTCTTTCTGTCTCTCAAAATAAACATTTTTTAAAAAGGGAAAATAATGTAATAAATTATGGTTTCATAACGTTTATGACATTTTATACACAATCGGAAAGAACCGTGATGACTAGACGATGTAATGACCTGAAAAAAAAAGTTTAAAATACAATATAAATGAACACAGTGGAATATAAAAGCGTATATAACCAATGCTTATATATTTACAGCAGTGTTTCTGCATGAAAAAGGACCAGGAGGTATAGCTAAACTGAAAATAATTCTGTTGAGGTAGTAGGCTGGGAAATTTTGTATGGACATTAGATTGCCTTTCCAAATACGGGTTTTACAAAACGGAGACGGAAAGGGATTCGGGGCCACTGTTTATGCATCCTGTAATTCCCACATTGGGTTCTGTGACATCAGGGTTTGACTTACCAGCAAGCTATTCATTATGTCTTATTTCAACTCTGACGGTTCTCTTGACATTTGACTTTCCCTGGTTTGAGCGATTCACTGCTTGTCAGGCACGAATTTGGCACTGCTGACCTTGTTCTAATCCTGGCATCAGATTGATAATAAACACTGCAGCTCTGAATCTCAAGGGACCTATTGGGAAATTCACTGCTAACTTAGGCATATGAAACCCCTCCAGCACAGAGGGAGAGTCAATGGCCCTTCAGGATATTTATGGATTTTATCTGTTTCTTAAGTAAGTGCTGCTCCGTTATTATTCCAAATATGTCTCTAGTTAAAATTAGGAGGGAGATAAACAAGTCTAGTTTTTATGGTACCATCTGGTCACAGGCCAGTGAAGAAGCACTTAAACCCTTTATGGCTAATGTAGGCTTAGGACTGACACATTTCTTCCTTTCAGAACATTTCATTTCTGAATGCATGGTTTGCCGTGCGGTTACGTTTTACATCCTAGGAGGGTCAAAGTGACTTGGTTGCTGGGGCGTCCAAATGGCCATCGATCACCACGCCCTATGGGTGGATGGCATCAAAGCTGCCATTCTGTGTATTAGTGACGTCTGTGTGCGTGTCACAGTCATCCACGCACAGGATGTCCCTGTGTTCCATACTGTGGTCACTGTGCGGGCTGACGCTTACACGTTCTACAGCACTTACTTCTTGCGTTTTCACCATCTCCAAGGTCTCTGGATATGGAAACCCAGCTAAGAGCCTCGAGAGATGAGGTTGGAGAGAACTCACGGTGAAGACCCAATTTCATGGACCCCACACGAGTGATCTGTTGGCCCCTGGCCTCTGTATCCAGTACTGACCAATCAGAGATGCGTGCTACTAAGGGCTAAATACTGTTATTCTAAGGAGTGGTTCTTAAATCTTACTGCGTTTTAGATATCCCAGAGAGGATGTGAAAAAATGCCCCATGGGGTAAGAATCAGGTATCTATATTTTCCACACGTTCTCCAAGAGAGTCTGACGGACACAGTGTGCCACGAAAGCACTTTGTAAGGAAAGTAACTATTAAGAGCAATAGAGCAGGAGCCTCTAATCATTTTTATATTCCACCACCTGGAGTTCAGAAGCTGCTCAGTTATTGTTTGTGAATGAGTGTCTAGAGGCAGACTGAATGAATGAATGAACAACTGGGTTAATAAATCAGGGGGCTTTGTCAATGGCACCCGGTCTTGCTAACTTGATTATAAAGTTCATGATTTATAGAGTAGCCTAGCTCAGCCCAAACTGTGATTTCTGCCTTTGAAGTCTCAATTTGATTAAAACACGTTTAGCAAGGAACAATAACCTTCTGAAATGCCGGGGATTATGCAGCTCCGAGGAGCTCTGTGGGGAACAAGCAATTCCGGCAACCAGGACGGGTCTTTGTGAACCTGGAGAGGCCTCTCTGCAAGCCTGTATCGGGGCCAAACATCTGACTCCTCTTAATTACACTCTGTCCTTGCTCCATTCCTTCTCGTCTCTGGCTTCTGGGTCCTGAGTTTTCCCCAAACTGCCAGGGTTGAATGATCTCAAAAATTAGGCTGAGCCTGTCCCCATGGTGCCGGGGCCTGGGGCATGGACAAGTCTCCTTCTCCGTGGAAAAATGGGGAAAAAAGCCTAGGTCGCTTGCTCGCCTACCCTCAACCTCTGTTGCCAAGTTATTCTGCCCAGTGTCATCTGCAGGGAACCGATGCTGTGCCTTCAGTGAAAGAGGAATGAACGCTGAATATGGATTCTGGCCAATCTGCATTTAAATCACAGCTGTGACCCTTTCCAGATGGGAAACCTGCTGTAGAGATGTCGACGACAGTTGGGAGTAGACAAAAGGAGAAGCAGTACTGCAACATGGTTAAAGCCAAGGCCCTGTGGCCCGTTTGCCTACATTCCGATCCCAGATCTGCCACTTAGGAGCTTGTACATATTCCTTGACCTGCCTGTGACTCAGTTTCCTCATCTGCAAACAGGCGTTAATGATCATAACTCATGCCATTTAGCCATTGTGAGGACTGGGTAAAATTAATACCTAGACAGACTGAGATTATTCTGTGACCCATAGGGCTCCCTCCCTAAGTGTCATCTCTTACTATAAACATCTGTAACACCAGTGATCATGGTGGCTGTTGACCCACGGAAGCATTTAGAGAAGTGGAAACTGTCTCTTCCCCTGAAACGGGGCTCTCAGATCCTCGGCACCTCCTCTCCTCCAAATCCTCCCTGCTCACCCACCCCAGCCTTATTCTGGCATTTATCTCTTTAAACCGGTTGAAGCTGCTGGTTGCACTAGGGTGTTGCTGAGTCATCTGAGGACACGGGGACCTATGTCACGAAGAACTGCGGGCAGGGAGGCCAGCGGGAGACAGATTAGAGGGCTCCGAGGCAGGAGTGAGTCAGCCCGTGGTCCGCGCCTCGCTCCCGCGTGGAGCCGGTCGAGATGGGGCGGCCGTGGGCTCTCAGACTTTTCCAGGTTCCACCGCACCGAGGCTAATTGCTCAGCGGAACAAATGCAGCTCGCGCTGGAGATGCCCGGGCTGAGTCCTGCCTCCCTCTGGCCTGCTCTCCGTGGCTCCTCTGTCTCCTCCTCCCTCCCCTTCCTTCCTGTCTCCTTCCTGTTTGACTCTTTTCTTTATAATTCCTCCCTGCTCTGATTTCTGGCTTCCCTTCCTCCCTCTTTTCCCACCCTCACCTCCCCCTTCCCTTAGGAGAACTGGAAAACCTCCAGGCTTAAGTCTTCTCTGCCCTCTCGTCTTTCTCCAGACAGCCTAAGACCAGGAGCCATCACACTTTTTCTATGAAGGGCCAGACAGTAAATATTTGGAGCTTGGCAGCCTGTGCAGTTGCTCTTGTGGCATCTCGACTCTGCCGCTGCAGGGTGAAAGCAACCACGGGCAGTATCTGAGTGAATGGAGAGGGCTGTGTTCCAATAAAACTTTATTTTTAAAAACAGGCAGCGGCTGGATTACACGCCACGGCCATAGTTGGCCAGACCCGGGGGAAGATACTATTTCTCCTGTTTACTTCCTTGATGCAGAGACCACAAACTGGTTAACAACTGATGATCCATTTAGGTGCTAAAAGCTAGGAAATATTTAATTTTGCCAGTTATGTCCATCCCAGAAATTCGAGTTAAAAAGACGAGTGCACGACAGATATCTGACTACAAGAGCACACAGATTCAACAAGGCAAGAATTTGCCTCCATCTTATAGTGAATGAGGGGGTCAGAGGCTTGGGGAGATTTTCAGACTGGACAGTGACTGAGTGATTACTTTTTGCGACTCCCTCCCTAGAGAGGCACCTAATGTCCTTCCTAAAGAAAATGGCATCCCCTTCATCAGAAGAGATATTTGATGAAGTCAGCCCTGTAAAAGTGTGCCTGTAGTGTTTTCTTTTTTTTTTTTTAATTTTTTTTTTCAACGTTTATTTATTTTGGGACAGAGAGAGACAGAGCATGAACGGGGGAGGGGCAGAGAGAGAGGGAGACACAGAATCGGAAACAGGCTCCAGGCTCTGAGCCATCAGCCCAGAGCCCGACGCGGGGCTCGAACCCATGGACCGCGAGATCGTGACCTGGCTGAAGTCGGACGCTCAACCGACTGCGCCACCCAGGCGCCCCTGTAGTGTTTTCTTTAAAACAATGTTTGTTTATTTTGAGAGAGTGTGAGTGGGGGAGGGACAGAGAGAGAGAGAGGGAGAGACAATCCTAAGCAGGCTCTGCATTGTCAGCGCAGAGCCCAACACGGGGCTTGATCTCACAAACTGTGAGATCATGACCTGAGCCAAAACCAAGGCTCAGACAGTCAACAGACTGAACCACCCAGGTGCCCCCGCCTGTAGCGCTGGCAAATCTACGCGTTCGTTTGTCCATGCACCAGTGAGTTCTGTGTCAGCAGCAAGCTCAGTCGTGGGTCCTAGGGGAGACAAAGGGGCAGCAAGAATGGACACGATAGCGTCTGCCCTCCAGGGACTGAGAACGCAGTGCCCCTTAGTGGCACAAGGAAGTGGGAGGTCCGCAGTGAGCAGGCATGTAATACGTGCCAAGCACTAGATTAGTTTGTGTTTGCTTTCACGTAAGCCCAGAACAGCTCCAATAGAGAGGTAAGGAAACTGGAACGCCGAGAAATTAATTTGCCCAGGATCACACAGCGAGGGAGTTGGGGAACCTTCCACCTTTCCCCTTCACGCGTGATGCTCTGCCGAAGGCCACAAGAACGCCGTGAGTGCGGCGCTAAAGGGGGTCACGGTTTATGAACGCTATCTAGTGGAGAGCTGTGGTCTTTAAGGAGACCTTAAAGGAGGACACATGGGCTGAAGGGTCAGACACCCAATCAGCAAACGGGGTCAGGAGCAGATTGGAAGAAGGAACTCCATTTTTAAAGGGGGTTTCATGCAAGAGTCCGTGCTTATCTGAAAAAACTTCGGTAGAATTTGAGACACTGCAGAAAGTTGAATAAGGAAAATGTTTAGGGGTCCCTCAGTGATCTCCTCAACCAGCGCTGCCCACACATTCCTAAGTCAGACTAAGAAGACAGGCCAGGCCACCCAAGCTGTGGGGGTGTCCAGCTCTCCCCAAGACTCGGACATGAGCGCAAAGATATTAAGCTGGGAAGTTGGACTAGGGCGGGGAGGAGGATATTAACGACCCATCCAGTGGCTCAGAGCAATTTATGAGAATCCTAATTAGATACACAAAGAGCTTCTGCAATCACAAAACCACTCTCTACTCTGGCTGGCAGCATGGGGTCCCTTCCCACCCAAACCCACCCTGCCTTCTTCACTGAAAGAGAGGCCAACAGATAAAAGAATTGGGAGCACTGACGGACCCACTCAGAAGTAGGGAGTGGGCTTCCCCACCAACTCCCTCCAGCACTCCCCAGTCCAAGGTCTGTGAGCACTGTTCTCCTGGAGTGGTGCTTTCCAAAGCTTTAGAGAGTCTATTGTAGCAAGACATCTTACTGACACAAGAGCAGAGTGTGCGGACCCTTCTAATCTCACATCAATCTGGATGAGTCTTTAAAACAATTGCTTGTGGGGGCACCCGAGTGGCCCAGTCAGTGAAGCGTCCGACTTCAGCTCAGGTCATGATCTCACGGTTCGTGAGTTAGAGCCCCGCATCGGGTTCTGTGCTGACAGCCCAGAGCCTGAAGCCTCCTTCAGATTCTGTCTCCCTCTCTCTCTGCCCCTCCTCACTCATGCTTGGTCTCCCTCTCTCTCTCTCTCTCAAAGATAAATAAACATTAAAAAACAATTTAAAACGACTGCTTACAAAGTTGCAGTTACAAAGGGGCAAAGGGCCCCCAACGTACCTGTCCAAGTGAAACGATATATATGGTATCTTTCAAATATATCACATATGATATCTGTCATATGTGCTCAGATAGGATATAACTGGGGTCACTAGTTTTAAACTGAGAGAGTCCCAACAAAATGGGTTGAGTTAATCACCCTATTAATGCAATATTAACACAGGGGCTGTATGTGTCATACCTCTCAAATATTTCATATGATATCCATCATATAGATGTAGATAGGATATAAGTGCAGTGGAATATAGCATATAGCTTATAAAGATGTACGATATACATACATATATTTGGTTTTATTTGTTCGGTGAACTCGGACGAGATACCAGGGACAAGTAATGTATTTCTGGGTTTAAAAATAAACCAACAACCATGAAAACTGAGCAGAGTACAAAGAGGAAGATTAAATGTGTCTCTGTGCTAGAGCATATTATTTATAGCTAAGGTGATCTGGCCACTAGCAACCGAGGATTTGCCCCTGGAGCATGGCCCCTGAGCAAGACGATCAGAACCGGAGTTACACGAACCATAAAAAAATCCATACAGGGTGTTGTCCATAGACCAGCAGCAGCTTGTTAGAAATGCAGAATCTGACCCGTGCGCTTGCTTCCCCCATCCCCCGACTGACCCACCGAACCAGAATCTGCACTTTAACAAGATCCCCAGGTGATTCCTGTTTACGTCAAAGTCTGAAAGCTCTGCCTTGGCTCTCTTAACCCAACAGAGCCTCATTTTCCTGCTCTGCAAAATGGGGATAAGATCTGCCCCAGAGTAATGTGTGAAGGGCTGCTAAGAATATTTGTGAGGTACCTGGCCCTGTGCTGGGCCACTGACAACAGGCTCCAACAACAACTGTTTTCCTTCCTCTTCCCAACATCACTGGCTGCTGAACAGTATTATCATACAGTCTTGTTCTCCTCAATATCTATTTGCTGGCCTCTATACGCCCACAGGGCTTTAACCTCTATGATCTTCCATCCATCTCTTCAAATCCCAGGATCACATTTTTAAAAAGTACAAAATCCGGAAGATTGATGGGACCTAACATCTCTCATTCAACCTCTCCTGTGAAGCCAGAAATGCCGTTTTTTAGGTCCCAGACTTACTTACTCTTTATTTCTCACTCAAGTGTCACCTTTTAGGTGCCAGGGAGATACCAGATACTCAACAGATATTTGCCACTTGCTGGATGAATTAATGAATGAGGCTCTATGAACTCAGGCCGTTCTATTTTTTGTCTAAATCTTACTATACCTATTCTTTATGACTTACTCTGCCTTTTCATTCTTCCATTAAAAAACTCAAGTGTATCCCATATTTCCTCTGGACTCCTCTCTCACCTATCCAAGATACCTAAGAATATATAGCCACATATATGTATATGTTACTTCATATTTATGAATTATTATAATAAGCTTGCATCTTGAGATTAGATATTTTAAGTTTGTACACTGCCAACCAACTGGACTGTAAGTTCCCTGAAGGAGAGAAGAAAAAGACCGTGACATTCCCCTCTAGGAAAGTGTGTTTCCCAGTAAATGTTGGATACTGATGATCAATGCTGAAAAGTACTCATGAGTGTTGTTACTAAAGTACTGAGAAGCAAAGATCCCCGTGGGGCACTCCACTATTTCAGAAAGGATACAGCAATTAGACAGGAAAAGGAAGGTGAGCTCTTATTGGGATTCTGTGTACCTCTTAAGGGAAATCAGCAGTCCATCTCCTAGGGAAATGCCTGGCAGGCTTCACGTAAGAGGCTCCCCCAATAACTAAATGCTCCACTCAAAGGTTGTATTTACACAGCTCATTAGGAGAATTTTTTATACTTTTGACACACATTAGACTCGTAATCGTCCACCAAAGCTACTCTATAACAAGAGATAAACACTCCATTCTAGAGGATGAATAATAATTAGGTACTGCTTAGCACTGTGCTCTTTACAGGTCTAATTTTAGAGCATAATTAATCCTGCTGAAGCTGCATAAGATAAGTGAAATATTTATGCAGTTGTGTTAATTCATGTATTTACTCCTAGAGAGACATTCAGAATTGGACGTGCCTTTGCGAGAAGATTATCTTAAGACACCCCCTGGAGCAACGTCATTTTCTCTCTAATGTCTTTGCTTCCAGATGGCCTCTAGAGATGAAGCTGAGAAGACACGTGTCCCAATCCTGACAGTCTGACCAGGAAAGCAATGATTGAGGACAGAAAATATGTGTAAGAATCTAGATGCTCTGCTACTACCAGAAACACACTTTTGACCTATCTGGATGCCTGTATTTTGTATTTTTTATTTGCCACAAAGAGCGCATTTTATGTTCAGCACCATAAAGGTTGTTTCCATGATACTATTAACCACCAATACAATACTAAATAGGCTATACTGAATATTGGAGTTGTGGATGGACAACAATGAGGAGGAGGTGGAGACTGGTAATGATGAGGATGGTGGTGACGATGATCATGCTGGTGATAAAATGGTGATGATGATGATGATGGTGGTGATGGTGATAAGGGACAGTGATGATGGTGATGGGGATGGTCGTGATGGTGATGGTGGTGATGATGGTGATGGGGATGGTGGTGATAAGGACAGTGATGATGGTGATGGGGATGGCGGAGATGGTGGTGATGATGATGGTGGCGATGATGGTGGTGATAAGGACAGTGATGATGGGGATGGTGGTGATGATGGTGATGGGAATGGTGGTGATGGGGATGGTGGTGATAAGGACAGTGATGATGGTGATGGGGATGGTGGTGATGATGGTGATGGGAATGGTGGTGATGGGGATGGTGGTGATAAGGACAGTGATGCTGGTGATTGGGATGGTGGTGATGATAATGGTGGTGATGATGATGGTGGTGATAAGGACAGTGATGATGGTGTTGGTGATGATGATATAATGATAATGATGGTGATGACGATAATGGCGATGGTCCTGATAATGATGATGGAGATGATGATGGTAATAGCTAGCATTTATTGAACCACTTCTATTTCCAGGTGCTGGGCCTAGCTAAGCTCTTTAAAGGTCTCCTTTCATTTCATCCACATGCCAGCCATATCAAGGAAATATTTCTGCAAGCATTCATTCACAGATGAGTAAACTGAGGCTAAGGAAGATCACCCCCTTCACAGAAGTATTTGTCAGTGGGGCAGAAGATTTCAGTTCAGAGGTATACTAGATTACTTCTTCCTGAAGGGTCTATAAATCTCATGGATACAATTATCCAACTTTGATAGACATCGTTGGGAATTAAATGAAACAGGAATGTGACATCATCGATCCCCTTCCAGATTAAGGCCCCTGACGTAGAAGCTCTACCACTTTCCATTTCCCCCTCTGTGAAATGGGCATAAGCAACACTGAACGTCATAAAGTTATCATGGATATTAAAGAACACAGGTAATGTATGCAGTCTGGCAGCTGGCTCCCAACTCTCCACCCCTCTCTGTGTCCACACCCCTGGTCATATAACTCCAAACTCCTCCCATAAAAGGCAGAGTGTACCTCTGATCCCTTTACTTTGGGCTTGGCAATCTGACTTGCTTTAGACAGAAGGGTGTTAGCAGATGTGAACACGGCCAACCAGAGACTTGAACAGCACATGTCCAGTTAGATGTCCTTCTCTGTGCCTGTGACATAGCCGAGAAAAGAGCTTCTGCCAGGCAGCCTGCTGCCCTTTTGGCCTGAGACCCAGAATAAACATACGCAGAGCAGAGACCACACATTTGGTCCACGGACGCACAGCGGGGGCCAGAGCCACCAAGGCCACCACAGCCTGACACAGAGCCCCTCCACTGAACCTGTACTCCCACAGGCAAAACAAATGCTTACCGGAATATGCCTCTAAGATTTCACAGCCAGAGCTGACCGACACAGCCACAAATCACGATTACACAACAGAGAACACAGATCGTGATCAGAAGAAGGTGCAAATGCCCCACAGGGAATTCACAGGATCAGACGTTCTTATTTGGGAGTTAAATATAAAACACATTTAGATGTTTGGTGGTACTTTGAGAGTCAAGGGCTTAATTCTGGGAGCAGAGAAGAGGGTGCATTGAATGATGCACCTTGTTCAGATCCACACCACGCTGTGTACTAACCTCTGCCCATTTCAATATTCTATCTGACTGCAGTGTTGACAGATCTGCCTCTCCCAGCTGCAGAGGCACAGCATCCTGTGTAACCATCTCTGAATAGGGCCTCCAGCCGTCCTTGAGTACAGCTTCTGCCCGGGGCCCGAACTTCTGTACCCCGCTCACACCCACTCAAGTCTTCAGGCGTCACTGGCCATGAGGCTCACTTTGCTTTTCCCTTCTCAGTGTTGGCAATTCAAAGGGACACCCACATGCCATTGGAGCCAGGATGGGATCCTAAAACCCGTGGCGTGGAACTCTCGTGTGCTGAGGTCACCGACCAGGGAGTACGGAAGGCCAGACTGAAGGAAATGTTGGCTGGAGACACAGTCGGCCCAATTACCTACACCGATCCGTACATGCCAAAGTCCCATTAGACTGTGAGACCCACAGGGGTGGGATCTATCTTTTGGTCTGTTGAGCAAGAGGCAGACTTTATTCCTTTCTACAGACTGCTTCTCCTTCACCCCTCCACGGGATAATAACAGGAACTGTTTGTGTTAGAACAACATAACCCCACCCCTCAGGCACTCCTGATGGGCCCAGGAAAAAGAGGTTGATTCAAAATGCATCAGGAATCCTTCCTCTGCAATGTGAAATTTAGAATTTAGAGAACAGAGCTTAGGACTGGAGCCGAGTTCATGCAGAGTCATGATTTCTCTGGCCCAGCACTACTAACATTTGGGGTCAGGTGATTCTGTGTTTTGAGATGTGGAGGGCTGTCCTGGATGCCGTAAGATGTATGCCAGTACCCTGGCCTCTACCCACTAGAATCCAGGAGCAAACAGCCTCCCAATCATGACAAAGATGTCTCCAAACATAGCCCAATACCCACTGGGGGCCCAAACTGTCCCCAGTGAGACCTGGTGCTCTAGGACAGATCTACGAATTCCTGCTATTAAGACTCCAGGATCGCTCTGGTTCCTGTTTTCTTTTCTCTAAACCTGTTTGCTCAACTCTTCCCTCAATTCACTGAGATAGACACTTCTGCATCCTTAAAATAAATCCCCTTTGACAATTTCATTGTCTAAAACTGGTTTCTGTTACAAGCAACTTAAAAAACGTGGTGTCGTGTGAGAGGCCCCTGACCAAGAGTGAGCAAGCTCACCCTACGAAGGTCTACTGGAAAGCCAATCAGAAAACAGAGCACAAGGGTGTCACGTCCCCCGAAAGTTAGGGGGTCACCCAAGGTCTTACCATCACCCACAAACTGGAGCAGGGCCAGGTCAATCTGCCTCTTCCAAGGGGAGCCCTTCTGGAGAGCAATTCCGTAGCCAGTGGTGGCGAAGATGTACCCGCTCCCGATGGTCACCAGCTTGCAGCCTTCATCCCTCCCAGCCTTGTAATTCAAGACCGCAGCATCATAGATGAAAGCGTCCAGTTTCCTGCAATGATAAAAAACCAGGGGGTCATGGGGATGGCGGGGTACCATTTCGGGGCCCAGCTCCTGGGGCCCGAGGCAGCACCTCACACTGTCTTTCACACCACACGGGGTGACTCATGGCCACTTCGTCCCCTCGTCATAAAAGGATCTATTTTTAATGAGGAGATAAAAGCCAGAAGCTTTTCTCTCCAAGTTACAAGAGGCAGCTAAATAAAGACATAAAGAATCCTTATGCCTAAGTGAGTAAACAGTTGAGTTTGCTGGTTTGTTAAGCACTTAGCACTCCCAACAGTGGAGAACAGCGACCTATTTAGAAAGGTTTGCATCAGACCAAAATAAACCATTAAGGTGCAGGAGAATTTGGTGGAGGGTGCAGGAAGCGAGAGCGAGTACATAGGAATGATGTCTTTTCCTCCCAGAGGAAACATGTTTACTGTCTATGTATATTACAGAAATTATTACATGATAATTTTTAGAAACCTCAATAATATAGAAAGTATCAAAAATACAATTAAAATTTAAATTGCCCATAATTCCATAATTCAGAAGCAGAGGTTAACACACTGGTGAACAGCCTTACAAATTTCTCAGGCAGGTATACACATGTATGCTTGCACACACACCCACACCTTTAAAAAAATTCTTTTTAATTTTTAAAAATGTTTTATTATTTATTTTTGAGAGAGAGAGAGAGAGAGAGAGCAAGCGTGAGTCGGGGAGGGGCAGAGACAGAGGGAGACACAGATTCCTAAACAGGCTCCAGGCTCTGAGCTGTCAGCACCAGGGCCTGACACGGCACCTGAACTCACGAACCGCGAGATCATGACCTGAGCCAAAGTCAGAGGCTTAACGAACTAAGCCACGCAGGCGCCCCCATACCCACGTGTTTTAAAACAGGGGTTGGCAAACTTCTTCTGTAAAGACAAGATAATCGATTAAGCTTTGTGGGCCACACAATCTCTATCACAACCTCTCAACTCTGTTGCTGTAGCATGTTTTGGGCTGGTCCCCCCCACCCCCAACAAATTCCTATGTTGAAGCCCTAACCCCCGGCATGTCAGAATCTGACCTCGTTTGGACATAAGGTCATTGCAGATGTGATTCATTAGCCTAAGGTCACATGGGGGAAGTGTGGGCCCCCAAACCACTATAAAAAAAAAAAGGGGAAATTTGACCACAGACACACAGGCAAGGAGATCACCACCATGGGGAGGCTGGAGTTCACACTGCCACAAGCCAAGAAGCTACCAGAAGCTGAGAGAGAGGCCCCGGAACAGATACTACCCTTGTGCCCTCAGAGCCAGCACAGCCCTGCGGACCCCTTGGTCTCAGATTCCAGCCCCACAACAGTGAGACCGAAAAATTCCTATTGTGTAAGCCTCTTGGTTTCTAGTACTTTGTTCTTGCAGACCTAGGAAGTGAGTACACAACACAAAAGCGGCCCTAAATAATGCAGAAGTGAATGAACTCAGCTCTGTTCCAATAAAAGGTTATTTATAAACACAGATTGGCCCGTGGGCCACAGTATGTCCTTGTTTCAACCTGCAAATTATCATTATTCCATACAAACCACTTCCCAAGTTGCCTTCTTTGCTTGTTGCCATGTCAATAACATAGCACATTTTTTTCCCTTTGTGGATGTATTTATTTTTATTAAGGTCGAATAAAGTGCCACATAAATTTGTACCCATTCTACATCCTGGAAATCACCACACAGATTAAGGCATCAAACGTTATCATCTCAGAAGTCCTGCATGACCCTTCCCAGCCCACGCCCCCAAAAGGCAAGCATCAAATCGTCCCTCGATACCGTGGCTGTACCTCTTTCATTACCCAGGTCACTTTCAGTGGGTATGAGTACTGTTCGCAATTTTTAAAAACATTTAACAAGGCTGAAGTGGTCGCCCTTGTACATGGGGATGGATGGCTCAAAACTAGGTAGGGATGGGATGGGATGTCCTCAAGTAGATAGAAAAGCTAAATCGGAGATTACTCGACGTCCTGGTACGTTCTCAACTTTACTGCCTTTCTTTATTTAACAAGAACACATAAAACAATGAAGCAAAGAAAAATAAAAGTGGCAGGGAAAGGAGGTAAAATGTTGCATTCTTTCAGAGACAGCTGCTGAAGGCCTCCCGATGGGAATAAAACTATTTGGAAGGTTTACAGCGGCATGCTTCATTTTAATTTTTCGTTTCTGTAATGGTTAGAGGTGGGGCAAGACTGCAAGGCTCATCTCACCAACACAAAGACTCTAAAGTCTTTCTCCCAAGGCTGCAGAACTGAGGGTTTGGGATTATAGTCAGAGAGTATTAAAAGGGGATGAGATCATCCAAGTGGAAGGGGAAGGAAACTAAGCATTGTTAATGGTGATGGTAAACCAGAGCTGATGAACCAAGAGGAAACAGCCTTTTGGACAGCCAGCAATGCAGAGAGCTGTGGAAATAGGAGATGGAGAGTCAAAAACAATTTGTACATAAAGGCGGGGGGAGCGTGTGACAGGAGCAGTGGATGGGCAGGTAGAGGGGCTTGGGATTCTCTAGTAGACTCGGAGACGGTGGGACCTCGGGAAACTCACTTCCTTCTTTTGGATTGCCAGTTCCTCATCTGTGAGTTGGTCACTGGGGTGCTGCTGAGATACTCATCTAGCTGTGGCATTCTGATTCCACAAGCCAAGAGTCATCTTCTGTGACTATCAGTAGGGAAACTGAGGCTCTTGATGACATGTGTATCCTGAGGACTTGGGGCCATGGATGGTATCTGTCTTCTTCATGAAACTTATGTGCTTGCAACGTCAATACCTTAACATATCAAAGTTGCCATGGAGATGCTGGGAACGTGGGTTTTGCTGAGACTTCCTAAGCCTCATCCCACTCTCTAAATTCTCAAAAAGACATAAAATAAAAACAAAAATACACACATACACGCATACAGGGCATTCAAATGTAAGACCATCTGTATGTGTGAGGTGAAAATCTCTCCCTATCCTGGTAAGCCACCACACATTGAAGCGTTTTCTGGGATAGAAATCCCAGTGCGGTTTTAACCGGTTTTGACTGGAAATCCCAGTGTGGTTTTAACTGCACCTGGCAACCATCGAGAGCTATCCAACAGCAGCTTAAATCACCATTTTATGGACAGGCACAGATTTTTTGCAAATCATACCATTATCTCATGACAAAATATTCTTCAGCTGAGCACAAACGACCAGATGAGCAGAGCAGAAAGAAAAAGGAAGTTTTCTCAGGAAACAAAGTTTGCAAAAGTAGATGCTGTTAAGGCAGAGGGAGGACAATCGCCAAAAGACCCGAGTGAATGAAGCAGTTCTACACACTGGTGTGTCTGGTGTGGGCTGGTGGCCAGGAAGGGCCACAGAGAGGCCTGGCGCGGGTCTCAGGCCCGCATCAGAACCAAAAGGAGGACAGTGCAGGAAGGAAACTGCAGGGCCCTGTGATGTTGGTTTTCTCTCCTCATCAGTGATTCTAGAGAGCTGAGGTCTAAATGCAATGGTCACAGACACCTGCTTCGCTGCTCCGTGCTTTCCGCAATCCTGGGGCTTGCACAGCAATCCCCCCCCCCCCCCATAGATAGCTGGTCCTCACAGCGCTTTGCAAAAGAGGAGGGAGATACACAATTGGTATTGTTCTTTTCCTATGTGGTCTATGAGCAGAGCGGGTCCCATGGGGCTAAGGCAAACAGAAGCCCGTCTATATTACCAGTCTCTGTGGACAGTGCTGCCCAGTAGAGCTTCTGAAACAAACGCTCCCACGTCTCCTCTGTCTGATGTGGCTATCACGCATTTGAAGTGCGGTTCGTGCAAGTGGGGAACTGAGTTTTTAGTCTTATTTCCTCGCATTAATTCAGATTCTGTCGTTATGGTCACTCACTGCCGGTTGCTCCTTAAGTGGACGGCATAGCTCCAGGTGGGCAGGGCAAGGCCGTGGGGAGCGGGTTCCCTCCTTGCTCTGACCCAAAGAGGTATACCTGCTCTCTTTTCAATTGAGAGAAAAATGTTCCTATTTTTTAAAAGAAGAAATTGAGACGTGCTGACATCCTCAAGAGTGGGCTCTGTGCTCAAAGACTCGCAGCCAGGGGCCTGTGTTTCCAAGCCCCAGTCTTCTCTCTGCAAAGCGGGATGGATAATCTCTGCCCTGGGGGGCTTTGGGAACAAGGTGAGGTTACGTGAGTAAAATGTGTGCACCGTGTCTGGCACAAAACAAATGCTCGAAACACACCAATGCGTTCAATCGAATTCAGATTTTTATGGCATTTTCCACGACGTTCTGTGCACTGCCTGTGACCAATCCAGTCCCGGGTACTTGACCACGCATCGTCTCATCCCACTGAGTCCTGCTATCAGGGCACGGGTGGATGTGTGGCTGCCATCCCCATCGCCAGGTGAGGAAACGGAGGCAGCGGAGGGCCACGTGACTCACACCGTCTGGTGTCACCACAGTGTCTGGCCTTCCACACAGTCTGACGCCAGAGGCCACAGACACAACCACTGTGGCCACGACGTTCTGTGACACTTGCAGGGTAGACCAAGGCAAGTCTGTATTTTGCTCATGAAATTCAGACCGGCGGGCACAGCTGTGAGTCAAGCCCGGCACTACGAGAGAAGAAGCCGGGATCGGAGCCTGGCTGCAACAGCCTCGATGGGTCAGCTTCACGTGTCTCTTTCCCAAAAGATGCACAGCCACGGAGGGTCCAGAGTCTCCCCCGCAGAAAACCTTCTCTCGCCCCCAGCACACCCACCCCTGCCTTCAGGACACGTGTAGGCATAGAGACCACAGCTCCCATTGGTGCAGGGTCCGGAAGAGAAAAGCCACCTGAAACGGAAGCATCTGGGGGCCCGGAGCTGAGATTTCAGGAGGACAGCCCGCTTTCAGGCCGCAGCGTGGTAGCTGACAGCCCCTGGGTGTGAAGCAGCACGAAATAAAGCCGACCAGGCAGGAAAGAGGCCCCAGAGCTCGCAGGGGTCCCCGGGACGCTGGGGGGCTCACAGGTAAGGAAGCCAGTCATGCTCGCTGCTCCGTGCTTTCCGCTCCTGCTTTTCAAGAGGAAACCATCTTCGTCCCGCCTTCCCAGCTCCTGCCCATGTCCCATGGCTGTCACAGGCTGGAAGCTTCTCCCACGGGCCGGGGAGGCCTAAAGGAGGGGATCTGAGAAAAGCCATGGGGCAAAGCCCCTACCTCATCCACCTTCTCTGCCTGCCCTCCCCACAGAAGGGCCATCTCTTCTCACAAACATTTGTGACAATGTGAACGGCCACCTTGGCTCCCCAACCTGAGGCGCCGAACGGAACTGGAGCCCAAAATGAATGCGGTGCTGTGCTGTGTGTGCTGTGTGCATGTTTGCTGTGCTGGCCCACCCCCCGCCATGCATTGTAGAGGCGGTGTGGGTGCCCTCACTCGCTCCCTGTCACTGGCAGTCCTCAAGGAAAGCAAATGATTAAAACCGACAGCCATTCGGGATGGGGGTGGGGGGAGCAGTAACACTTCCGTCTGCCAATGTGCCAACAAGCAAAGTAAGGAGGATGTCACACGTGCCCCGTGCTACTTTAACCGAGCACTTTCCTGCCAGAGCTTTCGACGGCTCTGAGAGGCTGCTACAGCTTTCTCGAGTGTGTCGATCTGACGCTGTCACCGGGGTCGGTGTCCCTTCTGCCAGTGTGGTGGCCTCAGAGTTCACTCCTTGCCCCAAGACTGCCTGTCGGCCAATCTGATGCCCCCAACACGAGGGAAGGCCACGGCCGGAGGCAAGGCCTGGCCCTTTGGGGAAAGGGACTTGTATGGCGAGGGCAGCTTGACATTTCCTAATCAAAAGTTTCCGGTTTTAGCTCATCATCTCCTTCTGCATGTTTTCAGATGCTCTCTGGGGGTCTCAGTACATTTAAAGGCTAATTATATCGTTAGAGTTAATTATTCACCATTAACATTCAAGAAGCCTTTAACGAGACACTGACTTGTTTCTGATGAATTAATGAATCTGGAGTGTGGACGGGTGTGTGTGTGCCTGCGCACGTGTGTTTTGGAGTCTAGTCTAAGTGTTATGAAAATTAAACACCTCTTGGATGATAACTGGATGTACTTTGGAGGTCACGTGCGAGGCTAGCCGAGAAGGGAAATGCAGCGGCCAGAAATTCGGGCCAATCAGGGCGCTGGGACGCTGGGGGTGGGGCTGGGTGACTCGGCAGGCTCCGCCAGTGAGGCCCCCCGCAGGGGACCTCTGTGAGCTTGGGTTTTCCCACGTGGAAGAAGGGGGAATGACACCTCTTTCCCGGGGTGGCTGTTGGATGGACGAAGACAGATGTGAACATGTTCTGTAATTCAGGCGCAAGTTCAGGGGCTGGCGTGGGCGTGATGACGTCAGTGTGCGCGGCGGGCGAAGGCGGTATGGATCCTCAGCAAGCACCAGACACAAGGCTGTTGGGGGGTTGAGGGTGTTCATGGGCCCAAGAAGTGGTACCACTGAGGCATGACAACCCCTTGGAAACTACCTGCTTGGGGAAGAGACCCTCAGCACGCACAGGCTGTACCTGCCGTCGGCACGGGATGGTCTAAAACTGCTTACGAAAGTGGCTTAGAATCACATCTGGACTCCCAGTTTGTGAAAATAAGCTGTAAAATTAGATGTTATATGGACACGGATGCATTTTCACTGGGAAGCTTTTTTTTTTTTTTTTTTTTTTCAGAGCAAACTCCATTAAGCTAATCTAATTCCTAGATCGAGTCTCCTACAGCCTAGTTATTGTTTCCAACTTTTCTGGAAGGAAACTGTTTTCACTGGGATCAATTCTTTTGTGTTTAAATTTTATAAGGATTTGGACTCAATGATCAGTGTTTGTACACAACAAAACTTGACTAATTTATAGCTGCTGCCATTTTGCGTTCCTTGTATGGTTATATTTCCACTAAAGTTCAATTCTCCCTGAGTCAAACTTGTGCAGAGACCCCAAACTTGCTGGGAAAGTTTGAGTCATCCAGGATTTTAGTCAATAACAAATTCACCCTGTGTGCTTTTAACTGTTGTCAGTTTAATTTGTATGGATTATGTCTATTGGTGATGATAGTGGCGGGAAACTGGGTTTAAAAAGACCGATAGTTAATATTTATTTTTAGCTGAGAAAATTATAGTGATTTTGTGAGACAGAGACAGAGAAGGCAGAGAGGAGGAGGAGGAGAAGGAGGTAGAGATAGGATGGAAGCGGGCACCAAGGAAAACAGGAAGAGAAGGAGAAAGAACGAGAAAGAGGGAATCAGAAAAAGAGATGGTGAAGGGGAGACAGTAAGTCACAGGCAAGGAGAGAATAAGAAACGGGGAGATGGGGGCGCCTGGGTGGCGCAGTCGGTTAAACGTCCGACTTCAGCCAGGTCACGATCTCGCGGTCCGTGAGTTCGAGCCCCGCGTCAGGCTCTGGGCTGATGGTCAGAGCCTGGAGCCTGTTTCCAATTCTGTGTCTCCCACTCTCTCTGCCCCTTCCCCAGTTCATGCTCTGTCTCTCTCTGTCCCAAAAATAAATAAACGTTGAAAAAGAAAATAAAAAAAAAAAAGAAACGGGGAGATGGGAGAGAGAGAGAGAGAATAAGAGACACAGAAGAGGGGGTGTACCCTTTGCCTACTGATGAATAACCTCAAAAGTAAGAAACAGATGGAAAAAAAATACAGCAAATCCTTGCTTTGTTTCTGTTCAATTCAACAATGGACCCAACTAGCCATGTCCAAAGAGTTGACAGGTCATGTAACGCTGTCTTTTTCTTTTACTATTTTCCAACAAGGCAACCGAGGCCCTAAGATCTCTGCCTAAGGCCTCCCACAGTCCAGGATTCCAGACCAGTCCATGACTTGCCCAAGCAATGCGCCTTCAGAACACCGCTGTGGGGCTTCCTCACATGGGATGTGGGGTCAGAGGAACAAGACCGTGGCACGTAGAGTGAGTCTGTGTGTTTCTCTAAGCCTTGATTTCCCCACCTGACCAGAAGGAAAACAATCTCCCTCACATGGCTGTATACTGGTTGGATGAAGTAACGACTATAAACATGTTCTGGTGAGTTCTAAGGCGCTAGGCAAATGCTATGCTTCTTCACCTCACAACTCACGTTCTGACATTGGAAAAATACAGATTCCTTCTGGAATATAAAGCTTTTATACAGAGTCCCTTCAATTACTCTCTTCAAGGGTTGGGATCATGCTAACCATTTCACTACGAATTCTGTGGCGCATGGCCTGTTATAAAGAATGCTCAGGGGCACCTGGGTGGCTCAGTTGAGTGAGCACCCGACTTCAGCTCAGGTCGTGATCTCACGGTTTGTGAGTTCAAGTCCTGAGTCGGGCTCTGTGCTGACAGCTCAGAGCCTGGAGCCTGCTTTGGATTCTGTGTCTCCTTCTCTTTCTGCCCCTCTCCCCGCCCTCAAAAATAAGTAAACATTTAAAAAAAGAGTGCTCAAAAATTTTTCTTTGTTAGACTTTTCTCGAATGTCTGCCGTGTGCCAGACACTATGTTATTTGCCTACATATCTCATTTAACCCTACCTACCCTGTTTTCCTAAGCCGAGGAGCCAAAATTAGCATCATTTTATGCATGGGAAGACTGGGGTGTATGGGGTTGATTGACCTGTCCCAGGCCCCACAGCTGGACGTTGGCAGAGTGGGGATTCCAATCCAGGACACTCAGCTTGGAGGCATCACATTATACTGCTGCTAGTGACAATGACACTGCTGAGCCTGTCACACCAAAACTGAAAGACGGGCAATCGCAAAGACCAAAAGCCATATGAAAATGAAGGAAAGAATAGAAAAAAAAAATCAACGTTTGATAAAATGCTGTTATGCATCAGAAACAGTGCCGTGTACTTTCCCTAGAGTCAATTCACTTAATTTCAGGGGATGGGACTGTACAGATGTGGGGAAAACTCAGAGAGGTTATTTATTTGCCAGAAGTCACAGAGGTGGTCGTTATCACAGCCAGGGTATGCATCTAGTTATTTCTCACTCCCAGGCAGATATTCTGCACCAAGAGTCCACCCAGAAAATAAGCCAATCAGTCACCCGAGTAAGACTGAGCTTTTTCAAGAAGGTATATATATTTTGACTCAGATATTCTCCTTCTTGAGATTATCCCTAGAGAACTACAGAGGACTCATCCGGATTTTTTTTTTTTTCAGATTTTAAAATTTTCTTTCTTTTTTTTTTTATTAAATAGAACTTATTGTCAAATTGGTTTCCATATAACACCTAGTGCTCATCCCAACAGGTGCCCTCCTCAGTGCCCATCACCCACTTTCCCCTCTCCCCATCCCTCCATCAACCCTCAGTTTGTTCTCTGTATTTAAGAGTCTTTTATGGTTTGCCTCCTTCCCTCTCTGTAACTTTTTTTCCCTCCCCCCCCCCATGGTCTTCTGTTAAGTTTCTCAGGATCCACATAAGAGTGAAAACATATGGGACCTGTCTTTCTCTGCCTGACTTATTTCACTTAGCATAATACTCTCCATTTCCAGCCATGTTGCTGCAAATGGCCAGATTTCATTCTTTCTCATTGCCAAGTAGTATTCCATTGTATATATAAACCACATCTTCTTTATCCATTTGTCAGTTGACAGACATTTAGGCTCTTTCCATAATTTGGCTATTGTTGAAACTGCGCTATAAACATTGGGGTACATGTGCCCCTATTCATCAGACAGTCTCTTTAAGATATGGTGCTGGGAGAACTAGACAGCAACATGCAGAAGAATGAAACTAGATCACTTTCTTACACCATACACAAAAATAAACTCAAAATGGATGAGGGGCCTGAATGTGAGACAGGAAACCATCAAAACCCTAGAGGAGAAAACAGGAGAAACCTCTTTGACCTCAGTTGCAGCAATTTCTTACTCGACTCATCTCCAAAGGCAAGAGAATTAAAAGCAAAAATGAACTACTGGGACCTCAACAAGATAAAAAGCTTCTGAACTGCAAAGTAAACAATCAATAAAACTAAAAGGCAACCGACAGAATGGGAAAAGATATTTGCAAATGACATATCGGATAAAGGGCTAGTATCCAAAATCTATAAAGAACTCATCAAACTCCACACCCGAAAAACAAATAATCCAGTAAAGAAATGGGCAGAAGACATGAATAGACACTTCTCCAAAGAAGACATCCAGATGGCCAACAGATACATGAAACAATGCTCAACGTCACTCCTCATCAGGGAAATACAATCTAAACAAAACTAAAAGGCAACTGATAGAATGGATAACAATATTTGAAAATGGCATATAAGATAAAGGGTTAGTATCCAAAATCTATAAAGAACTCACTAAACTCAATACCTGAAAAACAAATAATCCAGTGAAGAAATGGGCAGAAGACATGAATAGACACTTTTCCAAAGACATCCAGATGGCCAACAGACATACGAAAAGATGCTCAATGTCACTCCTCATCAGGGAAACACCAATCAAAACCACACTCAGATACCACCTCACACCAGTCAGAGGGGCTAAAATGAACAAATCGGGAGACTATAGATGCTGGAGAGGATGTGGAGAAAAAGGAACCCTCTTGCACTGTTGGTGGGAATGCAAACTGGTGCACCCGTTCTGGAAAACACTGTGGGGGTTCCTCAAAAAATCATCCGGATTTTTAATGGAGCAATATGACTGCTAGCCCACAAAGAGAAAGGGTTAAACAGACCGTGATGTGGATACCACCCAATTCTGTCCAGTAGTCAAAGAGAATGAAGGCAAAAGACACCTATAGATATGGAAGGTTCTCCAAAACGTATTATTAGTTGGACACCAAACTGTGATATAACTTCATGGCTTGATAGCATCCCACAGAATGCACTGATAATGATGTGTGGACATATAATACATACCAATGAATCTACCAAAGGTCGAGGAGAAATGGCCTGGAATATCAAACAGACAGCGGTGCTTATCTGGTGGTGTGTGTGGGGTGGTGATGGTGGTGGTGGTGGTGGCTTGGGGTTGGGACATGGTCAAAGGGATGCTCCTTTTTCTGTGGTTTTGAGTTTTTACAGTGAGAATTTACGTTTCAATGGGAAGCAATGCAGCACAGCAGTTAAGGGCACAGGTGCTAGAGCCAGTCCGAATCCCAGCTCTGGAGCTTACCAGCCATCGCCTGGCCAAGAGCATTGACCTCCCCGGTCTAGCACCCCTGCCTCATAACAAAGGCGTCCATCTTTCCCAGAACTGTCCACCTGTCAGGACAAGCCGAGAGTTAGCACGTACGGGTAGGAAGAGATGTTGGGCTGAGTGTGAAGGCTGGCTGTGACCCTCACTCAACCTCTGGACAAGCTGCCTCTCCCCCTCAGCCTTGGCTTGCTCTTCTGTAAAATGGACAGAAGGCCTACTTGGCAGAGTTGGAACAGAATGAAATGAGATCACACAGTCGAAGCCTCCATGTGCGTTGGGCAGGCAGTAAGAAGAGGCGGTCCCTCAGGAGAAGGAATCTTCCAGAAACCCCCTGCCTCTTCACAGTCTCCAGGAGGAACTTCTAACCACGTGTATTCTAATGTAAGAAATATATCCTTTGCAGGGGGGTTGTTTTGTCTGTGAGTCCATTCCCCCCATCTCAATGGAAGGAGAAATAGTTCCCCATTTTTAAAGCAGCATTAAGATTTTCAAAGGAAAAAAAAAAGACACTTTAAAGTATGGACAAAATTAGTTCTGGGTTTTGTGTAATAGTGGGCAATTTAGCAGGCTAATTGTACAGTGTTATGGGAATGTTCATATTGATATTCTAAGTCATGGCTCGAAGCATGGGCTCTGGAGCAAGTGTGACCCAGACAAGCTGTTTATTCTCTCTACGCCTATTCCTTCCATTGTATATGGGAAAACATGAGAGTCGTTGGCTCGGGGTGGCTGTGAGGTTTAAATAATGCAGGCACAACACTCAGAGCAGTCCCCAGCACATGGGTGAGCGCCCAATAAATGTTATGGGCTAGGTAGAAATACCTCGCTTAGATCCCCCAAACCATTCAGGTAGCTTAATGCAATAGAGTAAGGTTTAAAAATACGGATAAAGAAATCCGATTGAGTTACGGGAAGTCAGAGGTGGGATAGTGGCTAAAGCTTCAGGGAAAGTCAGGAAGCAGATATTCAGGCCCTAAGCTCTCCACAGTTGCCGACAGAGGATCACAAGTCGAGCTCTGAGTTATGTAGTAGGCCGGGCCAAAAGAAAATCCCAGAGACGGTGCTGTGCACAAGGTAGAAGCGTGCCTTAAGGTGAAGGAAAACGACACTGTGCGTGATGGAGACGTCTGAGAGGCGGTGGAGGGCAGCAATGTGAACAAACTGATCTACGATGATGGTACCAGCAAGCTTCCTAAAATAGCTGTTTCTTTAGGGGGCCCATGCCAGCCACAGGGTGATGGAAATGCAGAGCAGTGAGTTACATTAATTTATATTCCTCTAACTCGGCGAAATACCGTCCAGTCGTTAAATGTGAAAACAGTCCAACACCACGGTACAGGTCGGAGAGAAGCAAAGCGCATATGTGCACGCACGGCGATTTGAGGCGTGTAAGCCACACAACGGGAGGACAGACACCGGGAGGAAACGGAGCATTGTGTTCAGAAGAAACTTTTCTCTGATTATTACGAGTAATACTTTTGTTGCAGAACAGTTGTGACATACACAAAGATGGAAAGAAGATCAGACTCCCGGGCAATGAGCAGTATCTCTGATGCATTTTGATGTATTTTCATTTTTGCCTTCTTTTTACCTCTCCCTCTCCTCTCTCCCCATTGCTGAGTTTACAGAATTAGGATCCCACCTTTAAATCCCCCCCCCATTCTTTCCTATTTTTAACATTTTATGGGTGGCCTTGAAAATCCATTAATATAGTTTTAATTGAGTTTAACAAGAAATAATTGCAACCACTAAAAACACCCCCCAAAAAAAAACAAAACAAAAAAAGTGCCTGTGCCTCCCTGAGTTTTTATTTTGGAAAAAAAAAATCCTAACTCTGTGATGTGGTAGCAATTATTTTTAAGCTTTATTTGCAGTGTGGGGGTGGATCTCAGAAACCAGGTCACTGTCGATCTGACTTTTCTCTGGAGATGAGGCTATCCCATTTAGGAGAACGGCTTGTGGAGCCCTGTTGTCTATGCCTGCTTTCAAACTCAGGAGCTGGAAATGAACCCTCTGAGTTTGATCCTGCCTGACTGATAAAATATAGCTAATATTTTAGCTACGTATGCCACTCAGATAGCATCGTGGAAAGAACGTGCCCCACACAGCAGCTAATCATCGATGACAATCCTTAGGCCTTCCCAGGCTACCTTTGCCTTGGCAACTTCAACATCTCCCAGCCAGTTTCTTGTGGGGATAGAAAGGAGGATGCTGTGATCTTATCAACTCTCAGGTAGTCTGTTGATAGATATGTAATATAAAATATCTGTATCTTATATGCAGTATTTTAAATATGCCTAGATACACACACATATGTATCAGAGATAGAACTGTGGGGTCCAAGTTTTGAGCTCTAACCTCTTACACCCAGCTGCCTCACTGGCACGCCGCTGGGGAGAGGCAACCCCAGATACCACACATAGTAACTCTACAAGGTAGTGACTTGGTTAAATAGCCTGTTGAGTAATTTAGTTAACCTCAGTTCTTCATCCCTTAAAGGAGACACCCAGCTCGGCAGCATGCTGTCAGGATTAAACGGGATTATTATGCATGTGAAACATTTGGGGCTGCGTCTCACCAACTGCTGGGTCTCAACAGATGCAGAGGGGAGGTGGGTGCCCAATGATGGGGTCCCAGAGACACTTCTAATTAAGCCTGCACAAAACCTCCTCCATGCCTCGTCTCCTCCAGGGCATGCCTTCTGAAATGCCCTTCCTCTTCAGACGGGACACCATCTCCCAACATTCAATGAACCTCTCAGAAGCCACGGACTACCTCTACCTGAGTCACCAGAAGTGCTAATAAAAGCATGGATTCCTGAGCCCCAGAGGCTTGGGGACCCTGTGCTCCAGAACAGGGGCTCAGTGCTCCCCTTTACCGCGAAGGCAGTGCCGCGAAGCTACGCAAGTAGCTGCCTGATTTTATTTTTACCGACACATCCCTGAGCACGACGTGAGGCCTGCAGTAAATGTTTATCGGTCCAAAGGCAACCCTCCCTCTCCATCCTTCTCTCCAAATACTCAACATAAGGGAAGCCGAAAGATGCCTGCCTGTTTCCCAACACTCTTGGGCGGGACAGGAAATCAGATAGATAGGGGACGGCGTGGCCAAGGGCTAAAGAAGGATGCTTCCAAAGGAAATTAGGACTTTTCATAAACGTATATACAAATAACTGTACACGAACATCCGTGAAGATAAATAGAAACCATCCCACTGTGTCTTGAAAATTAGGCTCTGAGGAGTCCTGGGGATGTTGACGGTTTAATTTAAATCTGCCGTAAAATGCTGGGCTTGCAAGTTTGCCCATTTGCTAGAACCGCTTGGAGAACATGAGCTTCTCATGACGGAGCATTTGTAAATCTAAATCTGCCTCCGCTCATTTCAGCTCCCTCTTCTAGAGCGGACGTCTTCAAACCTGGATGAGCGCAGGTCAGAGTTACCGAAGAGCTTGCTCTGGAATGCCGATTCCCAGGCTGCCGCCCCCAGACATTCTGATCTGTCGGCTCAGTGGGGCTCAGGAACCCACATTTTTATTAGCACTTCTACTGACTCAGACTCAGGCCACCCTCGGAGAAATACTGGTCTAGAAACCCGGGGTCACAAACTGCTCACCCACCTCTGATTCAGGAGAGCCCCTACCTGTCACAACAGACCCAATCCTGAAAAACCCTATCTCTGTCCATGTTTGCACGTCAAATCTTGTTTCCTCGCTGATTTGCCCGCTGAATTCTGGAATGGTTTATCTCGACTTAAAGTTTCAGTAAACAATGAAACTTAACTTAGTTTCAGGTTTCTCTCTACCTCTGGTCTTAAGGCAATTAGGGATCCCAGAGATAAGCTACATGGTTACATTGACTGGTCTACTTTTTATATGTTTGTCTCAATAGAATGTTTATGGAATCCCTTTAGAAACAGTAGTTCTCAAAGTTCAGCATGTATCAAAATCACCTGGAGAAGAAGGATGCTTGTTAAAATGCAGACTCACAGGGGCGCCTGGGTGGCTCAGCTGGTTGACCATCTGACCTCGGCTCAGGTATGATCTTGGAGGTCCGTGAGTTTGAGCCCCAGTCAGGCTCTGTGCTCATGGCTCGGAGCCTGGAGCCTGCCTCAGATTCAGTATCTCCCTCTCTCTCTCTCTCTGCCCCTCCCCTGCCTGCGTTCTTTCTCTCTCTCAAAATAATAAAACATTAAAAAATTTAATTTTAAAATGTCCTCAAGTTTAACAATTCAGGGGTGCACTAGGGCACCCAGATTGGAATCTTCTGGAGACGCTGCAGTGAAGGAGGGGAATGGCTGGGTGCTGGGTATGTGAGGAGTTCATTTTGTACGGTTATTCCTTCAACAATACAGCCTCATGATATTTACTCTTGTGAAATTATTGCCTAAGGCACATCATGTTTTAAAATAACCTATTTCCTAGGGGCGCCTGGGTGGCGCAGTCGGTTAAGCGTCGACTTCAGCCAGGTCACGATCTCGCGGTCAGTGAGTTCGAGCCCCGCGTCAGGCTCTGGGCTGATGGCTCGGAGCCTGGAGCCTGTTTCCGATTCTGTGTCTCCCTCTCTCTCTGCCCCTCCCCGTTCATGCTCTGTCTCTCTCTGTCCAAATAAATAAAAAGCGTTTGAAAAAAAATTTAAATAACCTATTTCCTAGTGGCAAGTTTTAAAGGAGATGAGATGTGAGAGGTAAGGAAAAGATAAGAAGGTGAGGCAGGACACTTGACTTTGATGAAGTCTTGGAGGAAGAGCAGATGAGACCCCCCATGGAGTTGCTGGGATCCTGGTACCATTCTGTGGTGGCAGGTTCCCACATTTTTGCTTCTCATAATCATGTTGAGGGGTTGAAGTCACATCGTATCAGGTCGTGCCCCTTCCCTGCTCTATCTTTCTAAATAAAAAAAAAAATGCAAACTGGGATAGAAGAAAATTCAAGAAAGGAATCTCTCTTTTCAGAGTAAGTAGAGAAGGACTTCTGAATTACAACTCATAACCCAGAAGACTTAAAAAAAAACTGATAAATTTGACTACAAAAAAAAAAAATCGGCATGGAAAAAAAAAATACCATCTGGAAGCTCCAAAGACCAGAAAGCTGGAACACCATTTGTAACTACACCACAAATAAAGGGCTTATTTCTGCACTACAAAAATTAATAAGAAAATACCAAGAGACCAATAGAGAAAATAATGAACATTTTCAAAAAAGGAGCTGCAGAAGCTTTTAATTATGCATAGATTGATCTGGAGGGACACAGGATGGTCAGGAGATGTGGTTGCTGTGGGGGATACTTGGCAGAGGAGAAACAGTGTGGGGGGAAGGTTCTTCACTGTTCATCTTTTTATACAATACTTTTTGATTTGGAATTATGTAATGTATTCTCTATTCACATTTTAATTTAATTAATTTAAATAATTAACCAAGCAGTTCTTTAAAAAAGATCCATACAGGGGCGCCTGGGTGGCGCAGTCAGTAAGTGTCCAACTTTGGATCAGGTCATGATCTCACAGTTCACGAGTCCGAGCCCCGTGTTGGGCTCTGTGCTGACAGCTCAGAGCCTGGAGCCTGCTTGCTTCGGATTCTATGTGTCCCTCTCTGTACCCCTCCCCTGCTTGTGCTCTCTCTCTCTCTCCATAAATAAATAAATAAATAAATAAATAAATAAATAAATAATTTTAAAAAAAGACTCATACTCCTCCAACTCTGGTTTCTGAGTTTGCTGTAATAGCACAAATTATCTCTCACATGGAAAAACTGAGTCTAGAGTAAAGCTGCCAGCTGCCCAGCTTTGCTGGGAGGATGTCGTAATATTATATGGCTTCCAGAAAACAATGTGTACGATTTATGGCTAGGAACCGTTTCCATTCTCGACTCCTTTTTGTTCATATTGTTTTTTTTTTAAAAAATGGGAAATCAAGAAAACAACCCATTTGCTGCACTGGGTGACAGATGGATAGAGACGGGGCCAGCGAGACTCCACTCGTTCTTTCTAACCACTGTCATCCACATTTGCGTTCATGGTCCGTCCAAACCGACAGTGTATGTTGAAGAAAGACCATGGCAGAACAAACATACAAAACCCATATCTGGGGCTCAACTGGAAAGTCATCAGAATTTTCTGGTATCTACCGAGATCAAACACACATGCATTTTACAGCTCAGCGATTCCTGTCTTAAGTATGTATCAAGGGAGGTGTACTCCCTTGTGCAGCGAGGGCATGTGTGAGAATGCCCCTAGAAGCATTACCCCAAACATCCCCGAATGGGACGCCACCCCAACGTTCACGACTAGCAGACGAGGATGACTCTGTGGCATGTCCCCACAGTGGACTTCCACACTGCCACGGCAATGACAGACCTGCAGTGACACGTGGCCATCTCGCAAACAGACTGCTGGGCTGAAAGAAGGCGAGCGGAAAAGAAGACGTCCGGTGTGATCTTACTGAGATGCTAGAATAACAGGCCAAATGAGTCTACGGTGTTAGAAGCGAGGCTGGTGGCGGGGGATAAGGGCGTGGCAGGGTTTCTAGGGATTGGCTACGGATGGTCAGTTTGGACAAAGTCGTCAAGCACTGTCCTTGATGTGTGTATCTTCTCTGCATTTGTGTCCGGCCTCGATGAGATGTTTTAAAAACACTCTGAGCTAGACTGCGCAGCACGTGAACGAGTCTGGGGTAAGCCATGGGCTCGACTTCTCAAGACGTGTTGTCCCAGCCCCTGCTGAGATACCAAAGAGATTCCAAAGAGAACGAAGGGACCAAATGCGACCGGCCAAAGCTCCTGGAAATCGCGCGGAGGTGGGCTTGAGGGTTTAGACGGGGCCCCTAAGGAAGAGGCTGTGGATGAAACTACGGGATGATGCACAACAGTCATGTCTCACACCCCCCAAGACGCATTTTGCACATCCCCAGCATTTTGAAGAGGCCACAGAAGAGAATTTAACCTTTACACCAACTAAGAGCACTGGCAGTCGGGTCGTGTCTGTGCCAAATGCTTTCCGGCACATCTTCCCTCAATCCTCACAAAACCCCTACAAATTAGGTCCCGTTACGATTTCCATCTTACATATGAGGCTGGGAACAACTCAGCGTCTGTCCCAAGCCACACACGGTATCAAGGGGGGAGGAGAGGCACACTCCAGCTTCACCTCCCGAGATCCTAGCCTCTGCGGTCTTTCTCAGCAGGTCCTCCCTCCGAGTGGGCTACACTCTGCAGTGCCAACAGGTGGACAGGGACATCGGCTGCACCTTTAGAGACGCTGCTCTTCTCTCCAGCTTTCCTTTCTGCTTCGTCAGTGCTACACTATCAGCTTTTACATACAGCCACTCGCCAAAAAACTCCTACCCCAAATCAGATGAAAGTCTGCAGCACTCTGTTTTCAGCACCTTCGAGAGGCTAACAGGCCCTTTAGATCTTTCTCTCTCGCTGAAACATCCCACAGGGTTGCACCAACTTCTTTATCACTTGAAGAAACCCCTCTGGTTCTCTGCATTTTCAAGTGTCCTGGATTTGTGTTTCCTTAACACGACTCAGAAGGAAACCTGTGGTGCTCATGAGATTAACAAAAGAGCCCTCATGTGGGGTTCATCTGAACCAACAGCCACTTTCCAGAAACACAGCTGCGAAGGCAGGTAAGCACCAAGGCACGCAGAGTCATTTTCTGCGAGGTTTATGGGCTGGCAGGCCCTGCAGAGAAGAAAACAAATCCCCATCATCCTTACCCAGTTTTCAAGCTGACAAGGCATCTTCCACTCCCTTCTGATTGAATTTGGTCATGTACTGATGCATGTAGGGGTAGTTATTACGAATGTTTCTCTCGGTACTGCCGTTAGGCACCGTGCCAAATCGGAAGGGTGGGGGAATAGTCGTGAGGTCTCTGAAACTGGAGAGACAGACAGACAGACAGACAGGACAGAGACAAAGAAAGAAGGAGGAGAAGTCAGCCACCATTGTGTCTTGTGTCGGGAGTTAAACATATGCACGCCCTAGCACGGGACAGCTGAAAAACCATTCATTTCTGTTTCCTTTTTTTATTTAATCCCACCTGCCACTGGCCCGTGAGCTCTGAGAGGTCAGAAACAGTGTCTGTCTCGTTCCCAACTGTCCCCCAAGTGGCGAGCACAGGGCCTGGCTGCGTGTGCGACAGGCATTTGTTGCATTAACTTTTTTCGGCCCCAATTATAGACGGGCCTTGCGGTGGGCACACGGGCCGTGCTCAGGAAACACTAACTGCGCCGAAATGAAGGTGTTACTTTAACTCGGTTCATTTTATCTACCTTCTCATGAAATTTCTCTGTTTTCCCCACCAATCACTCCCTTTGTCTGAACCTCATTCACAATTACCATGACCGCTCCTGGGCAATGATGAACAACACAAGTATCACGCCAGGATAGCCTCCTTGGCCTAAGGATTCTCTTCGGCTGGTTATTTTTACAAACAGCAGACACAGGACAAGGTCTGAAGAGTAAAGCCCTTTGTAAGAGGACACACTGATATTGGTAGGGGGTCTGCCTCTCAGCACCTAGAGAAGGAAGATGGCTCATCTCTAGAAACTCTTATTGTTGAAGGCACCAACTTAAGTCTATAGAACAGCCCTCATCCTTGTTTACTGTGCTTTTCCTGACAAGCTCCCCTAACAGGACTCCTCACCCCCGCCCCCCGTGTCTCTCTTTTGTCCTTAGCTGGTGGACAGTGGTCAAGTTGGTGGCTTGGGCCATCACAAAGAGTTACTTGGCTTTCCTGGGCATGTCCCACGTCTACAGAATGTATCCATGCTATTAAACTTTTGTTGTTTTTCTCCTGTTCATCTGTCTTTGTTATAGAGGTGTCTCAGCCAAGAACCTACAAGGGTAGAGGAAAATTATGTTTCCTCCGCTACAGTAACTGTGTTTGCCATTTACTCATTCCCCACTCGCTCATTCATGCATGGCCCACTTATTGGGGACCTAATATATTCCAGGCATAATGGCAGCCTCCATGAACGTTTCTTGAGCTGGAACCATTAGCTTCTTGGGGATGCCCATATCTTGAATGGCTCTCAAGCCTCCATTAAGGTTGGCTGTCCATGCTCACTTGTCTTCCGTGATTGACTGATATTGTGTTCATAAGTGCAGTGCCTGGGGACAGCCCAGTGAGATTAGGAGTCAAGAGTACTAGGTCTGAGTCCCAGAAACAGAATTAAAATCTAGAGTCAGCAGAGGGCAATAGGTACAAGTGTGAGCTCAGGTTCAAAAGTTAAAAAATCAGGTTCTATCATTTATGAACTATGAGACCTTAGATAAGTCACTTTATACTGCCTCCAATTATTTTCCAGATCAGTACTCCTCTTGTAGGGCTTAGTGGGGCATTCTAAAATTGTTAAAATTTGTCAAGTAATTAAAATAGTGCCTGCAACAGAATGAGCACTCAAAAATAGTTATTATTACTTTTCAATTTTATTATCAGCATGGACAAAAAAAAAAAGTAACCTGGGCTTCATTTTTCCGTGAAATAGGAAATTCTGCAACTATACAGTAATGATAATGACTGGCACTTTTTGAGGACTGCTTAGGGCCAGCATTGTGCCAAGGACTTTACAGATGCTGGAGCATTTAATCTGCACAACGAATCGCCAGGTAACAAATCTTAGAGGCTCCATTTTACAGATGGGGAAACTGAGGCTGAGGGAGGTTACACGACCTATTTAGGATCACACTGCTTGCAAGCAGCAGTCCAGAATTCCATCGCACCTATGCCTGACCTCAGGTTAAGTCTGAACTCTGTCCTTCCACAAAGTCCATCGCTAGTAACCACTCCTCTTTTAGAGGGAGGACCGTGCGACCCACAGAAGGGAAGGACACCCAGCAAACCCATGGCGGGACCAGGGCTAGGATTCAGAGGCATCTGAGACTTCTAGGTCAGCATGTCTTACACGCAGCTAAGAACTGCTGGAGAAGGCATCCAAGTTCACCCAAGCCAGACCAACCACAACCATCATTCTTCCTTCCAGACTCACACTTCATTTCACCGTTAATTTAAATTTCCACTTGAAAATCGTTGTCCCCTGAATTAGGCAAGCCGCTGTGTAATAAGCAGCCACCACTGCATTTGGGGGGAAGTGGCCATACATTGGCCAAATGAGATCTTCCTGCTGGGTGCCTTGCGTTGGTTGAGTGTTGTGTGCGTGTGTGTGTGTGTGTGTGCGTGTGTGTGTGCGCACATGAACAACAAAATGCTCTTTGCACTCCCTCTGGCGGGCAGTGCCTCAATTCATCACCAAAAGAGGAAGAGGCACCAGCCCCGCTCGTGGGCACAGCAGCTGCCTGCTCTGGGGACACAGGTAAGTACGCTGTAGAAATCTAGGTGCTGTGTCAGCTGCTTCTGATCTCCAGAGGCATGGGAGATGGTCCACTGACCAGATGTCGTCCCCTTCACTCCCCGTCTGCAGCAGAGGGGCCACGTAGCTCTTTACAGGTTTGCTTTGGTCCCTACCTTGGGTTTGCACAGTGACAGAGGCAGATGTTCAGCCTCAGTGGTGAACTTCCACACTTCTCAGGCCTTAACTGTACCATCACCCCCACAAAATTCAGCCCAGCACCGAGATCCAAAAACCTTTCCCACTAGAGTAAAGGCTGTCAAACTTAAAAAAATTTTTTTTTATGTTCATTATGCTTATTTACTTTGAGAGAGAGAGAGAGAGGAGAGAGATGAGAGAGGAGAGAGAGAGAGAGAGAACAAGCAGGGGAGGGGCAGAGAGAGGGAGACACAGAATCCAAAGAAGGCTCCAGGCTCTGAGCTGTCAGCACAGAGCCTGACGTGGGGCTCAAACCCACGAACGGTGAGATCATGACCTGCGCTGAAGTTGGATGCTTAACCGACTGAGCCACCCAGGTGCCCCAAGGCTGTCAAACTTTTTACAGCATGACTCTCAAAACACACTCTATGGACCAGGACATTCTTCACGTATACCCTGTCCACACACACACACACACACACACACACACACACACACGTGCCACTTCCCTGCACTCTTTCTACATGTGATCTATTCTGATGTCACTGAGATGTTCTATTTCTTTAATGGCCACAACCCTTATATTAATTTCAGGGCTCACTAAAAAGCTAGGACCTACAGTGTGAAAAATAGACCGTAGGCACACGAGGCAAGTGTGGGTCATCTCTTAAATCCGGGGCCTCCCACTGAGGACATCGTCCGTGTAGTTTTCAGAAATGATTTCTTGTGCAACTTTCTCCCAGAGAGTTCTGTGTCCAAAGAGAACAAAACAGATGTGGGCTGTAGCAGAGGAAAGCGTGGTACAGAGATGTCCATGGTCAGCAAGACCACAGAGCAATGTAATCACGATGCCGGGGGTGGAGGGAGTCAGTGGAACTCCCTGGGGCTTCTCTCTCTGAAGACTATACTCCCTGGTCAAGTTCATTGCCTTCACTTGGTCTTAGGCTTAGACAATTCAGCTCCTCATCTGCCCCTTAGGAACTGAGTCATTTGGGGCAGCTGCCTAAGTTCTCCAAGCCTCAGTTTCTCTATGTGTAAACTGGGGACCGATTTTGCAATTAATCATTTGGTCCTTCAAAGAATACGTGGCTTGATACACATTGCCTCATCACCTGCTGTCACCCAAAGTGACTTTAGCCAAATAATGGAGCCAGTTTCCTTCTAATATGGAGAACAAAGGATTAGGAGGTTATATTCTAAACTTTTCTCCCATCCAGTATGTGAACAAGTCTGGAAGTCATCCAAGAGGGCAAGACACGGCAAGCCCTTCAGGACAGAGCAAGTACAGATGCAGATCTGGGGAATAAAATGCTTAGGGCAAATGTGGCAATGGACCAGGACATTTCTTTATTCCTCTTACACATCCAAACTACACATTTATTAAAAATAACTAGGGGCGCCTGGGTGGCTCAGTTGGTTGAGCGTCTGACTTCTGCTCAGGTCATGATCTTGCAGTTTGTGGGTTCGAGCCCCACGTCAGGTTCTGTGCTGACAGCTGGGAGCCTGGAGCCTGCTTCCGATTCTCCATCTCCACCCCCCCCCCCCCCAATCTCTGCCCCTCCCACTTCCCCACCCTGCACTGAGCTCTCGCTCTCTCTCAAAATAAATAAAGACTAAAAAAAAATTAAAAATATGTCTGTCTTCTGTGACTACAGATAAGGGTCACTAGCACGTGGAGCTGTATTTCGAGTACGGTCTGCTCCTGCTGGTGACGCCCCACGAGCTTCTGGAGGTCAGCATCAACCGACTGGGGCCCTTAGAAGGGAGGAGAGGCTCAGAGGCCTCTGTGCAGCCGGTGCCCACCCAGCAGCAGAACCGCAGCACTCGGGGACAGCACAACTCCACGGGGACACATTCGTGGGCTCCGCTACGGAGGCCAGCCTCCTGAATTCTCCCCATTGTCACAAGAGGCCAGCTGGTGCAGCGACGCTCCCAGCCCCCAGAGGTGCGGAACAGCTCATGAGGCAGCGAGGCTGAGGAGGAGGAGGAGGAGGAGGAGGAGGAGGAGGAGGAGGAGGAGGAGGAGGCTGGAAGGAGGAAGTAGCAGTTCTAACAGGACAACCTACCAAGTGCCGGGCACGGTGTGAGGATTATTGCTAATACTCATATTAACCTTGCCAGAAAGGTATTAATACCCGCCCCCACTCCTATTAGGTAATTAAGCCTTGGGGACACGGACATACCGAAGGCCATACAACCGTTTTATGGCAAGGTCGAGGGTGGAACGCAGGTTCATTTGACCCCAAACCTGGCGTTGCTCTCGCCACTACATTCACCTTGGAGCTCCCCCACCCTTTTTGGGAAGCTTCCCCATCAACATTTCAACTTTTCTTTAGTATTTCCTAGGGGAACATCTACCTATGAATCTGCCTATTTAGAACCGAAGCCCGAGCTCATCTGAGTGCGCCACGGGCTTCAACGGTGCTTTTCCCAGCAAGCACTAAGACTGCAAAATGCTTTAAAAGCATCATAAACCTGAGTTGTTACACAGGTAATCATGATTTAAAAAAAAAAAAAAGGAAAAAAAAGGAAAAAAAAACCCCTGAGTGTGTACAGTATTAAAATAAATTGATTCCATATAGATTTTTTTATTTTGTAAACTTTCTCGGTGTATCTGCTATTACTCTTCTGGGAGCATTTAGCTTATTTACTCCAAGAATTTTGCTGTTTATCTAATTGTAGCAAACATTTAATTAAACGAACTATCTGCGTGCCACTAATGCTCTGAGCTTGGGAGCTGAGCTGTGTCCCATGACGATGTGGTATCTGTTACGAGGTGTCTCAAAGCCAGAGAAGGTCAGTCAAATTATTAGTGGTTCTAATTAGTTTTCCCACAAGCGGCCATGTTATTTAGACCCAAAACTACGTAGCAAGGGATTTTTTTTTTCTCACCCTTGCCTTTGAAAAGAGCAACAAAAAGCAAAATAGGCTGTGAACTACTTTCTTGAAAAATCCTGGTTCCCGATGCTTCTGCTGTACCTCAACCTGCCTCTTCGAGGAACCGTATTTTCGTTCCCCTGATGTGACGGGAGGCACGTACCGGTGCCGGTGGCCGTGGGGGATTCTATGGACTACAAGGCACATTCACGACTGCTGTCTGCCTCTCTTGCTACAATCTCTTCTCCTAAACGTCAGGGAGGAATGAGGAGGCACGGCCAGGTTCCGTGACTATGAAAGCATGGAGTAAATCGCACCTCTGAGTTTGCCCTGCCCAGAAGCAAAGGAACGGCTGGGGTTTTGTGCTCCCACACTGGTTAGCTGTTGTTTAGAGGTAACCGAAGGGATTGGGGGAACTTAACCTTTCCAGAAGTTTACCGTTCTTGTGCCCCAAGGTGATCCTCCTGTGAAGATCCCCCTCATGAGCCTTTGTCAGCAAAAGTGGGATGGGTACACGGAGCTGGAAGACGGATCCCAGGAGACCCAGGTGAGATGCCTACAGTGTCCTACACAGCATGCATTTGTCACCCAACAAACATATCCTGAGCACCTGCTAAGTGCCAGAGAACTCTCTCCTAAGCATTCCCCTGATAGCCCCTCCAGCCATGTCAACGTAATCTCACAGGTTTTAGCTCCTTGATAATACTTGTTCCTGACTGGAATCTTGTTCCCGTTTACATTCATGCGTGTGTTGTTTATTTCTCTCTACTAGAACTGAAGTATCGTGGGAGTATGAGCGCAAGCTGCCAAGTTCGCCACAGTGGCTGGGAACACCCCTCCCAAGAGGTGACATTTTCCCTAAAAGACCTGAAAGTCAAGGAGGAGCCAGCCATGAATGATGGGGAAGAACATTCAAGGCAGAGGGCAGAGCAAGTGCAAGGGCACTGTGGTGGAAATCTGCTTGCGGTACTGAGGGTACAGGAGGGGGGCTGTGCGAGCAAGAGGGAGGGAACACTTGAGGGGTGCACCAGATAAATAGAGGGCTCTGTCGCCATGGTAGAGTGGCATTTACTCCAGCCACAGTGGGAAGCGTTCAGAGAGAGGCCAACCACTCACCCCTGCCACTCATCATCTTCTGATGACAGGCCTTCTCTCTACCTCTTTCAACCACAGCATATGTCACAGATAAGCTGTTAGGGCCTTTCATGGTTGATTTTCTATTCAGCGGTTTGTTGACGAATGCCAAAAGGATACATGTAGACTTAAGTCAGCAAGACATGCTGGTGAGATTTTATGAAGAGAGACAATTATCCACGTACGCGAGACAGAAAATCTTTGCGAGGCAGCAATCCCCACACTGCTGAGCTTAGCAAGTCAGGATTTGCTTCCTGAACCTAAAATTTCAACGGAAGGCTGCACCCGGTTTACCTCTTTTCTTCCTCTGGGTGCCTTTCTGAACAGCCACTCACACCCGCCCTCCCTTGTGACATTCTAGCAGAGAATGGAGACAGCAGGTGTGATATTGGAAGCACGGCCCCGCCCCGAGAGGGAGGGCTGGAGAGGTGTCTGAGTACAAAGGAGCCGGTGGCGGTGGCGAATGAAAGCCTCTCTGCTCCTTTTGTGCCCTTGAGGAAATTTCAGGTGAGTCAGGAATGCAGACGGTGGGGCTGGCCGGGTACACGGGTACAAAGGCGCTGTTAGTTTGTCTCTGGGCAGGCCTTAGAGATGACTTTCTTTCGTGTCAGAAATGAGAAATCCGGGCGTGGGGGCACATTAGAGACTCAACCAATGCCAGAGAACGGGGACGTCGCTACAGGCTCAGAGCACCCCACTTCCACCCCGCCCAAGTTTCTCCTTGTCCAGGCTCGTAGGTCTCCTCCAACACCACGCGCTGTCTTACGGGGGAGAACTCCAGCCTGAGCTGGAACACAGTGCCACCGTCATCGTTCTCTAAATATGACAGACGACCGTTTGGGGAAACGGTGCTTCCAAATTAGACCCGGAATCTTTTAGATCTGGGAGGGCTAAGCCTCAGGTTCTGTTTCTAAAATTTTTAGAAAGATGCCAATTCAAGTTAAAAGAAAAAAAAAACCCAACCCTCTGGCTTTGTGCTTAGAGTTGATGGGTTTGGATGGGCCCTTCTGAGAAGAGAGCATTTAAGATCAGCCCCTGGGGCAGTGAGGGAAGTAAGGTGACCTTACCTTTTTGTCACTGAGGCCGGTCACTTGGTCCACAAACTCCTCCTGGATCATGAAAGCGGCCAGGTTGGCCGTGTAGCTGGCCAGGAAGATGACGGCGAAGAAGGCCCACACGGACACCATGATCTTGCTGGTGGTACCTTTGGGGTTCTGGACGGGCACGGAGTTGTTGAAACACCAGGCCCCAGAGGAGCCATATAGCTTTTCCAATCGTGAAAGAAGGCCATGGGGTGCTGCGAATAACAGGAAGGACATTCTCAGAACTTTCTCGAAAGGGCAATGCGGCGGCTGCCAGCAATCCTGCCGGGTGCCGGAAGATGGGACCGTCTCACAGTGGTACTTCATTGTCCCAGAACTACAGCCACCACACTCCCTGCATCTTTAAAATGAGCATTTCCCCCACATTTCTATCTAGCTGGATTTTTTTTTTCTGCCACATTTCTTAAAGAAGGCGAAATAAATAATAAAAAAAAAAGGGAGAAAGGAAAAGAAAATGGCCTCTGCAAAATGTGGTTTTAAATTTGGATTCGATTTCCATCTGGGGGAGCCAATCTCCTAATCAGCCTAGCGAGGCTTGCAGAAATGCATGTGTGAGGTCGCTTCAGTTCTCACAGGCCGTGCTACTGGTAAGAACCATGCGGTCCAGTGGGACTGACGTGTGGCAGTCTAATCCAATTGTCCCTCGCAACTGCTCGTGTTCAAACTCAGGACGTAAAGTGTGCACAATATAGGAATTAAACCCAACTTTTCAGTTGTCTGCAATTGGAGACATCAAGGAACCCGAATAACAGCTGAATTCTCCCACCACTTCACAGATGAAAGACATTTGGTTGCAGGTCACGGAAAATGAACTCTGATATCACAGCACTTTTTCTTCCTCGGTGTATCCCCGCAACAGCTACGTGTCCCTTTTAAGATTCTTAAATGTTCTTTGTAGCAATCTTCACTAAAGAGGCAGAACAACATGGCACAATATATTGGGGTGGGGGTGGGATCTACGGGCTGTAAAATGCAAGCCTTTCGGCTTTCATGTCTGTTTTGCACAAGGGGGAGAAAAATCAATTTATGCCCTCATTTCATGGGAAAAAAGGACTTCCTTTAACAGAAGGTTAATTTTTATGTCATTTAAGTAAATGAAGATATGAAAAAATGATCTACTCAGACTTCGGTTGGCAACAGCAGCAGAGTGGGCAATAAATAAAGTAGCAGAAGTGAATCATTGACGGGTGGTATGAAGTTCTGGGCAGGGAGCCTGGGAGAAGCAGGCTTTCTGCACACTGGAGGCCAAACCCAGGCTGCAGCAATATTTATAATAACCCTATACAGCACATCAAAGGGAAGGCAATTAATTTTGTTATTCTCAATCTCAAGCGCTTCTGTTTCTCTTTGCCTAGTTTTATAATCTTCTGGACTTATTCCCAAGATGCCAAGAAGTCTTAGGAAAAAAAAATAATAATTAGAGTCAATCAGTTAACTTCACGAACTACTTAATTTTATTAGGGAATGAGGCTGACCAGAAGTGATGGCTATTGGGAATCAGAATAGGCAGCTGCAGGGTTTCTGTCCAAGACTTTTGTGAACTCCTGATTCACGAATACTATTACGGAGCCGGACATAAAACCCTCCCCATAACGTGCCGGGAAATGTAACAGAAAGCCATTTTGCACAAAGAAACCTGTAGCTGTCATGTCTGGAGTTTCCACAAGCAGATGAGCAGGAAACAAAAAGCCTCGAGGCGACGGAAGGGCTGGGGAGTTTGCTTGCTCAATTCCTTGCTTTACAATAGTCTTCCAAGTGTGAGCTTTGGCCAGAGAAGGAGTTGTTGCATGTGATGGCCTCTGGATTGTTTTTTGTCTTGAAAGATATATACCTGATTATCCACTAATCTCCAGCCAAGTCCAAACCACTGTAATCCTTTCTCTCAGAAAACTAGCACCTTCCTTCCACTCCTGCCTGCCCTTCTCATTATCCCAAGAGAGCAGCCCCCGTGATCCTCCTACGCTGTACATGCTTCGTCCCGCCTTTCCCGCCATCTTGTATCACTGTCCACCGCTCTCACTCACGTCTTTTCTGTTTCATCCAGATTGATTCACCGTCAAGGTCTTTCTTTGTATTTGCTGTTCCATCTGCACAAAATGCTTGTCCCTCCATTTTTCACATGACTTCTCGTTCCTTCGGGTCCTCAGCTCCAATGTCCTGTCTTCCGGAAGTTCTTCCCTGCTAGGCCATCTTATCTAAAGCAGTGCCCCCACCCGTCACCTCACTTTGTCTTTTACTCCCCTTCTCTTGACACTTATTACCATCTGTGATTATTAATGTTACGTGTTCATGTGTTATCTTCACAAGTAAATTCTCAGCTCCCTGGCAGGGGGAGGGGGGAAATCAGGAAGTCTCCACCCAGATTATCATGTTGTCCCTCTGTGCTAGCACAGTGCCTGGGACATGGTACCTCCTCAATAAATACTCGTCAGAGAAATGCGTGAATTCACAAAACAGCACAAACTTTGATTCTATGAATGTAACTACAGACTCCACGGTGGTGCGATCACTCCCAGAAAACCCTCCCAGACCCCACTCTGTTGGAACCTCTGTACTGGTTACTTACGTTGCCATTTTAGTGGAGGCTGGTGATTCTCCCATTTAAAACACAATTTATGATTACTTACGGCATTTTCACTATGTTAGCTTGACTGGAGATGGTTCATGCAGTTACCACCACTCTTCAGTGGTTAAGAAGTGGGAGGATTTCAAGAAAAACTAAGTTCCTAGCAGATTCCCATGACCTGCTGACTGTTTCCAATAGTGAATCTTCCGGATAAGAATATGTGGCAAGTTGAAGCACCCTGATTTTGAATGGCTGTATGCCTACTGTCTTCCACCAACCTAAGTCTTTTTCAGGAAAGGGATTTGGTCCAAGCAGCCTTCCCGAGGCCATCCACTTAGAACGTGCTGTGCACTGAGGAAGAGTCACTCAGAGTGATGTAATGTGTTATGTCTCTAACATGAATATTGGTTTGCACAGGGGCCTCTTAATAAGTTATAGCCAATGAATGTCTCCCAGTGCGATTTTCTATCTACTGATGGCAGCTTTATCAAGTACAATGCACTAAGGTCAGGCACTATCAAGAGGAAATGTAATTCTTTGGGGGAAAATACCACTTTATAACTATTTTTACCGTCAAATGAATTCAAGTGTGATTCAGTAGTCTGGAGAATGTTCTTAAACTAGTATCATAAAAGCCATTTCCTCTGCCTGGACTGAAGTCGAGACTCAAAACAACCTGAACATTTCTTCTGACACAGATTTTAAATGTTAATTGCCAGAAAACTTCTTCAAATCTACTTTCTCAACAAATCGCCAGTGGTTTCCACCTAACGGCGACAGACTGCCACAGGATAACACGATTAAAAGTGTTCCGTTTTGTTTGATCCCCTCTTTAGTTGAAGCAAATAACCTGTAAGTGTACAGGGTTACCAGTAGCATCGGTGACCTGGCACCGTTCATGGAACCCAAGAGCAAGCCCACACAGGAGGATGTGCTCTCCACCTGAAATCTTTGTCGAAAGTCAATGAAACAGGGTCAGTGTGAGGGAGGTCTCACCTTTCCCTTTGGCTAAGCTCCTGTTGTATCCAACGGGACTGAAGTACTCGAAGACGAAAACAGCTATGGCGGACACGATAAGCAGCATCACAAACATCATCACCCACACGGAGGCGCTGAACGGTTCTGCGGATGAACAGGCCAGAGGAGTGGAACACGGTCAGTTTGCGGATCTCACAACCAGGGCCAGCGGGAAGCCCAGAGGTCCGTTGGCAGGCTCACCCCTCCCTCATGAGCATCTGATCATTCAAAAGAAGCTATGAATCCCTGTCGGTTCATACGTCTCCACCCTTCTTCATGCTGCAGAACATTTGAGGCATTTTACAAGACTGTACATAACAGGGTAAAAATAGAGAAGAGCATAGGACATCGTCCAAATCGGGTCAAGGAAAGTAAAAACAAACGGGAAAAAGAATGCAAATAGAGAGTTCGTCGGGTCCGATAGGATTATAGCATCATCCTGGGGACCAATGCTATGGGGAAGCAAGACCCGGCCCAAAGAGTCAATTCTAAGGCTTCTGCTGACCAGCATGGGTTTTATTCTTATTTTCACTTGGATTATTACATGCTGGAGGGACGATGTGTGGGGAATTCCAGAAGGAAAGGGCACACTACGACCTGGTAGAAAAGGATCGTAAAATCAGGGGGCTGACAGCAATCAATATTGGAAGGTCAACGTCCTGCCACCACTGCTCGGACTACCACACTCTCCTCTCTGCCGTCTGCTCCAGACAGATGAGATCTCTACAATTTTAAAATCTTGTTGATGCTGTAAATGGGCTTGAATGCATTTGAAAAGTCAACTGAGGATATCATATTCGCATGGTAATTGGGTGAAAAAAAGCATTGCTCAAAGAAGAGAGACAATGAAGGAGTATTTGGAGAGATGGTAATTTCCCCTAAAAGTAGTTTACATCAGCTCATTTTCATATGGATGTCTCAGAAGGGCAGGCCAAGTCACAAGGTTCTAAATCTTAGAATGCTCTAGAAAGTTAAGAGATTTTATGTAAAATGAATTAACGCTTATATTCAGTCTGATTGAGGATATGAAATGGGCTGAATGGAGCCATTGTATTCACACAGGTCACAGATTTGCTAGAAAATCAACACAGACAAAAATTTTGGAAAATGAACATATCTCCACCTAATGCATCATTGGGAAGAAACTGCCCTTGGGTACCAATAAGTTATAATCCTTTTCATCACAAGCAAACATTTTCTGAGGGTAAAATATAAGAAGCCCAATAACACCCTGAATAGTAGGCATTTTATTATTTTTAAATTGTTTTTCTGATTGAAGCTGGTAATAATCATAAAGAACTAGGCTGGTAGCAAGCCACTCTATCATTAAAGCCTGTGACTACCTAACACAGCTAGGGGTCATCATAAATTCCAGTTTAATGAGCTTACTATATAACAAGAAACTAATACGTCCGAATCTTTAACTACATGGATAATTTAAAAACTGGCAGGAATGCTTTGCAATGCAGTTTCCATGGTGCAGATATGTTAAAAGGATCAGGTACCAGCACAGGCTACTTAGGTTAAATAACACATGGTGAGTTGGAAGAAATCAATGAGGTTGCAACCATGATATATCTTAGTTGAAATTAGCTTGGGTAATAACAATATTATATCCCTGAAATCATTGCAATTGGGTATTGAGGTGTGCCCAAAAGGGAGAAGAAATAAAGAAAATAATTAGGAGATTAAACACACTCAATATTCAAGAAGAGAAAATGGTGAACTAATTCTCCAAGCTGGGTATGTTAACGGCATGGTGCGTCTGACGGGAGGAGGGTCACCATGATGAGTAAAAGAGCACAATACAGCGGAAAGCACTTGATGGTGTGTGATGTTTGCTGTGCACACACACACACAGTACATCCAGTGGAAGCGCTATTTGATTCCGCGGGTAAAGCCAGAACCAGCAGTGGCAATGGCGGGTAGCGGTGTGCTGTTCGTGGTCCTGAAAAAGGTGTCCTGGTTTCAAACATGCGCGTTTATTCATCGGATAACTTCACTGCCAGTGCAGGTGGCAGTGACATGATACAACATATTAGGGGCCATCCTTACTGAATACTTCACGCACATGGCTTCATTTGGCAGTTGATGCATCCTAATGCTGACACTAACTGTTCCAAAAATAAGGTGGAGGCCTGATCAAGCAACTGATCCCAGACGTTTCCCCACTTGGAAGCGACACCTGCCCCTTGGCTCGTGAGCATGGCAGGAGATAAAGGATCCTGCTATAGTGTTCTGGTTTTAAAAAAGTTTTTTTTTTTTAATGTTTATTAAAAAAAATTTTTTTTTAAATGTTTGTTTATTTTTGAGATGGACAGAGACAGAGGATGAGCGGGGAGGGGCAGATAGCGAGGGAGACACAGAAGCAGAAGCAGGCTCCAGGCTCTGAGCTGTCAGCACAGAGCCCGACGTGGGGCTTGAACCCACAAACCGCGAGGTTCATGACCTGAGCTGAAGTAGGCTGCTAACCGACTGAGCCACCTAGGCGCCCCCAGTGTTCTGGTTTTGATAAGTTAGGTGCCTATGAAGTGCCTTAAGGATTGCTGTTAATACACCACCGCCACCACCACCACCACAACATAAAAGCACTGGAATAATGGTGAAGCACCATCTATAGTGTCTAAGGAATGACCCAGAAACATTTGGGATAGCTCCTGATACATCCTCGACTGGCTTAAAACAGATTCAACATTTGTCCGTGAAGCTGGCTTCCATCTAGGAGGCTCCAGATCAGCATTTCTTTGGCTCAAACAATCCAACCTGCTTGGAAAGTCTTTGGAAAGTAAATGAATGGAAATACTGCACCAGAGGCCACCTCTGTCCTTGAAGAGTGGCTGGTTACGTTTGCACACAAAGCCTGGGAGGCTTTACCTGCAAGCGTTTTCCGACGTGAGTTAATGGAGTTAGCGGAGAATGAGAGGACAGGAAGTAATGAAGAGCAGTGCAATCAGATTTTGAATGTTTGGGCTCTTCCAGAAGACTGAGCCAGTGAATGGAAAAATGTAGCTTAGCATGGCTCATTATGACTTTCAAAACCTGCAGATAATGGCCGTAATAAGGGGGTGCACAGTGAATCGAACAGGGATGTAATTTAGTGACTAGAAAACATATTAAGCCTACTGTGTAAAACTGCTTTGAAAATAGTTTCCTCTGGCTGCAATTTATTTTACTTTATTTTTAAAGATACAGGAGGAAGAATAAGGCGGGGCAGGTAGGAGGCTTGGCTAAACTTAGCAAAAATGCTTGACTTTTATGGAAATGTTCAACTAATGCAGGTAAGATAGAAATCTAGGTGAAACTGGGTGAGGCCAGATTTGATATCAGCAACCCATTTCTTTTTTTTTTTTTTTATGAGACAAGCCAGTTGTTGGCATTTTTTTTCTTCTCTGATTGAATTGGAAAAAACGTTCTCTCACTATGTCACTATGGAGGTATGTCAACAACTGTGAAAGGAAACACATGTCTTTCCATTCTTTCCATGAACTCACTTCCTCCAACCTTTTCTTAACCCCCAGGGCAAAGAGCTCCGTTACAGAGTCTGCCAGGTAATGGGAGATGGTGATAAGCAGTGGCTTGTGCATGAGGGTCTCCCGATCATCGTTAAGATTCTGCCCGTGTGTCTCTATCGGGCGGCTGCATTTCTCCTGGTGTAGTGAGGCTCTGTTGTTAAGATATGGGTCCATTATCCATATCAGACAAAGGCACAAAAGGAACATAATGAGGTGTGTGTGTGTCAAGGTCCATGTTACTCCAACAAAGGTTAGGAGAATGGAAGCAAGGAGTGCAAAATCAAATCCAGGGAGTGGTAAGGATTTCAACAGCTTAAATGGATTATCAGAAACGAAAATGGCAAATCCATAGGTCTCTGTGAGTGAGGCGGCACCCCAAAATCCTGTTAGCCAGTGTTCCACTGAAGGGAATGAAACACAGACGGTTTCACCGGATGCACCATGACATATAAAGAAGATGGTGGACAAGTAAGACTATGGGCTTGGAGCCCAGTGTCCACAGACTGGCTCTCGTCTGCAAGTTTAGCTCTCTACCAGACAAGGGGGTGTGTGTGTGTGTGTGTGTGTGTGTGTGTGTGTGTGTGTGTGTCTGGAAAAATGTAACAAATTTCAGTGACTTTAATAGTTCCCTCTGTCATGCAGTTTGCTTTTGGGGTCAATGTTCAATTTCACCTTCCCAAATCTGGGACAAACCCACTGATGGGGGTGCCAAGGAAAAGGGAATTTAAATCCCACCATCTCCAAGATAGCTACTGTCAAAAACCACTGATGGTAACCAAACACTCCACACAATACCATCCTTTAAAGAAAAAAAAAATAACACTGGGTATGTCCACGCAGTTTCTACACCTGTAGCCAGGCTACTTAATGCACAAATACTGACACTGCTAAGGAAAACAAGATAGAAAATAGAGATCTACCTTGCTCTAAGACAAACCAAAACAAAAACACAACACAAATGACAAAAAGCAAACAAAACAAAACAAAACTTATGTTCAAAACATACATTTATGGAATAGTTAAGAGTAAGGAATTTCCTCCCTTCCAAACCATTCAGCTTGAAGGACAGTCACATTTAAAATACGATTCCATTAATTTTCAATCAGTGTATGCTCTTCCAGCTACTTCTATTTTGTTTATCAGAGTGCTGGTATAAATCACGGCACGTTCATCATTATTTCACCTTTACAGCCAGTAAATAACGGCTGTCACATCAGCGAGGGGTGGAAGATGGGAATGAGGATACCATATAAAGGCTTATGGGCTGATTTAAATGAACTACGGACAGAAGATTTATTTTTTAAATGTTTTCAAGGCTCTAAGACATATATCTACTAATCTACATTGCACACAATCAAGACCAGTATCTGAATACATGCTTGTATTTTCAGCCAATAGTTCCAAGTTAGAGATAAATGAAAGATGTTAATGGGGTGAACAGGGGGGATGTGAATTGGGATCATTAAAATATGACACACTTTGGGGGCGCCTGGGTGGCTCAGCTGGTTGAGAGTCTGACTTCAGCTCAGGTCATGATCTCACAGTTCGTGGCTTCGCGCCCCGCGTCAGGCTCTGGGCTAACAGCTCAGAGCCTGGAGCCCTGCTTCAGGTTCTCTGTCTCCCTCTCTCTGCCCCTCCCACATTCACGCTCTGTCTCTGTCTCTCCTTCTCAAAAATAAACCTAAGAAAAAGAAACACACCAAATACGACACACTCTGGAACACACTGATGTTGTTAAATGGAAGTGAGCAAGGTCCTCCTTGGTTCCATCCTTTGAGCCAACAAGACAAATACCTATAATTCCTTATAGGTAAATGGCACGCGACCATGGCGTTCACATACCTAGAAAAGCAGAAGGTGAGACCGTGCCGTGCTTCTTGAAACCATGACGCTGATCCCCGTCTCCACGAAGGGCACAGAGAAGTCCACCACCTCAGAACGCTCCTCATTGATGGTGAGCGAGCCGACCGCCATGACCGCCCGTTGATAGACCACCTGCACACGAGGCAAAGGAGCACAGCGCCTTTATTCCTCCTTCCCACCGCCCCTGAGCACTGCGGGCCCCAGTCTGGATGACAGCCCTAGGGGGAGGAAGACCACTTACCTCACCGCTCATTCCGTTCCACACGTTGTTAACTTTCTTGCCGTGCTTCCCGTTGGTCACCAGGTAGAGGTCATAGGTGAACTTCACGGTACGGGAGAGCTTCTTCAGGATATCGATGCAGAACCCCCTTGCAGCACTTTTTAACATTCATCCCCTCGTTAGTTGAATTGCTGTAGGAAAACACCGCGAGACCGTAGAATATTAGCGCCGGAAGATTTGTTGGCAGTCATTACCTATACGCTTCCACTATATCCATGTGGGAAATAGAGGCTCAAAAATGAGAACGTGGCTTTTCCAAGGACATGCAGTAGTTTACAACAGCACAGGTAGAAGGTGTTCTTAAGGATGAGCGTAACCATGACAATGGCTAACTTTTATTGAGTGATTATTATTTGTACCATGTACCATGCTTTCTACTAATTGTTGGATTACCCTTCATGACATTTCTCTTAGGTAGTATTTGTCTCCCCCATTACACTGATAAGAGTTACTGCCTCTTATTCTTTTTTAAAATTTTTTAACGCTTAATTTTTGAGAGAGATAGAAAGGGGGAGGGAGGGAGAGAGAGAGAGAGACAGAGAGAGAGAGAGAAACATAGCGTGAGCAGGGAAAGGACAGAGAGGCATAGAGGGAGACACAGAATCCGAAGCAGGCTCCAGGCTCTGAGCTCTTAGCACAGAGCCTGACACGGGGCTCACACTCACACCCTGTGAGATCATGACCTGAGCTGAAGTCAGACACTTAACTGACTTATAAGAATAAGTTTATAACACATACAACATTCAGATCATGACCTGAGCTGAAGTCAGACACTTAACTGACTTATAAGAATAAGTTTATAACACATACAACCTCTTTTGACCAGAGTTCAGTAACATGACCTAAGCCACACTATAAACGCTTACAGGAAAAGAGAAGAAGGAAGGAAGACATAAAACTCTCAGTGGGAGGAGAGTTTGCTTTATCCTACCACTGCAGATAAAGGTTTGCAACCAAAGAGAAGAAATAACGGTTGCCTTACGTAGGAAGGGGCACTTTCCTTACTGAGGAAAACTTGGCTGAGAATCAGAAGACTTGGGGTCCACCTTGTGCCTGAGTCCACGGACTTAATGTGTCTTGATAGAGTCATCTGTCAAATGCGGGCTCGTTCATTTCATTTTCCCTCCCTCCCTACATAGCAGGAGTGTAAAAGGTGACATACTAAATAGCAGTGTCCTTGATCAGGAAAAAGCCCTGTTAAAATACACAGGGTACTGCTTTCTTAAAAGCTATCATCCAACTACCAAGGTGACATATGTTGCTTTGCACCAGCCACCTTGCTTTATTAACCTGGCCGAGTCATATTCAAAGGACACCCATACAAATCAGAAATGCCTTAAAAAAGGAAGGAAACAGGGTTTTCCCAGTTAGACAGTTCGTGTAGGACGATGAACAGCTCTCTGGGCAATACACTTGGGCTATCTTGTGATGGGGCATCCCATTGGCTCAGCTCTCTGACTTATGCATGTCACGATATACGTGCTCTGTCTGAATATTCTGTTGCTGGCTCATCTACACAGCAGACTGTTACCTAAGCACCACAGTGATGTTTGTGGAAATCCAACATCACAATAGGAAATCACTTCCATTCCATATCATAGAAAAAAAAGTAGGTTACACAGTGATGTATACAGAACAGTCCTGGCTATATAAAAACAGATGAGCTTATAAACCATATCTGGATGGAAAAAACAATGAAATATGAAGCAAAGCTATTTTTGAATGGCGAGAAATAACTTTTTCTCTTTTTCATATTTTTAGTCCTCCCCCCCCCAAGAACAACTGCAGTGAGTATATACTACATATATAATCAGATATACACATACATCAAGCACCATTGATGCATATCTTTGTCCATGAACATGGGTTCTTTTGACAATGTGACTTTGAGTAATGGAAGCGGGTTGCAAAATGCCATAAACATGATAGAAATGTGTCCTAGGTACATTAAATCAATGGCATGTCCAAATAACAATTTCTGCTGGGTATTGATCTGTGGCTCTTTGAAAAACATGGTCAGATCCAATTCTCTTTTTCTTCCTGGCCACCATGGCCATGCATCAATGCTTCTTCTCCTCCCTCTTCCCACCTGTGTCTCCTTCTCTCTCTTCCCCCTCTCTTCGTCTATCATAGGGTCTTCCTTCCCTGGTCAGGATTCCTGGGAGAGTCTGGGACAGGAGTTATGAATGCCCCAGGCTTAAGATTCAGGGTCACAGGCATACGGTGGTATTCTTTGGCATTGCTGGGAACCTCGGCCAGTTAATGAGTTAATTATCCCACCTATGTCTCCTAATACTAGGTATATTTATAGATACCCATGGTCATTAATGCATTTTCACCCAACAAGCACCCACTGAGTACCTACTGTGTATAAGACATGGAATTAAACCCTAAGGACACAGGGTGAAAAAGACACATGCAGCGAATGCAACAGATGAATTTATCATGGGGATTCTGGAAACACAGACCCGCTTGTAAGTAGAAATTTTCAATTGGTTCCCATCACAGCCCTTGTATACGTGCGTGGGGGGGGGGGCGTGACTTAACTACACAGCCATCTAAAAAATGTGCCCAATGCAATCTTTCCCTGCTCCCCACCCTCATCCAAAGAAAGGATGACCCATAGAAGCCAATGTGGGGAAAGGGATCCAATGAGTGACCCAGCTCTCCAGTCTGCAGTTTCCCAGTGTGGCGAGTGGACAGGATCACAGCCATGCAAGTCAGATGGAGCCATTTTTCAGGTCCTAGGTTTGCCCCTAACAACCAGGAAGATGCAGATAAGTCTCCTCACTCGTAAGCCTCAGTTTACTGCAAAGTGAAAAGGTGAGGGCTTACCTTGTGGGATAGTTGGGAAGATGAAAACAAATATGCAAAGTGCCTCTCAGGTAAGTGCTTAAGAATACATATCCTCTCTTCTTACCAACAATTTGACAGTTTGGGGATTCACTGGCAGTATGGCCGTTTTTTCCCCAAAATATCAAGCCAGCTAATTTTTCCTCAATTCTCTCTTTATGCCCTAACACCCAACTAACAGATGAAAAGAAACGCTTGGTTTCTCAGCTCATTTCCTGTCACCTATGTTTTTAGAAGATTGATTTGTGTCCTCAAGACCCCACCATTTGCCAGAAGTGAGAGACAAACGCTTTACCCTGGGAGATTATCACCCAGAAAAAATATAATCATGTTACCTCACAGAATCCTTCTTAGAACCAACCGGCCTGCCTCAGAGATATTACCTTAGGAAGGCAATTGATCTGCTATGTGTTAATGTTGGGACGAACGGGTCCCAGTAATTGTCTATGGCTTTCAGACACTTCGATTTCACCTCGATGTTCAGTAAACTTGTCCTGTCGCCAAGTGGGAAAAGGGAAGCCGCAAGCTGCCACCTCCCACAGGAACCAAAAAGGTGAATTTGAACCTGTTAATCTGTTTATATTGTCCGGTAAAAAAAAAGTCAGTTCTATTAAAGAGAGTAATTCATTGGGGGGTTCATTTTCTCCATACGAATGTGGCTCAGGACTCGGTGACCTACCGTCGTCAACTCCAAGGCTCTGATTTTAAAGATTTGAAGCTCCTGTTATTGACTGTGGATCCCAAGAGGCCCTACTGGATTGGCCCTACTGAGACAAAGCAGGCATTGCTGTCATAAAGGGGGTGCCCTACTGAGGTTACAGTCTTGGCCTCACACCCAACACTCTGCCTTCTCCATCGGACCACGTTGTACTCCAGGAACACCTGTCCAAATCAAAATCTCCTGGGACAACGTTCCCACATTTACCCCTTCCATCTCCCCCCCGACCCCCCTGCCAGCTCATCACTCTCTAGCCCTGCACTGGGCTTCCTTCTGTTGCCCAAACTTGCTAATCTCTCTCCTCCCTCGGGGACTTTGCAGCTGCTGTTCCCTGTACCTGGAAGGCTCCTCCCCGCCAGCCCCCCAGCTTTTTCACACGTTCGTCATCCTTTTCTGGGTCATCTTGCATCTCACCTCAAGTTAGTCTCTTATCACACCGCCTTATTTATATCCTTCACCAGGCGTATCGTAACACGAATCTGTCCTTCCTTTCCGGGCTGACTTGTTTTTGAGCTGTGTACACGCTATACCGTAAGATCCCGTCCTTTGTCGTCCCAGCTCAGCACAGCTCTATGCCTCACACAAGAACTGTGCTTCAAGTATATTTATTTATTGACTAATCTATTCAGAATTTTAACTCCAAAGAAGCTTCTCGTTGATAAAAAAAATTTTTTTCCCTCCAAACCAGAATCTGCCTTCATATACATTTAACAATCATATTAAAAAAAAATCTTTGTCCCCAAGCGCTGAGCCCTGGGGATTTGCACCTTGTGTAATGAAGGCTTCGGTCAGAATCTGCAGAGTGGGACAAAAAGTATCCAGGTGCTCATCTGTTCAATCATTATCAACATTACCGTGTCATGTTTTGTGGGTCCCTGGCTGTACAAAGACTAAGAAGCCATGTTTCCTGTATTTAGGCAGCTTACCCTCCAGGGAGAAGGACAACTATAAGCCATAAAATCGGGTGATAAAGAGATCGAGTGGTAGGGACTCCATGTTTGAGTTCCTTCAAATTCATGTGTTGACACTCTCAACTCCAATGTGATGGGGTCAGGAGGTGGGGCCTTTGGGAGGTCATTAGGTCAGAGGGTGAAGGCCTCATGAATGGGATTAGCATCCTTGGAAACAGACACAGGAGACCTTGCTTCTCTTCTGTCCGTTCTCCACCATGTGATGCTACCGTGAGAGGATGGCCTTCTCAAACAGAGGGCCCTGGTTGGACACCTTGACCGTGGACTCCACCCTCCAGAATTATGAGAAGTGTCTGTGTTTAAGCCATGCAGTCTGTGGTGACTTGTCACAGTGCCCTGAACAGACCAAGGTACAGAGAACACTCCGGGTTTCTTTGGAAGGAGGAGGAACAAACCCAACTTGGGGAGGGGAGTGGTTAAGACTTAAAGACACAAGAGAATTATCCAGATGAAGGACACACTCAGAAAATACTCACAGAAATATTCCAATGGTAGGCCTTTCTGTTGGTGAAATCCACCACAAGGGCCGTGTCTTTGTGTTTGCACCAGAAAACTATAACCAGGGCCTTAGACCTGGTCATAAAGCTTTATGCTTCTCCAAAGGGCCTACTATTAGGGAGAACCTACCAGAGCTCTCACAAAAATGGTCAGTTCTTCCTTTGATTGTTAATAAATGAGGAAACGGCCCAGAGGTGATGTGGGCTTGCTGTCGGTGAGCTGGGACACTTCCAGAAGGTCAGTTCCACGCTGATCACATCAAAAGGTCATATGTGAGGGGTACAGCGTATCATGACCTCCACACAGAGGGAAGTTTTCAAAGTTTTTGAAAAGTTTGTGTCTGGGATACATACAAGAGACGGAAGGAAGCAGATGTGCAGGGCTGGAGGAGGGAGCAGCCAGAAAAAATTAAAACATAATTTTTGGGGGGCGCCTGGGTGGCTCAGTCGGTTAAGCTTCCCACTTCGGCTCAGGTCATGATCTTGCGGCTCATGGGTTCAAGCCCCACCTCGGGCTCTGTGCTGACAGCTCAGAGCCTGGAGCCTGCTTTGGCTTCTGTGAATCCCTCTCTCTGCCCCTCCTCTGCTCGCACTCTGTCTCTGTCTCTCTCTCAAAAATAAATAAACATGAAAATTTTTTTTAAGGAAAGACCAAAGGGGAGGATCAGTTGGCAGAGAGGTTAAGGACTGGCAGTGAAGCAGGTTAGACGGCGTCTGGGTCCTAGGTCCTCCATTTACCAAGCTGGATGGCCCTGAACATGTTTCTAATCTGCCCATAACTCAGTTTAAATCTCTAAGACGGGTAATACCACCTACCTGCAATTGCCGTTGCCGGAAGTAAGTGAATGCAGACCAGCTGGCATAGTCCAGCTATTTATCTGAAGTCTTTAAAAAATCTAGTATCACAGGTTATGATGTACTATTATAATAAGCCTATTGTGTATAAATTTACACTATATTACAGATACCACTGTTGTCGATGACACAGGCTGTGTTAAAGGACAGGGCACATCCAACCGACAGCATCCCCGGACTCACTTGATCTTGACGAACTTCCGACACGGCACAGTGTTCCTCACGCACGTCTCGGTCAGCGGGTCGATGTCTTCCACGATGACAAAGGGGGCCTCCTCCAGGGTGACGATGCTCAGATGATTGTCGTCCGGCTCGCAGTCTGAGAAGGACTTGTACCTCGGCCACACGGCATGCCTGAGGCTCAGGCTCTGGTTCTCCCACTTGCCCACCTGCATCAGGAAGGCAAAGGCACACCTGTGATTTCTTGCAGCACCTTCTAGAAAGGCAAGTCCTTCCCCATAAGAGGTCTGGGACAAGAACCCTACCCATCCTGAGGGCTTTTCTGCTATATACTTCAACATACACTTTGGTGTAGATGCTAAGAAAAACAGACATAAAGGAGAAGAAGAATCCTGGACGGCCCCCAGGCCCGCCTCTCCCAGGCTAATTAATACGGCGGTGGTACCCAAGCACTGAGATTGCGAGATCTCCCCAGGAGATTCCAAGGTTCTGGCAGATTTCGGGACCACTGGCGGCGGGAGAACAGCATGGACCTTTAGCATCAGAGAAATCTAGGCTTGGATTCCCACCTCTGCCATGTACCAGCTGCACAACCCTAGTTAAGCTCTGAGTCATTGTGAACCTCTGTGTGTCACCTATAAATAGCACAACTCCACCTACTGTACAAGGATGTTGTGGCAATTAAACAAGGCCGTCTGTGACGAGCAGGCAGCGCAGAGCCCGGCACGTAGTAGGGACTCCACACTTTTTCTTTGAAGTACAGGAGAGAGACAAGGACAGGGAGAAACTTTTAGAAGGTGCCAAAAGAAAGGGTGAGGAGACAGGGAGATGATGCGGGAGAGCTAGAAGGAAGGAGGACGGACAGGAAAGTCAACACAAGGAGGGTGAGGAGGAGAGGAAATGAAGGGCTTCATTTCAACCTCAGATATCGTTCTACTTAAGTTGCAAATTAAGGTGAACTGCTATTAATTCGACCTGGAGAGGAGACTTTCAGCGCTTAGCACCAAGACCCGTCAAAACAGCACTGACCTGTTCCCTCTCTAAGCGGCAGCCGGCATGTTAGTGAAATCAAACTGAAGCCTGTATGTTTTGAACCTTAATTTTATTTGACAGCTTATTGGCATTATTCAGACATGCACCGGGAAGAAGCCGCTCCCGGTATCACGCTTTTTCCTTCTTCCTCTCGCTCCCACACGCAATTGCTTGACACCGCGGGTCACAGCTTCGTTTGTAATATCAACCTCAAGGAAACACCTTGTCTGAGATGCTAAGTGCCAAGTCCAGGCTTGTCTGCATTGACGTGACCTGCTCACCTCCCCTCCTGTAACCTGAGTGTCGCCAGAAACGAATTGCAGGCCCATAAAGAGAATTCAAACACGTCGGACGCCGAAAGGGGTGACGGCGTGGAAGGAGATAAGGCAGGCGGAGCGCCCTCAGATCGCCTCATCATTTGGACTGGAAAATGTTTGCTGCTTAGAGCACAATGTTCCATGCGGCCAATGGCAAAACTGTCCAGCTTCGGTGATACCTTCTGTTTTACGACAGTAGCATAAGCAGTAAGGTAATCTGGGCAAACACACTTGTTCATCTGCCTGTGCTGCTATGTGTAACACAGGCTGGGGAGAATGTTGAGCCCATCACGTTCTTCATTCACTCAACACAGATTTATTGAGCACTGACTATGTCCTGGCACCAGCCAGGAAACAATGATGGATAAACCTATCCATTGGCTGTAGGGCAAAGACGGAACTAATACCAATACATAAGCAAATAGGAGATCTCCAAGCTTTTTCTTTTGGGACAAGTTCCATCAATCCCTTTTCTTTCCACTTCTCTTGGAAAACGCAAACCTTCAAGAGCAGCTGAGTAGTTTAGTTGGTAAGAGAATGGCTTACGGCAGTCAAACAGAACTAAGTGTTGATCCCGGCTTCACCCATGAGCTGGCTTGCCTTGGGAAAGTCACTTAACCTCTCTGAGCTTTATCTGCAAAATGCAGATGGCACCAGGTTATGCCTTTCAGGACTGTGGGGAGCTCTGGATGAGCCAAAATGAACACGAAGCACTGAGCACAGAACTCAGCATGTAACGTACATGGTGGCTGCCACCACGTTTTTATTGTTGTAGTTAGCGTTCAAGACTTGGCTCAATTATCACTAATCGGGAAGGGCATTCCTGCTCTCCCCACTAACACAGAACTTTGCACCTCTCCACGGCAGCTCTTTCATGCCGTCTCATAAGGGTGTCACTTTTGAGCACTCCTGTGTAGGCAGGAAATGTATCAATGTTGCCCGCTACTCTGATCCCCACAAATCCTACAGGGTAAGGATTATTATTCCAACTTTACAGTTCAGAGAACTGAAGCACAGAGACGTTGTGTAACCTGCCCAAACTCAAGCAGCTGGGAAGCGAGGGAACCAGAACCCTACCATGGGGCTGTGTGAATCCAAACGTGCTTCTATTAAGTGATCCGTGGTAACCGTAGTATAGCTCCAAGACCCTTCCTTCCCAGCAGAGACAGCCCCGGATGTCCCAAGAAACATAAATTAACGCAAAGACTGTTTAGCCAGCAGAATCCTTGGTGATGTCATTGACCACATCTTGTCCCCTACACCGTGGAGTCAGACAAAGGTCCCCGCCCAAGGCTGACTGCTGGGGAGAGAGGTGGCGAAGGTTTCCTGGAGTGCAGTAACTCCCCAGATCTCCCTAAGTTAGTCTCTCCCTTCCCATGTCTACGTAAGCACCCACCGGTCAGCCAAGGAGGGTGGGAGCAGGTGGTGGTTGAAAAAACTTGATCAGGGCCGAAGCTGCTGTTTCCATGCTGCCCTACATCTTGAGAGCCCCCTTCTCCTCTGAGTCTGACAGGCTGCTCTGGTAGGCTCCCCAGATCCCCAAATCCTGGCCCCAGGATTCTATATACCACATAGGAGAAAACAGAGTGTCTTCACTTTACCCTCCTATATGCATTTTCACAAGGGATTTGAACGGAGTCAGTCCAGTGTTTGTAGACGGGATTAACAGAGATTTTTTTCACTCCATAAGTATTTATGGAGTGGCCCTTCGGGTATCAAGCACTACACTAGACACCAAGGAGAATGTCAGGCATGCAGTGAAGTTTCTACCTGCATGGAATTTTTATGCTAATTGGGAAGACAGACATGAGTCAAATAATCACACAAAAACATACACCATACGAACTGGGAGGAAGAAAGAAAATTGGGTCTAAGAGAGCAAATGGGGGGGAAGAAATCCCAAAGGGGTTCCCTGAGGAGGTGGCACTGAAACCAAGATTGGAAGTCCAAGATGAGTGGTGGGGGGCTGGTTTGGGGGAGCGAAGGAAGGAAGGGAAAGCACTCCACACACGCAGGGGCCAGATGATGCAAAGCCCTGCAGGTCCCCGTGAGGAGCTGAGATTTACCTCAAGAGTTCTCTGTTCGCCAGGAGGGAAAAGATGAATGGAAGTCACTGGGGATATATGTCCCTCTGTAACCTGGATGAAGGTGGGAGTTCTATGACCCCTCAATTCATCCTTGTTTTCTTTTCTTTTTTTAGAATGTTTATTTATTTTTGAAAGACAGAGTGCAAGTAGGGGAGGGGCAGAGAGAGAGAGAGGGAGACACAGAATCCAAAGCAGATTCCAAACTGTCAGCCCAGAGCCCGATGCGGGGCTCGAACCCACAAACCGTGAGATCATGAGCTGAGCCAAAGTCGGGAGCTTAACCGACTGAATCACCCAAGTGCCCCCATCCTTGTTTTCTTTTTCTTGATGGGAAATTTTAAACTTATGCAAAAGTGGACTAGGGTAATGAATCACCATCTTCCCATTCTCTAGTGGCAATAATTACTAACTCATGGCCAATCTTGTTTCATTTATACTGCCACCCACTTCCCCTGTATTACACTGAAGGAACTCCCAGACATGGTAACATTTCATTCACAAATCCTTAATTCGATTTAAATATCCAATTTCTGTTTGCGTAATAATATTATACCTCAATAAGCTATGTGTTCTCTGATGAGATGACAATTTCCAGGCTAGGAGGGATTTCAAATACACACTGATGGATTTTGAGGATCACAGCTTCTAAACTCAGGGCCTGGCGAAGGAGGGAGTTAATGGACAGCTGCTGATCGAATCAATGAGCACCTGACCTGAATTCTTAAAAATGTCCGTGAGTCGGAAACTACTAGTAGACTGATCAGTGTGTGCACGTTCGCCTCAGCTATGGAATCTTGCACCCTCAGCAAAACACTGAGGTACTGAAACCTATATTCTCCCCTTCACTCACGCTTCACATCGACTTCAGTCCCCCACACGCAGAGCCACTGAGAGAGGCTGCCGAAAAGCCTCTGTGTATTACATTTTCCAGACACATCCAAGACCATCATGCCAATGCCAATTTAAAAGGGGCTCTGGCCGCTCTCAAGTGTTCGACAGGACGTCAACAGTCAAAGGAATAAACCCTGAATTGAGAGGAACCTTCACTCACATCACCTATGCTTGCCTCAGTGTCCACAGGCACTAAATGGGCACAGAATATGAATTCCGCACGTGCCCTTCTCTAACAGTCGTATCCCAAACGGAAGGACCCCGTGTACCCTGAGGACAGTAGTGACCCAGCACTCTCCCCGGCTCCCGTCTTTGTGCTGAGGGTGACTGTCCTGCTATTCTCTAACTGGACCTTTTCCTTGCTCCAGGGTCGTGCACACCCCACATGGCAGAGTCCATAACTTTAGGTCAGCAGTCCTGCCTGACCTGGACTCCGTACATTTCCTGGCCGTGACAGTCCCCCTGGTGTAAGTTCTCAAGGCATCAGAGCAACTGAAGTGATACAGTCACCGTGGAAGCCATGGTCCTGTCTTTGGAGCCCAAAGGGAAAATGAAGTTCCACGAGGCCTTGCCAAACTTCCAGTTAGATCTACACACGATCGGGACAGGAAGCCACACTTGTGTATGTCTGTGTTGGATACACCCACGTGGACGCGCACATACCGACCCATCAACTTCCCAGGGATCAGCCTCATCCCCACAGGGACCGTTCTTTTCTCTCCCTCACATGGCACAGAGGGAGAGGAGACAGAGTAATTAATACCATGAGCCTTGGGGTCAGAGAGACAGGCTCAAATCCCTGTGACCCTGTGCAAGCCACAGCATCTTTCTGAACTTCAGTTCCATCAACCACCAAATGAAAATATTTCAATTTCATTATGGTGCCTTGAGGATTAGCAGCGAGATGATGGTGGCAAATGTCTCTGGATCCACAGCAAGTTCTCCCTATGTGGCTCTGTTATCGTTAATCCAACCTTTCTTAAGCCTCTCTTTGGGGAAACAGTGAGCCTCTGCAGCAGAAGCGCCGGCTGAGGAGGCAGAGACCCGACTTCCCTTGACAACACGCCCTTGACCTTTGATCTCATTGGGTCTCAGTCTCTTCCCCTGTGACAGAGATGGCGAGTGAGGGTGGACCCGATGATCTCTAAGGTCTTTCGGATCTAAAGCTCCATGCAAAGCACGGGAGAAGTTGCCCTCCAGCTCCCTCCTTATCGGGATCAGGGTGACAGAGAATTAGAAAGGGGTGAATGAAGGCTGTGCAGCTTGCAACTTGATGTTTAATTACGGAGAATTCTAAACAGTGGCCCTGTCCCTGCAGAGGCCCAGGTGACATGCCCAACTCTGAAGAAGACAGGATGGCTCGGAGAACCAAGCTGGAAGGCGGAGAAGAAAGAACGAAGTCACCAGAGCCTTCTTGGTTGGGAGTTGTCTGCTGCACAGAAGCCAGCGGTGCCCAAATCTGAAGCTTCGCTCAAAGCTGGCTCTTGCTGGTTCTCTGCAGAGGGGCGTGGGGTTCAAACCCTGACGTGGCCAAGCCCCAGCTGTGGGAACTTGGACGATGATGATACAGCCAATCATTAACATTTACTGGGGGGTTTGATAAAGCCAATCGTTAACATTTATTAGGGGTTTTACTGTGTGTTTCCAGCACAGTGCTGAGAATTTCCCATGCATTATCTGACTCAGTTCTCAGAACAACTCCAGAAGGTGAGGAAGGATGATTGTCCTCATTGCTCGGTAGGTAAACTGAAGCTCAAAGAGACCTGTTTTGTGCAGGTCACAAACGTAAATGGCAAAGCAAGAAAGTGAAACTCTGTCGGTAAAACCCAGCGTGCTGCTTAATCTCTATGAAATTTGGTTCTCTATTTTTATTTTTTTGAGAGAGACAGGGCACGAGTGAGATGAAAGAAAGAGAGACAGAGAACAGAGAGAGAGACAGAGAGAGAGACAGAGAGAGAGAGAAAGAGAGAAGGCGGGGTCACCTGAAGCGAGGCTCATGTTTTACCTGAAGCGGGGCTCTAGCTCACCTGAGCTTTCTTTATATTTTAAAGGTAATTAATAGTGCCCTCCTTACAGACTGGCTGTGAGGATCACACAAGATGATAAAAATAGACTTCCCGTTTCCACCAGTCTGGGGAGCTATACATATTAATTCGCGTAATTCTAAAAATAGACACATGAACAAGATGCTACTACTGTTATCTCTGGGTCATCGATGACGGGACCGAGGCACGGGCACAGGGCTTAAGCAGCTTGTTCACTATCTACGGCCTGAGAGTGGGATAATCAGGATCTGAACCCAGGACTCACTTTTAAATCAGGGAAGAAATGTCAACTAGAAGTTTTTGCTGGAGAAAAAAAAAGAAAGAAAGAGAAAGAGAGAGAGAGAGAGAGAGAGAGAGAAAAGAAAATTTTGATAGTGGAGAACCCAATAAACACCTCCTCAGCCAGATGATTAAGATAAGTATCAACAGGGTGGGGCCAGTTTGGTAGTAGGTCCCCTCGATACGACATGAGGGCAGTGGTGCCCACCCTCTGTGGTCTTTCTTCCCAAGACACGTAACTCAGTCCAATGATAAGAAAAATATCACAAAAATCCCAGTGTAAGGACATCCTTAAAAATAGCTGACCGACACTCCTCAAAACTGTGGAGGTCATCAAATACAAGGAAGGCCGAGAAAACCGCCACAGCCAAGAGGAGCCTGGGGAGACCTTGTGATTAAATATCGTGGGGTGCCCCGGATGAGGTGAGGGGATGGAACAGGAAAAAAGACATTAGATAAAAACTAGGGAGGGGCCTGGGTGGCTCAGTCCATTAAGTGTCTGCCTTTGGCTCAGGGCATGATCTTGCAGTTTTTGAGTTTGAGCCCTTCGTCGGGCTCTGTGCTGACAGCTCAGAGCCTGGAGCCTGTTACAGATTCTGTGTCCCCTCTCTCTCTGCCCCTCCCCTGCTCATGAGTGTGCGCACGCTCTCTCTCTCTCTCAAAAATAAACTTAAAAAAAAAGAATAGGCACATGGCCCTTACTTGGCAAATCAGTACACTTGGTGCCTGAGCCACAGTGATTGGCTCATGAATGTGCATGTGACCTAAGCTGAGCCATGGGAGTTTTTTCCTGGGACTTGTACTGGGATGATTAGCATAGGGTGGTGGTGACAGAAGAACCTATCAGAGACTACAGAACTAAGAAATAGAGAAGACAGCAATAAAGTCTGGATGGCATTGCTTGAGCTCTTATAATAATAAAAGTTGACATTCACTGGGCACTTAGTATGTATAGGCACTATTCTTAGCACTATTTAATTCTTATAAACACTCTATATACAACAAATAGGCACAGGCAGGCAATTTTTTTTAATCTCTATCATGAATTTTTTTATAATTAAAAACAGTCCCAAACTCACCCAAATAGACTGTGTGGGAGGAGAAAAAGAATCTTTACCTTCAAAATAAACTGAATTTTGGTGATAAACCTTTGAGTGTTTTCCTGCAAATATACTAAGGTTTTGAGGACAAAGAAAAATAATTGACCTCTGATGGAGAAAAGTGTTCTGTAAAAGAAACCATAAAGAGGGAAATTAACTTTGTAATGATTTTTTTTTATTCCATTTTTATTAATAAAATTTAAATACAGTGCCTTTAGAAAGCTAATCTCTCTTCAGCTCTTGGAAAATGTTTTGTGAAAGGGCACCGATTACTTATCAAAATGTTCAGCTGCTATTTTCTCAGGGCAGAGACAATTTCATCTCCAGAAACTGTCATAAGTTAGCATTCACCCCCTTCGTGTCTGGGTAAATTTGGAGAGATGTACACAGAGGCCACAGTGGCTGGAAGAAATTAGGTGATGAAAAGATGTTTGTGGCTCTCCTTTCAAAGTGATATGTTTGATCTTATTTGATCTGTTCACGAAATGCTTACAAGAGACAATTAAAATCTCCTCATAACTGGTTTCTGGGCTCCCAAGCCACCCCCTAAGAACATATCAAAATGCCAAAATCATACATCTACCTTTACTCAAAGTCCTTCCATGACTCGGACTGCTTACACAATCAAATGCAGACTCCCCTTAACATTAATGGACCCTACAACAATCAATCAATCTCACCAATTTCCCTGCTCTCTGCTTTCTGTCCTTTTCCTCTCTCTCAGACACCCTAGACATACCCTCATGCTAGGACATTTGCATGTACACCTCCAAACACAGATACACTCGCACCTACACTACTCATATATGTATACATATTCGGATATATATCAGTCTACCTAAACATCTACACATAAACCCAAAGACAAACCCACACCTATACACACACTCACACCTACCCAAATTCCCAATGCAGGCATATATACACTCATATCCACCCATACATGCACGACGACCCATATACACATACCCTGCACACACACGCACACCTCTACGCACCCGCAACAACGCATACACTTTTCCCTTCTCGTAAACACTCCCCGATCGACACCTACTTTTCCCTTCTCGTAAACACCCCGATCGACACCTACTTTCCTGCCTTTGCCTGCACTGTTTCTTCTACCTGAAATCCCTCCCCTTGTCACCTCCACAGATTGAAATCCTGCCCATGCTTTCCAGCTCTTGCATGGAGCCTAATCCTCCAGCTGGAATGCCTTTCTGCATTTCCTGTGCCTTTGGAACATCCCCTCCCGCCTTTGAATGCTCTCACTTCTTCATGCGTGGCTCGATAGGTGCATCTGGTGCTTTACTGCTGTATACTCTTCCAGGCACCGCAGGAGGCTCTGGGACCACAACCGTGAACAGGGCAGGCCCGGCCCCCATCCCCAGAGTTGCCAATCTGGCTGGAGAAGAGGAGTCAAAGCTCAATGGCAACAAAGGGAGATAATGGTCACGCTGGGAGTGAGCACAGGATGCTACCGAAGACACAGCTTCCTGCTCTGGAGGGAACCAAAAAATGCTTCCAACAGGAAGTGACTTCCAACTCTGAGCCAGACCAGCAGGGCCGGTAGGTGGCTTGTTAAGGGGTTCCGTCTTTATCCGCAGGGCGAGTGAAGTGTGTGGAGGGGTGGGGGCAGGGATTCTTGAATACTTTTAATCAGGGGAGGGATAAAATTGGTCTGACGTATTAGAACACTTCTTCCCAACGCAGTGCAGAGAAACGGTTTGGGGCTCAAAGTTTCTGGATGCAGATGGGCTGGGAGGCAGCTGCATTGATCTGGGACACAGGACCCCCTGGTGAGGCCGGAATGAACTTGAGATCTGCAGGGGGAACAACCAACACAACTTAGAGACTGACTGAATGGCTGGGGGCGGGAGCTGAGACCCAGGTTGTCTTGACTGGTAATTCTGTTGAACAGTCCGTCCTGGCCCAGCTTCTACAACCACACAACCCACTTCGGCCGCAGCACAGGGCTCACCCACCAGCCAGTTCAATAAGTATTTGCTGAATGGAACTCGATTCAGACTGTAGCATACTGTCCTTTTTCACTTAGAATTCAAAGTTAAAAGAGGAGAGTAGCCTGTTTACCCAGCTCCTCTCCTCGGAGACAAGACAATAGGGATTGCTAAATTAAAAATCAGAGAGGAAATTTATTAAAACCGACAATGGAAGCAGAGTTCACACTGCCTCTGCTCCAGGTTGACCGGCCCTGCTTAGCTCATTTCATAACCAAAGGGCAAAGAGGCCTTAAAACAAACACTTGGCGTGTGCGAAACATCGCAACGCATTTCACTCCAGATAATAAGCAGTGATTTACTCCCAAGCTGGAGAAAATATGAGTAATTAACTCTTCAGGAAGATGAATTTAAGGAGAAAAACAAAACAAACAGGAGGCCAATTTCTCTCCACCTGAAATATAAAGTCTTCCAAAGGACATGAGATAAATGGCCGTGAAGGGAATTTAAAATGATTTAATGTCCATACTTAGCATAAACAGCATCATCGATTAGCATCACTTCTTGCCTCGGCATGCAAATCTACACAAAAACAAGCTGATGGCAGCTTTACACACGAGTAATTTTGTGTCTTGGGCTGATGCTTGAAAGCAAAAGCGGATCTGAATTCGATTGATCTGGAAGCCACAATAAGGGTGTCTGAGTCACGACCGTGGCCTGATAGGAAGTTGAAATGTGTTCTACCTGGAGTACATCGCAGTTGAGCCCAGTGGTTTTCGTTTTCAACCAAGACCCAATCTAAAGCTCATCCCAGATGGTTACAGTCTGCTGAAACCAGAGGTCACACTGACCCCAGCTTTCTCCTGCCCCGTATACACGAACAAGCTTCTACACAGAAATTGCTCAAGGGGCGCTTGGGTGGCCCAGTGGGTTAAGCGTCCGACTTCGGCTCAGGTCATGATCTCCCGGTTTGTGAGTTTGAGCCCCATGATGGGCTCTGTGCTGACAGCTCAGAGCCCAGAGCCTGCTTCAGACCCTCTGTCTCCCCCTCTCTCTGCCCTTCCCCTACTCATGCTCTCTCTTCTCTCAAAATAAATAAACATTAAAAATAAAATAAAATTTAAAAAAAGAAAGAAACCACTCAAGAGCAGTGTGGGTCACTTTGTCTTCGAGGCCATGGGGCCTCAGATGGCCGCTGGCAGAGTGAAATAGAGAGAGCTGCTTTTGCATAATGAGGCCCAGGGTCTGCTTCTTTTAAATGCAAGTATTCAAGGGGGGGGGACCATGAGCCTTGGGTGTGAACAAGACCTTCTTGGGGGCCGATTAAGAATGCGGCCTCCTAGATCTCTGGAAGGCTTGCATCAGTAGGTCTGGGAGGAGGCCTGGGAATCTGCCTTTTCAGCCGGGATCCTAGGTCACTCGGCTCGGGGTGCTGTGAGGACCATATGTTGGGAAGCACCTAAAAGGATCAGACCTCCGGCTACCAGCAGGATTAAAAACAGAAGTAAGTAAAAGACGGGATCTTTTTTCTCAGGTTACTTACGTAACCAGTGGCAATTGCCAGCAGATCTAAAATGAGTTTAATCAGCTATTAGAGCCTTAATTAAATTCCTCTCAGTTGAAATTTCAGAATTGCCTAATTGTTACACAGCTCACATTGGAGGAGTTGATTTTTTTTTTTTTTTCTCCCAGGATAACCGCTCTCAGGATCATCTAATAACTTTACGGATAACAGCATCAACTGTCTGAAAATCCAGCACTGATCTGGTCATTCATGGAGACATGCTTTGATGGCTGCTACCTCCAACAACAACCCACGTTATCTGCTCCCCTTCTCTTGAGATTCAGGAGAAGAGCGCAATGTTTGTTCAGTCTCACATTTAAAAGTGAAAGTCTCTGGAACAATGAGCTGCCATGTTCTTGCGAAGTTCATTTATAATCTTCAGGCCTCCAGAGTCCCTCTGTTCCCAGGTCCCCAGGGATGGATAGAAGTTCTATTTCTTTGGTTTACTTTTAATTTTTTTTGCGGGCTCTTAAAAGTGATGGGTCCTGGTAATTAGCTCAACAGTTAATAGCGTTTTCTTTCTCTTCTTTGGCTCCACATTGGAATGGTACAACATTAGAAACTTGAAAAATCAGCAAAACATTAAAAAGAGCTCTCTCATAATTAGTAATTAACTTTTTGCACATGCTCTCGGGATGTATTGGTCGGTCCTGCTCCCCGCTGCAGTGATGACGATTAGATAATTAATAACTATAATAACCACTGTCTGGAGGTGCTGTCATCACCTGACATGTCTTTTGTCATCTCAGCCTGAGATGAGAAGCCCAGAACAGGGTGCTGTGCTGAGGGAACATTCCATGGATTAGTCTGAAAGATCCTGCCGCAGAAAGAGTCATGTCCTGGGGAGATGGGACTCCGGAGGCATGGGAGGAGGGGAAAGAACAGCTAGAGGTGGTGGCCTCATAGGTCTCTTTCACGTACGCCTGCTTTGTTTCCTCAGTTTACCTGTGAGCTGATGCTTCTGAGGGCTTTGGATTCCTCCACGGGAAAGGCTCTTACCACAGGACTGCAGTCAGCCCTTGACGTTGAATCCTACTGCTACTAACACCCATCCAAAAGGCGATTAGAATAATAATAGATCAGGGGGGAAAAAAATCAACCTCTCAAATGTGAACTGAGTGACAATTAGGTAATTTGGGGATTTCAACCAAGAGGAATGTAATTAAGGCTCTAACAGCTGATTAGACTTCTTCGCCTCTGTGGTAATCTCCAACCATTACATAAGGGGCCACGGAAGGGAGGGTTCCATTGTCCCTTTGTATCACGGTGTGCTTGAGATGGTGACGGTCAAGACCGAGCGACTCTGTTTACATTGCTGCACGTGTGGCTATCATAACTCGAACAAGAACTTGGCTGAGCTCTTCAAAAGGCTGTTGCCTTGGACAAGAAAACCAGAGTGGATGCAGGTCTGCAGAAAGAGCCCAGGCAGAGATGTGAACGGAAATGAGACAATCACAGGGTTTGGAATGGAGTGGGGGGGGATCGGGTGGGGGGGGGGAAGGCACAAAACACAGAATGAGAACCTGACCCATGGTCGGACCTCTATAACACTAATAGCGGTAACCGCGGTCATTTTTAACCCCTTCGCCAAGACAGTTTTGAAATACGCTCAAGGTTTCCCTTTTGACCTTCCAGTGTACTTTTTTCCGGGCAACTTTGAAAGATCAGTGTGGCTTCTGCTTGTAAGTGAATGAAATGCCACTTGTGATCTGGCAGAGTAAAGAACTCTCTGTTGATTGCTTACCGGAATGGTATTTAGCATTGTCAGCAAACGTTAGGGTGAAGTCTGGGCTGATACCTGGGGGGACCCCTCGTTGGTCAGGATTATCAAGTCATTCTTCACTCTTATCAGCCTGCAGATTCGGACAGGACTGGGCATGACTATGGATGGGACTCTTCCTTTTTACTCTTGGGCAACTTCTTCTTCTTCTTTTTAATGAAAACCTTGAAAAGTGGCAAAAATTTGGGACCGAGCGTGTAACAGTTTATAAAAGGAGATAAGTTCCAGGTAATTAAATTGCAGACCAGGGAAGCAAGAGACTTCAATGCATCAACCTGTCTGGAGGGATGGAACAGGCCAGAAGCTGATGGTTTTCCCCACTCAGCATTATGTAAAAAAGCCAATTCCAGTTGGACCTCTGCCCTGAACGAAGTTAACCTCATTGACGGCGTCTGCAGAGTTTTAAAATGCGGTTAAAAGACCTGAGGGTATCGATTCACTGCAAGGCATTTCAGCCCCTTGCCTGAGAGGTTCCTGGGTCGTCAAAGTGGGGTGTTTGGAGCTTGGTGTCAGGTCTCTGCTGGGCATTTGTTCTTCAGTATCTGGGGCAAAATAATACATTTAAACCTTTGAGCTGCACGGTTTCCTTCTTCCAAACAAAAAGGGCGAACCAGGGGTTGATATGTGAGGCCCTGCTGGTTATCATGAGGACACTAACCAAAGCCCCTGTGAATGGCTGAAATCCATTGCTCTGATGAAATGCACTGATCACACTTCCAATTCTCCTTAGGTAAGACGGTATTTTGACAATCATTTTTCTTTGCTCAGCTCTGGCCCCAAACTACATAGCTCCAGGCTTGTCTGAGCCCTAAAGTATTCCAGTGAGAGGATCCTTTGAAATACTAAAGCCAACAGAAGATTTAACGGGGAGGAAACGTAATAAGCTTATCCACAGCTTTGCCCACTATTAAACTCATGATTAGTAGGAGGCAGTGGGGGAGAGGAGGATCCCCTTAGGATGGGCTAGATGAGACTCACTATTGCAGAACACTGAGCCTAAGCAACCCTCCACTGTCAATCCAATTTCACCCAAACCGATTATTCTCATCTTGGACGCTAATGAACAATTCCAGAGCCCTGGAGTTACTCAGATGAAATTCAGATCTTGGTGACCAACCAGGCAGCTACTTGGCATTTTCCATTGAATTATACTGGCAAACTCGTATTTTAAAAGACTCTTGGAGTCAGAAGACCCAAGTTCAAGTTCAACTACAGGGCCTACAAGCTGTGTCACCTAACTTAAAGCTTTCCAGATCTGCACAAGTTGCTTCCAATGATTCTTTTTTTTTTTAATTTTATTTAGGAGAGAGAAAGAGAGAGAGAGCATGTGCAAGCAGGGAGAGGGACAGAAGGGGGGGGAGAGAGAATCTTAAGTAGACTCCACGCTCAATATGGAGCCCAATGCAGGGCTCAATCCCACAACCTTGGGATCAGGACCTGAGCTGAAATCAAGAGTCAGATGTTCAACCAACTGAGTTACCCAGGCACCCCTGTTTCCAATGATTCTGAGCATTAACAACTGATCGGCAAAGCTAGTCTCTAGGCTTTAAGCCACTCAGGGTTGGATTACATGGATGCATAGATAAATTCATTCAATAAATGTTTACTGCATGCCTACTATGTGCCATAAACTGTTCTAACACTGGTGATACAGTAGTAAGTAGACTCAACACTGGGGGTCAGCAAACTTCAGCCAAAGGGCCAAAAGTACTTGTACAGCCCATGACCTAAGAATGGATTTTACATTTTTATTTATATATTTTTTAAGTTTATTTATTTATTTTGAGAGAGAGAGAGAATGAAAATGAGTGGTGGAGGGGCAGAGGGCAGAGAGCTAGGGAGAGAGAGAATCCTAAGCGGTGTCCACAATGTCAGCATAGAGCCCGACCCTGGGCTTAAACTCACAAACCTCGAGATCATGACCTGAGCCAAAATCAAGAGTTGGGCGCTTGATGAACTGAGCCCTCAAGCATCCTGATGGATTTTACATTTTTATTTTATTTTTAACTTTTTTTTTTTTTTTTTTTTTGAGAAACAGAGAGACAGAGCGTGTGTGGTGGAGGGGCAGAGAGAGAGGGAGACACAGAATCCGAAGCAGGCTCCAAGCTCTGAACTGTCAGCACAGAGCCCTATGTGGGGCTCGAACCCACGAACTGTGAGATCATGACCTGAGCCAAAGTCGGATGCTCAACTGACTGAGCCACCCAGGTGCCCCTGGATTTTACGTTTTTAAGTGGTTGAAAAGCATCAAAAGAATCATATCCTGTCACATGGGAAAATTATATGAGATTTGAGTTTGTGTCCATAAATAAAGTTTGATTGGAACACAGCCATGCTCATTTCCTTGTCTGTTGTTTACGGTTGTGTTCACGCTAAAACAGCAGAACTGAATACTTGCCATATAGACAAGTGGCCCACAAAGCTTACAGTATTTACTAGCTGCCTTTTATGTGTTTGCCAACCCCTGATCTGAGATCCTGTCTATACGGGACCCACTGACTAACCAGAAAAATGAAATTAAAGCTCCAAAGAATTAGTTGTAAAATAAAATAGAGAATGATAAGTACCAGAGGCAGAAAGGTGGAATACATTGGAGTGGGCATCACAGGTGGGGGAGCAGATCTGCCAGGAGAGGTGAGAAATTACAGGGGTAGAATCAGGGGGGAGCTGCTGAGGAGGCACAGGGGTTGGAAAACCAGACTGGGAGATGTGACTTCTAGATTGAATGAATTGTGTAGACAAATGCACCAAAGTTGAGCTCAAGGGACATGTTTGTTGAAGGCAGTTCAACAAACTGGATGAAGGAAGTTGCCCGTATTGGATAAAACACACACAATATACAAAGGGGAAGAGCGAGAGGGATAGATAAAAGGAAACATCGGGACAGGATCACAGAAGCTCTTGGGTGTTGGGCTGAAATACGCACACATCAGAATTTGGTTGCATAGGAGTTCAAACTGGCAATTCGCCTTGGGGTCCCTGAATGATTTACTCAACACCCGGGGAGACTCTGGTGATTTCATCCATGTCTGGCTGGTATTTGTCATCTCCTACCTCTTTTGGGATTGCCCTATTTTCCAATAATTGTGTCATTTCCTTCATAAACACATTCATACTCGTCAGAACACATGGACACAGTTAGAGGTGGGTTTTTAAACTTCTCTCCATTGCCCCCCTCCAGGGCACGTTAACCACCCTTTCTCATGGGGGAAAATTCACTTAGAATTGCTTGACTTTGATGGTTTTAAATTTAGAAAATCCACAGTGCTCTCTTTCGGCTATTCTCATCTCTCTTCCCCAATATCCCCCTGGCCATGGGTCCCTGGGACACGCTGTCTTCCCCCAGTTGGTCTGCTCATCACTCACACCCTCACCCCCTCCCTGTTCCAGCCTAGACCTCTTTGTCCATCACATCACCCGATGTTGTGCCATATGCCCACAAGTATCCCAGCCCGCTTTGTCCTCCAGTCACACCCTCCTGGCACCAAACCCAGGTCATCAATCCAACCACTACCTTACCAGTAAGCCACTGAGTACAGGCAGAGACATCACACAACCACATAGATCAATACCATCCCAATGCAAGGACTCCCTCTCTGGCCAGAAATCCTTCTCCCCTTTCCTCTCTCCAATTCCCTGGAAACTATTTCAAACCTTAACACCTGCCCATGAGACCGAAGCTCCACCACCCCCATGCCGGCGCCCAGATGATGGATCTGTCTCTTATTTCATAGAGTCTTAGGGACAACCCACATAGCCCACAGACTTACCTGCCCCTGCACACATGTCTTCCTTCTTCTCTCCTCTAGGAATGCAAGAGGCCTCCCTCTCTCCTTTAGCCTAACACCATCATCTGTGCTCCGGACACAGTCCTCTTCTGCAACCAAGACCACCAGTGGCTTTCTCATTCACCAAACCCAGCAGGTGCATCTCATGTGGCTCTGAGAGCCCCTCCCATCTTTCATGAGTCTCCCTGCTCTGTGCTGTCACAACCCTACCCTTTCCAGGTTATTTCTCACTTTTTGGACTTTTCTAGCTCTGCCAAAATGCAAGTTCCTCTTTCTCTGCACAGTTTACATGCCCTGCCCCCTCTCCTGGCCTCAGACCTCCACACTCATGTGTCTCCTACTGCCCACTCTTCAAGTATTACCTTTATGTTGACCACCTTCAGATCTGTCTTCCACCAGCTACTCTCACCTGCCTTAGGAAACCTCAAACTCAATAGACTTAGAGTAAAAGTCACCATGGTACCTTGAGTAAAAAAATAAAATGCACAACTTCTCTCCCATGGGTCAAATATGAGTTCTTGAAACCCCAACCCTGGAAATACTCCTCAATTCATCCGTCTCCCTGCACCCCCATATACATGTTAAATCAATCACCCATCTTTGAAAGTTCTAATGTTTGAATTTTTCCTTGTCCATTTCTTTCCTAACTCAAGATCACCACTCAGCCCTGGCCTGCACTGCTCACAAGTTTCTGCCACAGCCTCCACACTGGTCTCCCTGCCCCAGACAGTGCCTCTCAGCCTGTCCCCCAAGCCAGCACTCTAAATATCTCTGCACATGTAATTGTTCCATTCTCTCCCTTAGAGCCCATTTTTTAAAGTTTATTTATTTATTTAGAGAGAAAGAGAGAGAGAGAGGGAGAGACAGAGAGAGAGAGAGAGCGAGAGAGAGAGAGACAGAGAGAGAGAGAGAGAGAGAGAGAGAGAGAGAGAGAGAGAATCCCAAGCAGGCTCCATGCTATCAGCACAGAGCTCGACGTGGGGCTCAGACTCATGAACCATGAGATCATGACCTGAGCTGAAATCAAGAGTCTGACGCTCAATTGACCGAGCCACCCAGGTGCCCCTCCCCCTTAGAGCCTTTTGATGGCTTCTCACTACACTGGGAATCAAGGGGAAATGCCTGACCACAGTCTTAACGACCCAGCCTGTTCCCAGGTCTCTGTAGCTGTCTGCATCCACGCCAACCTCATTTCTGACAACCAAATCCCTGTTCTGCCCCCACCCCCTATATAGGGGCTCTAGAATCCTACAGGAGTAACCACAGCCTCTGAGTACATCACCTGCCTGCCCCAGAAGACCCACTGAGGGTGGGGACTGTGTTCTGTGCTTTAGTGTCCCTTTTACCCAGCCCAGAGCCTCTTACAGAATAGACACATAAATGGTTAGTACATAAGCAACTGAGTAAATAAATGTACCAATGTGACCTCCATAACCCTGATCTTCCTGCAATCAATTATCAACTTCTTTTGGGCTCTGCTGGTAAAATGTACTGAGAATAATGTGGGTTCTAGAGTTGGCTGAACCTGAATACCAGGAAGTTTCCCCCTCTGTAAAGTGGGCATAATACAAGTAATCATATCCTCTAATTATTGTAAGAATTAAATAAAATAATGCCTGCAAAGCCCTTATTATCCTGTTAGCCTCATGGTCACGGCTCAACCAGTGTCAGCTGTTTTATTACATACAGGGCTCTTAATTCATTCATACGAACCTCCCAGCCTGGCCCATCACAGGTATTCAGTCAAGGTTAGGGCCATCCCATCCACGACGGGCACGTCTTCCTGAGGTTGAAGTTAACCCCTGAATGTAACTCCAGAACAGAAAAGAGCAAGGCATTAATTTGATCAAAACTCTAGGCTGAAGGCTTATGTACCAAGATGACACTTAGGAAATGCGTTTGCTTTCTTCCCCGCGAGGGGAGACAGATATGATCGTCCCTCACTGCTCTCTTTTTTAGATGGAACTGATATTATCTATTAATAAAATTCTGTGCACAGAGAAGAAGGTCCTGCCAAGAACAGCTTGGTGTTATTTTAGCTCTATCCATAAATCCAAAGGCCTGACAATTACTTTTAATTCCATTTGCTAGTTTGAGGAGCTGCGCAATTAATCCATACCATTAATTTCATAACTATAAATACAACCCCAGCTTCCATGGAGCCTTATGCCAAAAAGCGCAACCTTCTGAATGTACTTGTTAGCTCCACTGGCTAAGAAGCTGTATTGGGGGGATAAAAGAGGAAAGAAACAGAAAAGGGAAATTTCAGATAATAGATACACTTGGAAGGGCGTCCTGGCTAAATGCTCCACGTCATTACAGGGATAATAATATAAAACCCTGAGTTTACAGAGGCCTTTATGGGCTACCAGTTGGTGTTTATGATCTCATTTCATTTGACGCTCATGGTAGATGGTCACATAAAGGTGAGGAAGATGTTTTTTACCACGTATTCAGAGTGGTAGCACTAACGTTCATTCAAGGAATGGGGACCAGAAAGTTCAACACATATGTGAAAGGGCTGGAGGCGGTTCTGTGACCGCCAGACCAGGACCCGTGGGAGTGTGTGTTCCCGAGTTATCTCCTCGTGTGGGAGGCAAAGACAAAACAAGGGGATGGTGATGCTTGAATATGTTCATCTTCAAAGTCTGAGCCCAGCTCCTTTGAGAAAACAGAATGCCAGCAACAGGCTTCTAGAAATCCACTCAAAATGCTAATAATAATAATAATAATAATAATAATAATAATAAAATCCTGATAATTGCCATTTAAAAATCCATATTGCAGGCGTGCCCAGGTGGCTCATTCCATTAAGTGTTTGACTCTTGATTTCGGCTCAGGTCGTAATCTCACGGTTCATGGGTTTGAGCCCTGCATCAAGCTCTGGGCTGACAGCTCGGAGCCTGGACAGCCTGCTTGGGATTCTTGGTCTCCCTCTTTCTCTGCCTCTCCTGAGCTTGTGCTCACTCGCTCGCTCTCTCTCCCAAAAATAAATAAATAAGCATTAAAAAAAATCCATATTGCACTTTGCACTTGTCATGTCCTCAACTCTTTCTATTATATGCCAGGCCCCATACCAGATGTTTGACATGCATTATTTATAATCCCCACAAGTTATAAAGTGCCTGGGTGATCATGTTCCAATAGATTAATTTCTCTGGTCCTCAATTTCCTCATCTATAAAATAAAATTATAATATTTACCATTTAGTGTTCTGGTGAACATAAAATGTGGTAACGTGCTAATATGTTTGGCTCAGAGCTGATGTCTCTGTCAATGCTCAGAGGCTGTTAGGCATTTTGTTTTCACTGTTTGGAACTGTATAGGAAAAACAAACTCCATGCTTTTCTCACTCAAATCCTCTGTCTCCTGTAACACTAGGTGATGTCACCTGCACTGTAGAATTTGGCTGAGAAAAATAATAGAACTTAGTGGTCAGAATCAGAATTAGACAAATGGGGGTTCAAATCCAGTTCACATTCTTGGAAATTAACTTGTCCCCTATACTCTTTAGTTTTCTCATTTATCAAATGGGGACAGGGGCGCACAGAGGGCTCAGTTGGTTACGCGTCTGACTCTTGATTCAGCTCTGGTCATGATCTCGCAGTCTGTGAGTTCAAGCCCTGTATCCTCCCCTGCGCTGACAGCACAGAGCCTGTCTGGGTTTCTCTCTCCTTCTCTCTGCCCTTCCCCTGCTTGTGCTCTCTAAATAAACAAACAAAATCGGGCTAATAATAGTACCAATCTCCTAGAATTTTTGTTTGAATTAAGAGAATCTTAAAGCTCTTTCTGGAACACAGAATGCACAGGAATCATTTAATAAATGGTAGCATTAATATCCTCACAGAAAGTCCATGGGGTGGATGTTACTGTTAGTTCCATTTGACTAATGTAGACACTGATTATCTGAGAAATACAAAGAATGACAACTTTTTAGGGTTGGTTTGGGTCTCAGAACTAAGTGTTACCCACGGCCAAACTCAATCCTATAAAGTTGACTGAACCCCCTTTCCTAAATGTCTCAGCTGGTAACCAATGCCATGCTCTAATTCCTGCTTTGGCAGAAGGAAAAAGATAGCCTCAGCCCATTTCTGCTGGCCATGGCACTAACCTTTCTTTGTCTGCATGGACCCCCTCCCCTATCTTTTGACAGTGATTTGGGATTTGGGGCTTTGTTTCCAACTTCTGTCCAGATTGATTTATAGTATGACTCGACGAGTGTTCCATATTTTTGAAGCCTCATCCATTTTCAAAGACATGACAATTTCTGAAGGCAAAGCCTCGGGTACCATTTTGGTAATGAAGCTCAAATCTCACGGTGATGATTCAAGTTACCAACTCAAATGTTACTTGGGGAGACAGATGTGTTCAGTCCTTCCCAAGAAACCCTGCACAAGTCTCTGATTCTGCCTGAATCTTGGTGTCCTCACCTGTCAAAAGGAGTCAAATGGTCCCGCTCTCCTTACAAAAATGGTGCTTGTCAGGATCTGATATCCACATCTGATTCTTGCCCTCCTTTCCCACCTTATATATGCCTGTCCTATTTTCTTCAAACACAGTTTAATCACAGAAAGAAAAAAACCATACCATCAGCTATAATCTGCTGGTGCACATGGATGCCAGCACTGCGGGAAATAACGTGAAGAATCCAGATTCTTCCAACTCAGACGGCCCGCTTCAACGTGAAAATGAAACACAACATAAGAGAGAGGCCATCGGTTTCTTCACGTCACTCTGAAACTCCCTTCAAGGGAATAAGAGCTGATTATCTCGTCTTCTTTCAGTTTCAGATTTTTTCCCCCTCATACGCATTTCCAATGGAGTCTTTACTTGCACATTGAGAGCAACCAAGATGGTTCAGCCCCAGCCTCTTTCCTTCTCAAACAGGTCCATTCAGTCTGTCTAATTTGCAGAATTATAATTCAAATGGAAGGAAAATAGACTCCGAGAACTCTCTAGATATGATTGCGGTGAGTTTTAAAACACATTTTCAGAAGACAGTGGCTGTAGATAACGAACCGTATGGTGGAGTAATGGGAAATGAACAAGCAGCACACTGCGGGAGTCGGGGGCAATTTACATCTTCAGGTTTGCAGAGGGATGCTGACTGCCTGTGCACAAAGATGCAAGAGACTGATTATGTGGCAGATTTGCATGTGGCTCAGTGGGACGCTCTGAGCGAAGCTCAGGAAGACGCCGGGTCCAGCAGGGAACCTTGTACCTGTAATAGCTTTTCCTGCAAACACTGGGAGCATGTCAACCATGCAGGGATGGGGGTCTCCCAGGGTAGCTTGTCATAATTAAACCAAGGCCAACCTTCACCACCGATACACAAAGAACCTCCTTCTCTACCATATGGTGTCATCAGAGGAAAATGGACTTTAGCGTCTGACAGACACGAGCCAGAATCTAGAAGTTGCCACTTATTTGCTCTCTAACCTTGAGCAAGCCACCATATCTCACAGAGCCTCTGTTTCTTTATACATAAACTAGAGGGGGTGCTGATGGTACTCATGTTGAATGTCTGCTAAAAGAACAATCAGGGGCACCTGGGTGGCTCAGTCGGTTGGGCATCCGACTTCGGCTTGGGTCATGATCTCACAGTTTGTGAGTTCAAGCCCCATGTCCGGCTCTGTGCTGACAGCTCAGCGCCTAGAGCCTGCTTTGGATTCTGTGTCTCCCTCTCTCTCTGCCCCTCCCCAGCTTGCACTCCATCTCTCCTCTCTCTCTCTCTCTCTCTCAAAAAAAATAAAAATTAAAAAAAACTAAAAAAAAAAAAGAATCAAAGTCACCAATACAAAGCCTCTAGGCTCTAGTCAGGACACAGGAAGTATTTTTTTTTATCATTAATATTTTATACAACGTGGGGAATTATCTCCATGTGCAGATAGCCAATTTCTTTGTCTTCAGAGTCTGAAAGCACCGTAAGTCTTCCAGAGCTTAGAGCTCGCCACGGGGAATATCCTATCCCTCTCTATCTCTGCCTCTCCCTCTGGCCCACCCAGGCTCCAACAGCGAGACAAACAGCCTAAGTGGGGAGCGAAGCTTCTGCTGCCAACAGCACAGATGAGAAAGCCACACTCCGCACCTACAGAAGGCAGCCCATCACAGCCACTTGTAGCCAGAAGCAGATTGCTGGGGTAGAGCACTTCACTGTTCTGTCTCTTTGCTAACAGACAAATGTCATCCCTGTCTGCACCAACAGCATGTGCATGGGGAAATAAGAGAGACCGACAGAGACAGCGCGGAGAGAGACAGGAGCAGGTCCAGACAACATACCGCTGAGGTCTGGTAGTTGTAGGTGGACTTGGAAACAGTCTACCTGCTGCCCACCACATGAACTGTGACATGAGAAAAATGGGAGGGGCCTCAAATGTTTGTGATTCAGTTCAGAAAGTGGGTCACATGACCCACATCCCTTGGATAACTCGCCCCCGATCTTTAGGACTCAGGACACATGTTAGCTCTTTCAGGAAGCCTTTGTCTATCATTTTCCTAATAGCCGGGCTTGGTAGATGTCTTGCAGTGCCCAAGGCTTGTCTCTACTATTAGCATTCAACTTACTATGAGTATGTTGCAACTGCAAGTTCATTTCTCTGTCTCTCCCTCTAGACCGTGAGCTTTGCGAGGGCAAGGACATTGTGTGATTCATCTCTCCTTCACCCATACCTACCACACTTGGCACAGCTAGGTAATCTGTAAATACCTGGCAAACAGATCAGTAAGGGTGACTGGGTGGGCTCAAGAATGATGCCCCACATGGATGGATGAAAGACAGCTGGCCAAAGGGTTGACAGCCAATGGGCAGACGGAGGGTTTATTACATGACTGAACACTGGATGACTGGAGAGATGGACCTGTGGATAAATGGATGGATGAACAGTTCAATCGCATCAGACACTTGTAGTTTGTACTCACTTTACCCCAAAGAGTAGTCACTTACCCCAATGTAAAGGCTAGGTATCGTCTTTTCTCCCCTCCACTCAACTTCCAAGGCAGATACTAGCCACAAGAATCTTTTGGCCCTTTCTAAAATTTCACCCTAGAAACTGTACAAAATGGTGGAATGAGCACCAGACGTGGAGGCTCAGAAGACCCAAATTTGAATCTTTTCTCACTATTGATGAAAAATGTCACTGAATATCTTCAAGTATTCCCTACTCCAAAATCAGAGAATACCACCCACTTCACAGGGTTATCATGTAGCTAAAATTAAATTGTGAATATGAAAGCTGATATTGTAAGGTCTGGCATAGAACAGGTGCTCAGCAACGCTTATGATTATGTGCGTTATATTCAGAGGGTCGCTAGAGTCAGTCTCCTAGTCTATTCACGTTCAGATTTGGAAATATGCTTTAGAAATATCATATCTGTTACCCAAATGAGAGCTCACTTGGAACACCAGTATACTAGACAGATAAAGCATTACCATCTCTAGTTAAAGCCAGATCCCGTCTCATTAGCTCCTCTCCACTCAGAGACCACTGTGGTACTCTGAAAGAATCTGGCAGCCCAGGGAACAGAGAAAATAAAGCTCTGTCCTGTGTGATGCATGGGAGTCTCATCCTACGTTGTGCAGTGTCGAGCTGGAACCATGCTGTTCTCCTTCTCCCTCTCTCCCTCTCTCCCTCTCTTCCCCCTTCTGTCAGAGGAGCCCAGGGCCTTGCCTTCGTCTATGCATAGATGAGTTGATGACCCTGTCAGAGAATAAAAATGGTTTTCATCTGTCTCTTCAGGAGTTGCTAGAAATATTTCTGACTGAGAAGCTCTCTGAATAATTCACTCATTTGAGATCATTTAAATAATCTATTCACTCATTTTCATAATTGATGGCAATGGCACGCTATCAAGGGTACAGCTTTTGTCTTACATTTATACCATCTGTCAGCTTACTCATGCCCCCCTCGCCCTCAGATAGCTTCCTTATCAAGTTGGGTTTAGGAGTTCCGTAGACACAGATACTCTACATGACATCATGGTCGACTCTGGCTCTCTTGAGAGAGCTCCTGCTTGGGTTCCAACTCTGCCTTTCTCACCGACCCCTTGGGCAGGTCATTTATCCCGTGTGGCTTCCAGTTTATCTCCTGTGACATGGAACCCCAATTATAACCGAAGCTGGTATTTACTGACCATCTACTGTGTGCCAGTCGGTGTTCTAAGTACTGGATCAACATATATTTAAATTTTCTCAACAACCTATGATGGAGGTACTATTACCAGATCCCTTTTAGATATGGTAAAATGCAGAGAACGTTGTGGTATTTAAATGAGATAATGCACTGAAAACATTTAACTGCATCACGCGACAGGAGCTCAACGAATGGCATCTGCCACAATCATGACCCTCACATCAACCAACATCACCACTACCTCTATCATCATTAACAATCATCCTTATTAACTTTCTCATCAATGCATGCTCCCGCAGAGATATCTTGTCTGCGAATTGTTTGTTTGTTTTTTAATTTCTGAAACCAAGAAAACTTTTAGCAGAATGTTGCCTTGCAGGAGAGAGTACTGGTTTAAATGCTGTTCATTTTGGAGTTGGTTTGAAAAAAGAGAGAGAAACAAGGTAAGCCAGAAGGACACACACACACAAGGAGACGGTATCACTTATTTCAGTTTGAGGTGTTAGTTTGCTAGAGACCTACTATATTTCCCCACTGTGACCTAACATATTGTACTGTGTAGGTATTTAAAATAGCCATGCTGCACGACTCTAGGGAAGTCAGATGATCATTTTAAATCTTTTGTGATGCCTTACCTTTCCCTCTCGAGGGCTCACATCATTTGAAAAACTTAATGATCATTACATAAGGAAAACAAGCTAAATTTCACACTTCAACTCTGCTAAGGTAGCAATACCACCAAACCCATTTTACAAAGGGGCCTTCGTCTTTAGATGTAGACTGCGGAGGAAAAAAGCAAGAGTGGGGAGGAAGCGAAAGGGGGTGGGGGAGGGAGAGAAGAAAGACTAACAATGTCATTTACGGGCACGACAGATTGCTCTGGAAGTACTCAATCCAGAAATGCCGAAGCACACACCCACGCCTAAAAATTAAAAAAAAAAAAAATCTGATGCTTCTGCTCTGTCATGAATCTCTCAGCAAATCATCCAGTGAATTTCATGTGCTTCCAATCCCCTTCTGAGGTGCCTCTCAGGTGGCACTACCACTGTCCCTGTTCCTGCCTATACTCCCTCTAACCCGAGCGACTTAAACAGCCCCTGAGAAATTTCCCCAAAGATCCATGCCAATCACCATTTTTAAAGCAGCAGCAGAGTGCATGTGTAAGCGAGCTGGCTGTGGGGTCGGTACCCTGGTTTTGCACCTTTCTAGCTCTGTGAGCCTGAGATAATTGTCGCATTTGTCTGGGCCTCACTGTCTAACTTATAAGAGAAGGTAACATGGCTTCTGTATCACAGTCCTCGTATCAGGATGAGATGAGTTTATATATTTGAACGCTTAGCGCCTTACGTGGTGCTTCAACAATACTAAACAAATGTTAGCTATTATTATTATCATCATTATTCTGTTTTCTCTTCTTCTTCACTGAATAAAGTGCCGTAGCCCAGAATTCACAATACAGCACGGTCCCTCTTTCCCATAATTTCCCTTGCAACAATCCGTATTCATTTTCTATTGTGTAAGCAACTGCCCCAAATTCAACTGCCTGAAACGGCACCCCTTTTTACGGCACCTCACAGCTCCGTAGGCCCAAAGCCCAGCAGGGCTCAACTGGGTTCTCTGCTTGGGGTCACACAAGGCCAAAATCAAGGTGTCAGCCAGCCCGGGGTCATGGCTTGGGGATCTGGGAAGAACCGGCTTCCAAACTTGTTCAGCTTGGTAGCCGACAGCCTTGAGTCCCTGCTGGCTGTTGGCCAGGGATGAAACTCAGCTCCAGGTGGCCCCCCACATGCCCTGTCATGTGGCCCCTCAGTCCTCAAGCCTAGCAGTTAAATCCTCCCCACGCTCGAATCTGTCTGGCCTTCCCTTCTGCTAGCTGTTGCAGAAAATCGCTACTTTTAAAGGGTTCGCAAGATGACCTTTAGGTCTACCCTGATAATCTTCCTCTTGATTTACTCAAAGTCAGCTGACAACCCCTTTGGCTCCCTCACCTAAGCATCATGGAAGGTCTATCTCATCATATCCACACACCCTCCGAGGGGAGAGGATTAGGGGGAGGGGGCGGTGAGGGGCACTGGGGGCCATTTTTAGAATTCTGCCAACACACGAGCTATGTTTCAAACACACTGAACTCCTTGATTCTGGGCTTCACCTTACGATGTTCCTTGCACCTGGAATGGCTTTCCCGCACATACTCACAAGTCTGGATCATGCCTGTTCTGTGACACCTTGTTCAAGTGGTAAGTCCTCTGACCGAGATGCCTTTGATCCTTCTGCCTACAACATAACGTGTATCTTCTCTAAATACTGTAGGGTTTTATCAGAACATCTTTTGTGGCACGTATCACACCATCTTGCATTTATGAGCCTCTCTGAGTGCCCTGTTAGACTCTTTAGTATATTGAAGGCTGGTCTACATGTTACTGCAACCCTCAACAATGACTTGCACACGGTAGGCGCTCAGGAATGTTGTCTGATAGAATACGTGTGTGGATAAATAAGGGTTATAGACCCCCAATCCAACCATGTCTGCTTATGGGAGACAGATTTAGCAGAAAAATAAATCATTCAGTAACAATACAAATGGAGGACACACCAGAGGCAGGAAGTGATCTACACCCATAAACAACATTTCACTGGGCATCGATCGGTACGGTCTCATTCACCAGAGATGACTCAAGGGGCAACAAGACACCAATTTCCTTGCTTCCTTTTCCCTCATTACCATTCCTCTTAAACATTGCTACTATGCATTATATTCCAGAGGAAGAAAGAGGCACAGAAACTAAGATGCAAAAAGTCCTGACAACCAGGACGACATGGACGAAACCATTTCTTCACTGTCATAAAGAGTAAATCTATGCCCTAAAGCAGCACTCCACATCCTTAACGGGCATGAGAATCCTGAGAAGAGCTGATGAAAAAAGCAGAACCAGAAATGATCATTCCACAGGTTTGAGGTAGGGATAAGACCTTTACCTCGTTCCCATGGTGACTGTGATACAAGTTGCCCCAAGAACTACACTTGATTTGGCCAACACTAAAAGATGTTCCACATGGGGTGAAATTCTTGAAAACCAATTTTTCCATCCATTCTCAAAACCATTCTACAGGTATTTTAAAAAGATTTTAATGTTTATTTTATTTATTTTGAGAGAGAGAGAGAGAGAGAGAGCGCGAGCGCAAGCAGGGGAGGGGCAGAGGGAGACAGAGAATCAGCACAGAGCCTGATATGGGGCTCGAACTCATAATCCAGGAGGTCATGACCTGAGCTGAAATCAAGAGTCAGATGCTTGACCAACTGAGCCACCCAGGAACCCTTCCATTTTACTAATATTGACTGAGTCTTGGCTGTTGAGCACCAGACATAGAATGGTCAAAGGGCAAGTGAAAACTTGAAAACCAACTTCATTCTCTCAGTGCTAGTCACAGCCAGAGCGCATGGCTTCATCAATTGGGCTGCCATTGTTTTCTAAGTGAAGCGGGCACATGGTGGAAGTCAAAACGTGCTTGTGACGGCTTGCGGAATGTGCAAATGGTGCGCTTCACCAACGCACAGAATTGCTCTATTGATTGTCACTTACTAGTCGCCTCTCGATTATAATTTTCCTCCATGACTTCCGTCACATGATCATTGGAATATGTGTCTGCAGAGGCCAAACACAATGCTTGCATAAATACTCCAATCTTTCAGCAGAACGAGCTTTTTCAGAGATTCTTGATATCAGACAAAAACACACACTAGAAATCTGCACATTCTCAAGAGTTCCTGAGACTCACAGGGTCATTCTGGGCTAAGCAAGGTGGGAAAGTGGGGAGGAGTAATAAAATACAGTGATCTAGAAGGGAGAGGGCTGGAGCATTCCATAATTGGAAATGACATCATGTCACAAGTGCATGTGACAGGCAATTGTTTGGACATCACCACCATTGATGAAAGCCTCCCTAAGTCTGAGGACACACTGACGTGCCACATCATGTCTTGGGTGGCTCGGTCAGTTGAGCGTTGACTCTTGATTTTGGCTCAGGTCATGATCTCAGGGTGGTGGGATCGAGCCCCATGTTGGGCTTGGTGCTAAGCATGCTCTCTCTCTAAAATACATAAAAACAAAAAAGAAATTAAAAGGAAAAGACTACCCTGTACCAAGAACTAGGGTGAGAATCTTACATGCATGATCCCATTTAGTTTTTTCAACAGCTCATCTCAAGGAGGCATTCTTAGCTCTGCCTCCCAAACAGAAATTCAGGTTAGTGACCTGTTTCAGGTCCCAACACCCTCTGCCAGGTACTACATGATGGAAGCTGGAGTCCTGGGAGCTCTCCACCTGGGGGTATTCTGCAAGCAAGTCTAGAGATCGGGAGGTCTGAGCTGCAGTGCACAATCTGGGAGTCATCCTATGCGGAAGGCAGTTGGCGCCGAGGGCACCAATGAGAACGCAAGCAGACTGGAGAGAAGGAAGGGGAGGAGGGTGCTTCAGAGCACCAGAGTGGGACTCTGGGTTTGGGAAGACACGATATGTGCCTCTCATGTCTTCTGGAGCATTACTATCATCCTTAATTAGTGCTTCTCTGGAAAACAAGAGGGTTCTTTTACTTCAACAGGTATGGGTTTTGTCCTATTCCTGCTTGAGGTCAAAAATTCCAAACTGCCTTCAAAATCTTTCTTGGAATCTCTCTCTCTCCCTTTCTGTCTCTCTTTCTAAATCTATCTCCATTGTAAAGCTAGTCTGTACATATGTGTATATTTGTGTGTGCACATATACATATATACATTAATTTAAAATTAAAACAAAAATTTTAAATGTTTATTCTTGAGAGAGAGAGACAGAGACAGAGAGACAGAGAATGAGCAGGGAGGGGCAGAGAGAGAGGGAGACAGAATCCTGAAGCAGGCTCCAGGCTCTGAGCTGTCAGCACAGAGCCCAATGCGGGGCTAGAACCCATGAACCATGAGATCGTGACCTGAGCTGAAGTCAGATGCTTAACTGACTAAACCACCCAGGCACTCCCATGTATATGTTCATTTTAAAGCTAGTATAACCCAAAATGGTAAATACAATTATTCCCAAAGCATTGCTTTCAAGTAGTTAAGAAGAAAATGATTCCACTTGGAGAAATGCAGTCTATACTCAAGCCCAGCTCCAAAGCCCCTAACTTCTTGAAAACTACCCCAACTGGCCAAGTCAAGTTCACCCTTCTCACCCCAGTGAAGGCTTGGTTATGAGCTATGTGAGGAGGGGGATGGTTTCTTACTCATCCTTGGAATGGCCCCGGTGCCTGATGGAATGGTGGCCACAGAGTTGGCCCGTAGTGGGCACTGGGGTGTCAATTGCCTTGTATCTATGGCACTGTTTTCAAATATCTCTGGGAAGCCTTGGACCCACCAAGCTCCAAGGAAGAGCAAAACCACTGCAGAAAAGGAGAGGCAAGGAGCATGGAAGTCCTGACTGGCAAGAAGAAAGCCTGCTTAGCACCGAGTTCTAGGTCTGCTGAACACAGGTGGGCACTGTGCACGGCACTGGAATAATGCCCTCCAGCCACACACAAAGGCCCCGCGGAGAGCCAATGCCCCTCCAACGGCTTGTCACGATTTCCAAGACACCCTCCTTACATGCGGCTGCCTCCCGTGATGCCACTGGGTGACCTCAGAGACAAAAAGAAGACGCCTCCGAGCCCCAGAATAACAGCTCCCTCCTTCGGCAGCCTGTCCCCTTTGACGACCTGCTGTACTGTGTGTCCTGCTGGGGGGCAGGTTTAAGGATGACATGACTGGTATTTAGCTGCTCCACTGGCTTCCTCTTTCTTCAAGACAGAAGCACAAGGAGTTTTTTCTGAAGCACTGGATCCCCTGAGTGCCGAGAGAACAGACCAACCACAGGAAGCAGTTGTACAGTCTAAGCTCCATTCGGCAGTAATTCCCCGAGCTGCCTTTTTGAGAAATTGTTATATTTCAACAGGAATTGGAAGGAGAACACACAAAATATTAAAAGGGCACTTTCTGCGTCTGGAAACAGCACATCAAGGGCAGCTTTCTTTTATGCAATGTTATCACCTGGGCTGCAGTGGCCTCCCTGTACACAGGCTCTCTGGCAAATGAGCCGGATCCACGGGCAGCACTGAAAATTCACAGGGGTGAGCCAAGCTGGACCCAGGACAGGTGAGATCCAAGCAAGGAGATGGATTTCACAGCTCCACAAGGGATCCTCAGGTTGTGTAACTTCAAACTGTTGAAAAAGAACCCCAAAACACAACACCATAAGGCAGAAAGGCCCACGTTCCCTACCTCCTATTAAGAATAAGAAGAAGGCAATTTGCATGTTGGCTTTGCATTTGTAAGAGGAAAGAAAACCCAGAACTTGAAGGATAGATATAAGGAGTGGGTCCAGGAAAACATTACAGGTTGAAAAAAAAATAAAAAGGCATGTCCTGTGTCCCAGATGCATTGAGCCCAGCTCAATGATGGAGATGTGGGCCACAGGGTATACCAGGTGCCAGTTAACTAGAATTCAATTCTTTCCTAAAACCTCACAAAAGTACACAGACTCCCACCCCACCCTCCTCCACATGCAGACTAGAATCTAAGTTCCATGAGTACAGAAGTTGTTTTTTTGTCTGTCTTGTTCACTGATAAATTCCAAGTATCAAGAATAGTGCCTGGCACGTAGTAGGCACTAAATAAGTATTTGTGGAAGGAAGGAAGGAAGGAAGGAAGGAAGGAAGGAAGGAAGGAAGGAAGGAAGGAGGGAGGGAGGAGATTCGGTGCTTGGGTGTACCGCCTACAGGAGAAATAGAGCAGGTGTTCAATAAACAATGGTTATTGTTGATATAATTAGTATTTGTTTCCGGGGGTTAAATACAAAAACTTAGGCAACACTGGTAGTTAGTTGTGCTGGGAATCTCAATATGAAGGGTTTCAAAAATTGTTGTTAATTAAGGTACAACAACATGCAAGGAAATAAACAGATCCTGGGTAAAAGTCTGATGCACTTTGACAAATGTCAAGATAGAGAACAATGCCGTAACTTGAGAAAGCTCCCTATGCCCCTCCTCCACAAAAGCAACCACCATTCCTGTTTCTAACCCCATAGACTGGTTTTGCCTCTTACTGAACTTTACATAGATGGAATTATATAGTATATTTCTCTGTGTCTGCCTTCTTTTGTTCAACATAATGCTTGGCAATTCATGCATGTTGTAAGTATTACCAGTTCATTCCTTATTAATGAGTAGCATTCCATTTTGTGAATATACCATAATTTATTTACCCATTCTTGTTGCTGCACATTGGCATTCCTTCTGATGTTCTATTATGAAGAAATCAAGTTGCAATGAACATTCTTATACAAATATTACTTTGGGGGTATATGCTTATATTTATTTACAGTAAATACCTAGGAGTGGAATTACTAGGTTGTAAGGTTTGCATATGTTTAGTTTTGTAAGAAACTGGCAAACACTTTTCCACAGTGATTGCAATTTTGCATTGTGATCAGCCATATTTAAGAGATTCAGTTGCTCCATATCCTTGTCAACACTTGGTATTGTCAGTCTTTCATTTTAGCCATTCAGTGGGTGTGAAGTGAAATATCATTCTGGTCTTAGTTTGTATGTCTCTGATGATCGACAATGTTAAGCATGTTTTCATTTACTTACTGGCCATTTGAGTAATATCTTTTGTGAAGTGTCTAACTTAATTTCACACTTCTGTGTTGTTTTTCTTTTTATTATTGATTCATAGGAGTTCTTTGTGTGTATGTGTGTGTGTGTGTGTGTGTGTGTGTATGTGTATGTATATGAATAAAACCATAGTTAATATTCTTTTCCCAGTCTGTGGCTTGCCTTTTCATTTTCTAACCGTGTTGGTACATGAGCAAAATTTAAAAATTTTTAAATTTTGGTGGAGTCCAGTTTATTATTTTTACTATATGCTTAATGCCTTTTGCATTCTACTTTCTCAGATCACAGCAATACCCTCCTAAATTTTCTTCTGGGAACTTGACAGTTTTAACTTACATTTAAGTTGGAAATTTATGTTAAGTAATTTTTATGTATGATGTGAATTATGGGTTAAGGTATTTTTTTTTCTATATGGATATCTGGTTGATCTAGCAACATTTATTAAAAGGACTTTCTTTTCCCTCACTGTCATAATTATTCATCACAAATCACTTGAATGTATGTTTATAGATCTATTTTCATCACTTTATCACTATGCAAAATGTTACTTATAGGGCTTTCATAGATAACCTTTATCAGATTGAGAAATCTCCCTCTTTACCATGAATGGGTATATTAGATTTCATCAAATGCTTTTTTGGCATCTGTTGAGAAGACCATGCAATTTATTCCTTTATTATATTAACACGGTAAGTTAGACTGATTTTTTTGAACATTAAACCAGTTCATAAGATAAACATCCTTTATCCATGATATATTATTCTTTTTAATATATTGCTGGGTTCTGATTACTACTATATTGAAACATTACATAGAGTGGTGTCATTTCTTTTTAAAATGTCTCATGGAATTCACAGTGAAGCCATCTAGGTCAGGTGTTTTTCTTGTTTTTGAAATGGGAAAGATTTTAGTTATGAGTTCAATTTCTTAGCAAGTTTAGAGCTTAGAAACTTAGGGAATTCAGACAGTCTATTTCTTTTTATGTCCGTTTTGGAAATTGGTGGGTGTTTGTTTTTTTTTTTCCAAAAAAACTTTGCCCATTTTATCTACATTGTGGAATTTGTTGGCATACATTATTCCCAATTTTTTGATCATTTTAATGTCTACAGGATCTATAATGTCTGTGTTAATATTCCCTCTTACATTTTAGTACTGATTATTAGTATTTGTGTTTTCTATCTTTTGTGTGATCACTTGCTAGAAATTACGAGTTTCATTAACCTTTTCAAAGAACTAGCTTTTGGCTTTGTTGATTTTTCTCTATATTTGTATTTGACTTTGATTTTTACTCTTATATTTATTGTTTTCTTCCTTCTACTTCATTTGGGCTCCCTTTGCTCTTTTCCTAGCTTCTTAATGTAGAAGGTTCAATCACTGACTTTACACTTCCCTTATTTTTTCTATTTATAAGCTGTCACAGCTATAAATTTCCCCCTTAGCACATCTTCAATTTTATTCTTCAAATTTTGACATGCTGTCTTTTTCAAGGTCATTTCATTCAAAATATTTTCTTATGTCTTTTTTTCTTTGACCCGTGGGCTATTCACAGGCCGGACCTAATTTCCAAACATCTGGTGATCCTGTAGATATACTTTTATTATTAACTTTTGTTTTAACACTGTGTGGTCAAAGAAAGCATTCTGCATTATTTCAATCCTTTTAGATACATCGAGACTTGTTTTATGCTTGAGAACACAGTCTACTTTGGTGAGTTCCCTAAGTGCACTTGAAGAAAAGTTTCTTTTGTAGCTGTGGGGTGTAGCAGGCAAAATCTTCCAAAGCTTTCTCTTCATCTTCCCTTCTAGGAATGCATCATTGATCGTCCAGAGTCAATGCATCTGTTTGCACAGAACTTTTTTCTGATGCTAGTTAATTATAGGACGGTTCCTCACCACATCCTGCATCTTCCTACCCCTAGGATCTCTCAAGCCCATCTGATGTGCAAAGTGAAAAGAAATCTCAAGCTGCTGAAGCAATTTAGAAGCCATGCCTTGCTTGTCAAAAAAGACAAGATAAAGACACAGGCTTCCTTTTGATCTCTTTTATTCTGCTCTTTATGTGATAGTATGGCCACTGACTTGGAACTTGGTGGGAGAGTGGGAAAGTGGGACAGATACTGTCATCGTTCTCATGGCGTCATCTGTAAATCCTATGACATCTCCCCTCTCTGACTCAGGACACGGCCTTGGGTAAGACGTGTGATGATTTTTTTTCCCTGCAGTGGTGTTTTTCATTTTTTAATAGTTAATATACATGTTCTATAAAATGTGCTTTACAAGAAATATAATCAACCTGTGATTTGTAGAAGTGACATGCTTAAGTTTTGGAAATGGGTTGATTTAAAGTAAAAGACTACAGAGATGAAAATACAGGGGTTCCTCCATATGGCAAAATGTGTAATTATGGTACATAATATGGGGTTTAGGCAGACTCGTGTGATCACTGCTCTGTAGCAAACGTGTACTATTGTACCAACATGAACCAAACTTTAGTCTTTACATTATTTATCCTAAGTCCTTCAAGGACCCTTCCTAATGAGATGTGAGAAGGTGACACACAGAACAGCACACGATCACCACAGTTTACCCAGGAAAAGCATTCCGTCTGCACCTTATGATATTTGGTCTGCCGTGTTCCAAGAAACATCTGGTCCTGGTCATGGGATGGGATCTGGAGCCGCTCAGCAGAAAACATGTGAGGAAAAGGAGTAAGCCGAGCCCCTCTGTGGCTCCTGCTTTCACCCTTCCCCTATACACGGCATGCCGAAGGATGCTCACCTTTTCCCATTCTCTGTCCTTGTTCAGCACAATCACCACCAGCCTGGGGTGCACCTGATAGCCTTCCTCAGTGAAGGACAAGTCTTTGCCATCCCATGTCACGTTAACCATAAATCTAGAGAGAGGAAGAGAGAAAGACATGTTTTTAGGGAAGAATTCAAGAGGTCAGATGAGCGGATGCCACCATCAACGTAACACTCAGAAAGTGAAGACTTATGTGGCCATCATCATGCACGACAGGTGGCCTCTATCCAAGGAAGTATTAGTACCCGCGTGGGCACTGCTAATTGGCCAGGCACTCATTTCCATGAACCTGTAATCACTCTCAGAATCCCCAATCCTGTTTAGGCATTAGTAATTGTAATTAGCACATGGGATGGACCCTTCCATCCTGCCATGCCCATAGACTTCTGTTCAAATGATAGTACAGGAGGGTCTTAAAGCATGTTCTATTATGTTTTAATAAGCTTCCCTAAAGGAAGCTGCTTGCTCATAAACCACATGGTATACAGCTTCCAAGAAATAGTATCCCATCTGTTCATTACTCATTCTACTAATACTTATTAGATATTTGCTACAGGCCAGGACACAGCCACTTGGATGAAGATAAGTAAGGAAACAGATAGGATCCCTCTCCCCATGAAGCTTATAGTCTAAAGGACAGGACAGGCATTAATTAATTACAGATCTATGACAAGTGATATAGTAGAGAGGTGAGTGTGCCATGTGGAAGTGAAACAGGGGTCAGGCAAGGCTATAAGGAGTCAGTATTAACTAGGTTAAAAAAAAAAGGACATAAGCATATTCCAGGCAAAGGGCAGCAGCACATGCAAAGGCCCTGTACTGGTACACATGAGGGATTGACTGCAAACCAGCGAGACCAAAGCAGAGAGAGAGACAGAAGAATGTGGGATGTGGTATGGCTGAGAAGATGAATCGGTGAGATACAGCAAGACTTTTCAGGCCATGTTAAAGACTTTTGTTTTTGTTTTAAAACAATAGGAAGATACTGAAGGTTTTAATCAAGGAGGTGGTACAATCGGACTTTTCTTGTATAATATGACTTGAGTGTTGTGTACAGAATGAGTTGGAGGGGACATGGGGGTTGGTTACACTGTGCTTATTATCCAGGTCAGAGAGGATGTTGGCCTGGGAACTGTTGTGGCCCCAAAAGAAAGGGAGGAGAAGGAGAAATACCAGCTGCCACAAATAGGACCAAGTGGAGAATATTTAGCAGGTGTTTAGTGATGTGGAGGTTGGGAGAGAGAGGCATCAAGGACAATGCCTCGCCTCACCATCCGCCTTATATAACATCCGTATGGTCAACCCTTAGCCTAGGTGTTTTCATTGCACAACATCTGTCTTCCTTATGATACTCTTATCTCCAGCACCCCTCAAAGCCACCTTGCCTGTAGGCAAGATGGATGCAGACAGGGAGGAAGGGAGGCAGAGGTCAACTCCCATGATTCGGGTGGGAGGGTCCCAGGGATTCCACTTCTCCTTGCAGCTTAAGAAAAAGGTGAAGCTGTCAGACTTGCATGGGAAGATACCACCTGGCAGATACTCAGTTAATGTAGTATGATAGGTTGAAATATTCAGAGATCCCAGACAGACAGGCTATCTCAAGGCCATGGCATTTTCTTGCTTCACATTCCCTTAACACCAAAAGCAGCTGAAGAAGTAAAATATTAAGGAGGAGAAATAGACTATGAAAAAAATTCTAAAACCAGGGACTGTTCTAACTGGTCACATGTCTGCCCCTGGGCAGCCATAGTGGAGACTGTGTTGTGCAGAGGGAGAATCAGGTCTCCAAGGACAAGGTGAAGAAACTGGGGAAAAGGCAAAAAAGAAAATATTGTGTATCCATTCAATGAACTATTTGGTTTTTTTTCTAAATCGTGTTTTGATGACAAGTTAAGGGTGAAGAGAAAATGCTCACTATTTAATGTTAAACAGAAGAGAATAAAAATAGGGTTTGTCTATGCACAGAGGGATTACAGGTACCTTTTATTTGTGTGTGTGTGTCTTTTTATTCTCCAAGTTTCTTGCAAATAGTGTTTGTTAAAAAACAAAAATAAAGTACTGCGATTCTAGAAGGAGCAAAGAGTAATCACTCTATTTGTTGTGCATGCGAGGTATCTGTGATCATTTCCTCATAGGTATTTTGTTGATTCAACAACTATTTACTGAATGTCTATTATATGTCAGACCCTACGGGGAGTCTTCTAGATACAGGAATAAAAACCGCAGTGGCTGTCCGCCCTCCTACAGGTATCTTTACCACTCAGTGACACAGGCACATAAACAATGACAGCACGTAGAACACCACTCATGCACAAATGCACAGTGAGTGGGAGATGTAAGAATGCCGAGGAAGGCCCCTCACTCAACCTAAGGGATACAGGTGGCACTTCCTGGGGAATCTAGGAGAGTAAAAGGGTTACGAAGAGGTGGGAGAAAAGAGTTCTGAGCCAAAGAATCACCCTGAGTAAAGAGGAGTCAGCAAAGGCAGTGACACATGCTAGGGAAAGCAGGAATAGCTTAGTAAGCTGAGGGGCAGGGGGATTTGTCTGAAGAGAATCCCTGAAGCCAGATCGTAAACGACTTTGAATACTGCCCTGAAGGGTTTGGATGTTGTTTAGAAGACCATGGAGATCCATGAAAGGTTTTAAGTAAAGCAGTCATGCAGTCGGATTTCCTGCCAAGAGAAGAAGTAAAAATGCTTCTCTGCATTGAAGGACAACTCCAACGTTTTTGTTTATGTCTAAAAACCTCTCACTAACTAGGGGGACCTAAATTACTCTGTTTGCATTTTTCCAATTTGACTTTTGCTTTTGTTCCCCATGATTAATTTTAGCCGTGGCCCATTGTAGCATTGGAGTTCATATTTGGTGGGTGAGTATGTTGACAGATCATCACCACAAGTGTCATCCATCCGTGTATACATCCATCCATCCATCGTCTGTCCATCCATCCATCCATCCATCATTCTGTCAATGTGTCCATCCATGCATCTATCCATCCATCCATCAATCCATTAATCTATCTGCCCGTCCATCAGTCCATCCATCCTTATATCATCTGTCCATCGTCCATCCATCCATCCATCCATCCACCCATCCATTATTCTGTAAATCTACCCATCCATGCATCTATCCATCCATCCATTTATCCATTCATCCATCCATCTGTCAATACACCCATCCATGCATCTATCCATCTATCAATCCATTCATCCTTCCATCCATCCATCCTTTTATCGTCCATCTGTCCATCCATCCATCATTCTGTCAATCCACCCATCCATGAATCTGTCCATCCATCCATCCGTCCATCAGTCCATCCATCCTTGTATCATCTGTCCGTCCATCCATCCATCCATCCATCCATCCATCCATCAATCCACCCATCCATGCATCTATCCATCCTTCCATCCATGTATCTATCCATCCTTCCATCCATGCATCTGTCAGTCCATCCATCCTTGTATCCATCCATCCACCCATCATTCTGTCAATCCACCTACCCATGCATATATCCATCCATCCACCCACCTACCCACCGTGTATCTATCTATCCATCCATCCATCCCCACCCACCCATTCATCCATGTTTCTGCCCATCCATCTGTCCATCCATCCATCCATCCATCCATCCATCTATCCATGTATTGATCCATTCACCCACCCACCCATCCAACCTACAGACATATTTGAGTACCTACTATGTGTCATGACCTGTGCCAAGAGATGTGATAGGAAAAATGATACAAAAGTAAACAAATACATTCCTGCAATAAATAATTGGAATAAAGACAGTAAGTATGAAATTAGAGATTTGTATTAAGTAGGCTGGCGAAGAGCGTAAGGAATAGAATGGCTCTGCTCTGATGGCAGAGTTGGAATCAGGAAACAAAGTGGAAACGTTTGGATTGTGTCAGGAAGGGATAATAAGGGCTGGCTAGGTGAATGGCCAGGGGAAAGGGGTGGTGATGCGCTGCATGGAGGAAGCCATAAAGCCAATGGCATAGAACCATGGAACAGGATGGAACACTGTTCATGGAATTTCAATATAAATATTGCAGACAAAGACCACCAGTGAGTAGGAGCTAGTATGAAATCAGTTGTCAAGTCACTCTGTATTTGCTACCCAAAACTTAGGGTTAGGCCAGCCAATTCACTAAGGTCTTTTTTTAGTGTCACTGTTGTTGTTGTTGAATCAAATTAGCTACCAAGCCAGGTTTCAATTTGCCCATCCCTTTGGGATGGAAAGAGCTCAGGATGGATCTATCTAATGGCCCAAATGTGGATGAACTGAAAATTTCAGTCAATTATCAAGAGGTTTAGAAATATCCAGTTTGTTATCTTTTTGGAAAAGGCAGACCAGAGAGCAAATCCTTTGGCTCTGACATAGACATGAGGCCGGGGAGGGCCACTCACAGCATTACATATCACGACTGAACACCACAGTCGCTGTTTTATCCACGGAGCTGGCGTGTACCACGGAGTATCCATATCTTCTTTTGATATGCCAGCTGAATTACTTAAGCCTCCCTCCTCTTTGATTCCCCATCATTATTTCTTCCACCCATTCCTCTTCTCCCCTCTTGTAGTGAGATCAGATGGAATGAGCAGGGTGATTATTTAGATGTGATGGCTCTTCTTCAGGTTATATGGAAACAACCATACGGACGTTCTCACACTCCCTAATTTTCTGTGTTCCTTTAAGATTTAATATTCTGGGGGCGCCTGGGTGGCGCAGTCGGTTAAGCGTCCGACTTCAGCCAGGTCACGATTTCACGGTCCGTGAGTTCGAGCCCCGCGTCAGGCTCTGGGCTGATGGCTCGGAGCCTGGAGCCTGTTTCCGATTCTGTGTCTCCCTCTCTCTCTGCCCCTCCCCCGTTCATGCTCTGTCTCTCTCTGTCCCAAAAATCAATAAAAAACGTTGAAAAAAATTTATAAAAAAAAAAAAAGATTTAATATTCTGGACCAATGAGTCTGTATACTCAATGTTAATACAGGTTCTTTAGTTTTTCCTTTTTTTAAATTTTATTAACAGTCTTCAATCCCTTGTGTGTGTGTGGTTGGGGGGGGGACCTCTACCAAAATTTTTTGTTAAACGGTAATTTCATTATGAAGTTGGCAGGATGCAAACACCTATTACCTTCAATTCCCCCATCCAATTTCTAGGAAGGAGAATCCATATTTTCTCAGGCTTTCTTCCCATTTAAACCAGCTCCAGAGCAAAACCCTTTACCTAGGGAAATGCCATTACACACCCCATTGCTTGGTCCCCATTAACACCTGCTGGGTACTTGTATTAAACAGCAAAATCTTATCATTGTTTTGTTTATCTCTCTAAAATGGATTATAAACTTTCGGTGATCAGATAAAATATTAGAAATTCTGGCAGCTGCTAAGCTTCAAATTACATCTTCAACATTTCCATCAGGAGCAATAAATACAGGAAAGCATGCTGGCAAAATTGAGCAGGGTGGAGGCTCCCGGGGTCTCCCGAGGGTCCACTTGTGTGTTATTATCAACGACTGATGGTAAAGCCAACTAGTTGGGGTTTTCATCGTCAGTGACATACACAACATTAAACTAGAAAACATGTAAATTATGTGACATACATACGAACAAGTTTCCTTTAGTATCTACTTAGGTGTATGAGGCTGAAGTCCAGATCATCACTTGTCTACTGCTAGCATTGTGTGCCCTATGAATGGGTGATACGAAGAGATCAGAAATAACACTGAAAAACAGAGAGGGCCATTTTTCCTGTATTATGACTGCAAAGAAACTAGGCCTGAATTTCAAGTTCTCTCTAGACCTGAACTGTTTACTGTAACAGCCACCAAGTACAGGTGGCTATTGAGCACCTGAAGTAGTCTGAATAGAGGTGAGCCCTAAGGACATAATACACAGAAGATTTGGAGAATCTGTATAAAAAAATCATGTAAAATATTTCATGAATAACCTTACGTTGATTTCATATCGAAATGTTTTAGACAGCTTGGGTGAAATAAAACAGATTATTAAAATTAATTTCATCTGCTTCTTTTTCCTTGTTTAATGTGCTGCTAGAAAACATAAGATTCCATGAGGCTTACATTCTACCAGACAGCTGCTCTATCTAGACTGTCTTTGGTCTTGGGGTATTTTTTAACCAATAGATGGTGAGCATCATGAAGGCCTTTAGTATCGCATTTCCAGGGCCAAACAGAGGGCCTGGTACAAAGCCGATGCTGAATAAATATGTGGACGAATTGCTGTTTCTCTGTTGTGGAAAACAGAACAGGAATCCAAGCCTGGCTTTGTGTTCCCGGCTGTGTCACTTTCGGCAGTGTATTTAAAATTCTCTGAGCCTTCATTTCTTTCTTTGTAAAAAATGGATCAGGTTACACTGCACGAACTAGCCAAGACAGCTGCATGTGGTTTGAGCTAACAGTTACCTAACTCCCGGGTTTAGGGGTAGCATTAGGGATGGCGCCCTTAAAATACTGTTCCGGGTTTACTATGCCTGGTTTATAGCTATCACCTAATAAATAGTAGCTAATATTTACAGACATTTCCTATTTTTTTTTACTAGTTTTCCACCCCGTCACATTTTCTAACACCCCCACTCCAAATGCATTGGTCTTTTTAAGGCCATGCTTATGGTGGCCACTCAATGCACTTACTTCCAGGGTCCCTCTCTTCTCCCGTCAAAAGCTACCCATACATAGGCTGCAGAAGCTCCTCGCACTATCGCTTAAAATGTCTCATTCCCTCTGATTTCTATTTTCTCTTTTTTTGCCTGTATAGTCCTAAGTCTCCTTTAACTTCCCAAATCTGATTATTTGAAATGTTCCCTAGACATATTTATTATTCACTATTTGCCTTCAGACTCTAATTCTCTTACTGTCTCACAAATGCCACCATAACCCATTTAGTGTTTCTCAATTTTTGGTTAATTTTCCATCTGCTTTGCCATTTCCCACATTCCCCTGGGGCTTTAGTTCCCCCCCCCCCTCCACCCCCAATCACACTCTGCCTTCAATGCCTCCTCGAACTGCTTTGGGTATCACCCTTCTCCGTCTGCCATGTAATTTACATGTTTCTGAAAACAGAGTCTCTGTTTTCTTCAACCTCCTCAAGACACTCGATTCTTGAAAACGTTTTTTGTTCTTGGCAGCATCCTCCTGGCGGCCGGAAATCCCTTCAACTCTGATGCGTGTCTGAGCGCCCCCTCATCTTCCATTAACTACTCCCTGATGGCCACCAAACTCTTCCTTCTTTACGCCCCACGCATAGCGCTTTCACCCTGCATGCCAGCCCTTCCCAGCATGCAGCGTGCCCTGCTTCTCTCCAGCAAGCCTCCAGTTGTCCTGGTGCTCAATTTCACAGGCTCATCGGTGCCCTCCCATTTCCCCTCAACAATTACCAAAAGGCACGACCTCAGGGCTATGACTTAAATGTCAGGACAGAAATGTAATCACTCCAACACACAGATTTCCATATTCTAGGCCGGCAGCATCCCAAACGGGCTCAGAAACGACAGAATAAAGACCAAGAAGGAAAAAAAAAAAACTACTGGGTTAAAAAAAAAAAAGAGGTAAGTATTTAGTATATGTGCTGCCCAAGCGAGCACAGGAAGTATTTACTCTTTAAACTCAAATTCTCTTGTGGCTGATTACAAAATAATAATGTCAGTTGCCTTGGCTGAGCAATTATATATACATATACATATATGTGTATATGTACACACATTTTTATATATTTAATGTGTATTTATTTACAGAGAGAGAATAGGCAGGGAAGAGGGGCAGAGGGAGAGGGAAAGAATCCCAAGCAGGCTCCACACTCAGTATTGGAGCCCCACGTGGTGCTTGATCCCACAAACCATGAGATCATGACCTGAGCCGAAACCACAAGTTGGACGCTTAACTGATGGGAGCCACCCAGGCGCCCAGCAATACTATAGTTTTAAAAATTGCCACAGGAGCGGGGCGCCTGGGTGGCGCAGTCGGTTAAGCGCCCGACTTCAGCCAGGTCACGATCTCGCGGTCCGTGAGTTCGAGCCCCGCGTCAGGCTCTGGGCTGATGGCTCAGAGCCTGGAGCCTGTTTCCGATTCTGTGTCTCTCTCTCTCTCTGCTCCTCCCCCGTTCATGCTCTGTCTCTCTCTGTCCCAAAAAAAATAAACATTGAAAAAAAAACAAAAAAAAAATTGCCACAGGAGAGGGTAAGCTCCATCAAGGCGGGGAATCTTTGTCTGGCTTCATCACCGTGCTTCTAAAACACCGACAACAGTGTGTGTTCCAGTACAAGCTTAAAAATATTTGTGGAATAAACGAACAGACATAGGCCTCCGGCACCTTGTTCGGTCAGTGCTTATTTTCTATGCGACAGCCTCACAGAGACGAGTCTGTGAGGCAACTGCTGAGTTTGCAACCACTCGGCCGGGGCTACGATGTCTTGCTGTTGCTTCCAAACCCAGGTAAGCATCCTACATTCTCAGAGCTTCTGTTTCCCCTTCCGTAGAAATCAGCTTGTAACAGCCACGCCACTGTGTATCTGCAGGGATGAACTTCGATGGACCATAATGAGGTCAGTGAGGGGTGTGCAATGGCAGCCAGCATCTCGGTTTCACAGAAGTATCTTTTCTCCTCCGAACATTTGAGATTAAGGGGCTTTAATCTTTTAGATGCTGGAGGACTGTTTTGGCTACTAATCCCAGTCCCTCAAGGGAGGTGATGTGCTGCCTCAGTCCCTCACCCCAGGAAAGAGAGGCGCTGGTCGATTGCTCGGAGCCCGTGGGACCCCTGGACCAGGCTATCATGCACAAAGGGCTGCCATCCTCCCCTTCATGCCTCCGGACTCCTGTCTCCATTTGGTGAGCACATCTGAGCTGACGGTGGTTTTGGGGGACATGCCCCACATGCTGCTTTTGTAATGCAACCCCAAGTCTAAGACTCGTAGTACGTAAGTCACGGAGAAGCTTCTCTGTGAATATGACCGTCCCCCTGCCTCCATCGCCAGACAGCAGAGCCGAACCACTTGGCCAAGGCTTACGTGGGGAGCAGCAGGACATGTCCAGTAGGCTCTAAGAGACATGCCCTAATTGTACTTTGTCAGGAGTCGTCAGAAGCTTGAGTGTCCACGAATAACGTGGTTCTCAGGATCTCACATGTGTTCTTGTTCCTTATACGAGTGGTTCGCTCAGGAACCTGATGGGGGATCTGGAAGTTTTAGAAATGCTGGATCGCATTTTATGACACCACCCACGTAGCACCAAACGTATCACCATTAACCTCTAGTGACTCTGCATCACCTAACCATTTGGAACTGGCTGGCACCGGGGCTCATGGAGCCATTTCACCTAATGAGCTTCTATTCCAAGAGACCCCACAAAACCAGGTAAGGTGGCAAGCAGTTTCCAGGAGCTCACTCGATCACCTGTGTCTATGCAGCACAGGTCTTCAGGATCTCGAACAGGCAGATGTGCATGGAAGGTGCCTCCTCAGCACCCCTGACCCCACTCCCACCAACACAATATGCAAAATGACTTGATGTGAATCAATTCAACATGCGATTTCATCCAAGAATGTCTGGAAAGCCCCATCCGGGAACATGAGCCCCACAGGGGCAGGGCATTTGTTGCCCATTCTCTGCTGCAACCCGTTCTAGAATGGGCAATGGTTCCCGGCATAAAGGAGATGCTAATCACCCACTTACTGAGGGAAACAAAGGTCTCGTCATATTTTCTCGCCTTCTGACAATGACCCTCCTCTATCTATCTGTCTAGTGGGTGCCCACGCGTGCTTGGTGGATCCCGAGGGATCCGATGAGGTAACCCAAAGGCACAGGAGGAAGTTCGGGGGAGGGGGAAGCCAGTGGGTTTCTAGGACACCCACCTCTGCTCGAATCACACACACTGCACTTCCTGAGAATATTATTGGAAAAAAAAATCCTACTGCTTCTATCAGTCAATTAAACTAACAAACCAGAAAACAATTAAGAACCTGTCCCTCCGTGCCACTGCATACAAAGACCCCGATCTTCAAATCAGGAGGCCAACGATCTTGTCCCATCTCCTTGGACGTGTAATAACAACCGCTTTTTAAAAAAAGGGACAAAAACATATTTAGCACCTAATACGTGTTAAATGTTGTACCAGATACTTTCCATATGCCTGAAATTTTACCCAAACAACTAAGTGTGGATTTTCTCCTTTCATGGAGAAAGTACAGAGGCTTGGAGAATTTTACGACGGTGCCACAGGCCTCACAGGGTGTCAGACACTTCTGGTTGTTCTTCAGTATCCTCTCTCCTCTCCGGCCTTAGTCATCAATACCCCCATTTTTAGCTGTGCACACAGCCTTCTACAATAAAGTATACATTTTCCAGCCTTCCCTGTGGCCAGGCATGCCCATGCCTATGTTCTGGCCAAAAGCAGGGGAGAAGGCATAATATACCAGGTAACATGTATCATGTAAAGGAGGGGATGAACCCTTCTTTGCTCCTTCCTTCTTCCTGATGGCTGGGATGCAGACATGATGGCAGGAGCACTCACTGCCAGTTTGGTCTGTGAGGTGGAAGCCACCGGCTAAGGATGATAAAGCCAGAGGCAGAGGAGGCCGGGTCCCTGACATCATGGAACATCATGATGAAGCCTTGGACAACCCTTGGATTTTGTTTACAGGAAGGACAAATCCAATGCTTCTCATGTTTAAGTGACTTTTAGGTTTTGGGCTTTCTGTTGCTTGAAAACAAAATTAATCCTGGCTGGTTTCAGTGCTATAGGGATTATGTGAACCAAAGTAGAGTCCACAGACTTTGATTTACATGGTACCAGTTCCCGATTAGCCTCTCTGCACCTCAGTTAACCTTCTCTGAAAAAAAGCGGGCATGGTCCTACAAATTCCTCCGTTTCCTTCCTAGCTCAGCACTACCTGATCCTCGCTCCTGGCTCCCCCTCCCAGCACACAACATATTTGGTCCTACCCCCATCTCTTACTATCTCTGTCTCTCTGTCTCTCTTTCTCTCTGCTCCCTCTCGCTCTCCCTCTCACTCTCTTCCTCTCGAGGAAGAGAGGGAGAGCGAGAGGGAGAGCAAGATCCCTCTCACTCAAAGTGTCTTCCCTCCCCACTAACTTCAACCCAAACCCAATATCTTTTTTGGCGGGGCGGGGGTGTGCACAAAGCTGAGTATCAAGCTCCATTTCTCCCATGTGGCCTTTCCTGATAATCTTTCCTTTTCTTAGCTCATTTTAGTCCACACCTCACATTATAAGCCCTTAGCAATCCATAGTCCCTGACCGTTCCCTAAGAATTTCGTGTTCACACATTTGCTCTCAACAGAAGCAAAGATAAGGACTTGGCTTCAGTCGTTCATGTTTGTCTAGCATCATGCTATCGGGCACAGCGTGCTCAACAATTATTGTCTTGATTCAAAAAGCAGCACATTAATCTTCAAGCCAGGACCATGTTTCTCCCCCTTAACACCAAACCCAAGACAGGGGTGACAAGAAGCCAGGCCACATGTCTTTGTCCACACAATATTCGGTGGCTATAGCTCCTTTTCATCCCCTCCGCCATGTTTCTTGGCCACCCTTCAAGGCCATCTCTAACAATGCCTCCCCCACAAAGATTTCCCCGACACCTCCAAATCAGATACAACCTCTCTCAGTGATAAACACTGATTGTTCACATGGTGTGAATCTCAGAGCACCAGCCACCCCCATTATTTATGTGTAGTCCCAACCACGTGGAGGGAATTTTTTAAAGACACCTCTTTCGGAAAACCCTTGGGATGGTTAGCTTTATGTGACTGGGCTATAGGATGCCCAGATAGTGGGTAAAACACTATTTCTGGCTGCATCAGTGAGAATGTCTCCAGGAAGAGATTAGCATTTTTGTCGGTAGAGTAAAGAAGATGGTTCTCACCAACGTGCGTGGGCTCATCCAATCCACTGAGGATCTGAATGGAACAAAAAGCCAGAGGAAGGGGAATCTGCCCTCTCTCCTCGAGCTTGGAGAGCATTTTCTCATGCCTTCTTTGTTCATCTATGCTTCTGCCTGGAACCATGCCACTGGCTTTCTGGGGCCTCCAATTTACAGCACATTGGGGGACCTCTTGGCTCCACAATCCTGTGAGCCACTCCCTCGTAATAAATCTCTGACTTTCCAGCTTCTTGGTTTTGCCTCTCTGGAGGACCCCAGCTAATACAACCCTACACTACCATCTGCTGGAAAAATAAAAGATGAGTCTTTGATGAATGTAACATGGAGGGAGATTCCTGGCCTGATGTCATTCATGACCTACATGACTTTACCTGCTCTGCTGGACTATAACCTTCCTGAAGACAAGAAGTCATAACCCAGGACTCTGAACTCGGGAAACACTGTAGACACAAGAGCAGATGTAGGGTAAATGAGTTGAGGTCGAGTTTTAAATCCACCATTTATGGCACTGTCCCCATGAGCAAGCCACCCAAGTCCTCGGGGGTCCAGCTCAGTCGCGTGTCAAATGGATAACACCGCTGTCTGAGGCTGCTCGGGCTGCCCTAACAAACTACCACAGGCTCTGTGGCTGAAATAATGAGAATCTGTGTCTCACAGTTCTGGAGGCGGGAAGTCCATGATGGAGCCCTGGCAGATCCCACATCTGGTAAGAGCCTGCTTCCTGGTTTACAGATGGCCATCTTCTTGCCATGTTCTCACGTGGCAGCTCGAGACAGCATGCTCTGGTCTCTCTTCCTCTTCTTAGAAGCCATCCCATCATGAGAGCCCCATCCTCATGACCTCATGGGACTCTAATCAGCTCCCAAAGACCCCACCTCCAAATAACATCACATTGGGGGTTGGAGTTTCAACATATGAATTGTTGGAGGACACAAACATTCAGTGGAAAGGAACCACCCAGAGTAGCTGAGAACTTCATGGCAGTACTCGTCACAGTTTGATGAGGGCTTATCATTAATACATTTTTCGACTGACTTCCATAACTAAATGTGAACAATTCTCCCAGTTTTCCCAGCACTAAGGGCTTTCCTGGGGCATGGAACACTCAGTATTAAACCCTCCAAAGCACACCTAACTGAAATGCTTCAAATCCATTTCTTACCAAACACATCCACTCAAACAAATATTAGGTGAGTACCGGCTATATGCCAGCAACATGCAGGCGATCAGACGGTAAATAAAAAACTTGGGATCCTTTCTTCAAAGTCACTTAGAGTTTAGGGAGAAATAATTATTATCAGGATGTAATTACAACAATATAAATAACGGTAATATATTTGCAGCTGAAGCCCCTGATACTGTAGGAATATTAGCAGGAAGTCCTAACCTTTCAGAATACTGCTTAGACTCCCATTATCCCATTTCTACTTGTTTGTTTGTTTGTTTTGTTTTCAGGGAAAACACCAAGTTGAGTTCTCAGGAGGAAGCACAGAGTCTCATGCTTTCTAGGACAGGGCAGGTAAAATCCACAAGTGAAATGGGCCAGGTGCAAGATTACCTATGGACAGCAGGGAAAATCCTAGCGAGAGGCATTTGAGTTCATTTAAAAATAATACTTTAAATGAAATAAGCCACATCTGCAGACCCTTCATTTGAACTTTGTTCTAATTTCAAACTTAAGAATATTCATGTTCCTGGGGCGCCTGGGTGGCTCAGTCGGTTAAGCGTCCGACTTCGGCTCAGGTCATGATCTCACGGTCCGTGAGTTCGAGCCCCGCGTCGGGCTCTCTGCTGACAGCTCAGAGCCTGGAGCCTGTTTTGGATTCTGTGTCTCCTTCTCTCTCTGGCCCTCCCCTGTTCATGCTCTGTCTCAAAAATAAATAAACATTTAAAAAAAAAGTATATTCATGTTCCTTCCCCTAGCAAAACCCAGGCTTCCTTCTATGCTGGTACGGTTCACAGGATCGCATCCCTCCTACGGTGGCTTACTGACACGCAGTGAGTCCTCTCCTTTGACAAAGTCCTCCTTTCTATATACCTGAACATTTATTCTTCCTTTGGACACAGAAAACAGATATGGTGGGAGAGAGGGTGTGGCTTCCCAAACTGGAGCCACCAGATTCTCCTTCTAAGGAATTTGAAACCTGATATGTGACTGGGTGCCTAGGTGGCTCAGTCCCTTAAGCGTCCAACTTTGGCTCAGGTCAAGATCTCACGGCTCATGGGTTTGAGCCCTGTGTCAGGCTTTATGCAGACAGAGCCCAGGAATGGTCCCATCTGGCACAAGGTAACAGTAACTTTCCTCCATCAATGACTATGCCTCACCTTCTGACCTTTCCAAACCTGGGCTGCTCAACTTCGACTTTAAAGTCCCATTATTCCTTCTTTGTTACCTCCTTTTGTTTAAATTAAGTCGTTCAGAGTTTATTTCCCTCGCTTACCACCTGAATACTTTCAACAGTACTCACTTTGCTCCTGGCTGACGGGTATAACTTCTTACCTGGTCTCCAGATTCCCTGTATATCATCCCCCCACACTCACATCAAGTCCACCTGCCACATAAATGTTCCAAAACCTCACTTCCGATTATGTAAAATTCTGTTCAAAAGCTTAAAGTGGGTCCTTATTGTCCAGAAATAAAATCCACACTCCTTGGCCAAATTTAACTTCCAACCTTGCTTCCTAAAACTATTCCTCACATATCCTGCATTGGAGCAAACCCAAACAACTCACCATGTCCTTGTGATTTCCCACTCTCTGGCTTTTGCTCCTATACACTGGGAAAGCAGTCAGAGGCTGTTGATTCTGGCTACTACTCATCTCCTTGGAACTTCCCCTACCTGGCCAACAGGAGGATCTCAGACCAAGGTGATGGATTTCAGGGGTGGGTACGTGACTCAGGGTCATCCCATCAGATTCCTTCTCTGGGACCAGTTGCAGGTAGAGGGGATAAACTGTGTCTCTTAAGGAGAAATGGTCACAAAAGTATGTGAATCCCACACCTATTTCAGATAATGCTTTTCCGCATCTCATGGTGGGAAATGAACCATCTCAGGCAGAAACATAAACGAGAGAGAGAGAGAGAGATCCGAAGACGTCATTTGAATCTGGATCTAGATACACTGGAGGACAAACACACCTCACCCATTGTAGGTGAATGGCCTGAGAAATCTTTCTGTTGTTATTTTTGTTTTTTGTGGGGTTTTTTTTTGGGGGGGGGGGGAGTTGCTAAAGTCAATGAGAGTTGGTTTTCTATCACTTAAAATCACAAAAGTCCCAACTGATACACAAAGATTTTTATCCCCTCAGTAGTCCCAGGTTCAGACCCTCTACAGGTGAGTTCACCTCTTCCCCAGAGGCTCACTGAGCTTCCAGCCTCCATTCCAGCCTCGGAACTGCCATGGCTTCCTCTGCACCCCCCTCTCTACCCTGTGATTCGAGTTTTTCACACACACACCATGTCCTTTGCTGGAGGCTAAACTCCTGGGGAACAGAGAGACCGTGTCTGAACTGTCTCCACACGCCCCGCACCCTGGGCACAGCGTCCAGCATATGGCAGGGGATCGGTGACCATTCGCTGAATGAACAGGAGCAGATTTTCATCTGGCCAGTGCTGGAGTCCTCGGCAGCGTGGAGAATGTCCCGTTGTGCTGGACGGCACCTCAGAACCATCAGGACAGAGTTAAATATGTCTTGGCCTAAATAGCAGTCTAAATGCCACCCGGTCTCGTAATGAAACTTGACAGCTCTGTGTAAATTCAGCAATAATAATGTCTCACATCCCGCCACGGATTTCTGGTGTGGAAATGTGTCCCCCAGAAGACTCCGCTTTGCAATCCCAGCCAGTGCCCTGATATCCTATCTTCGCCCAAAATTGCTAAGCCACTTCCTTTGGTGGGGAAGAAAATGATGTATTTTCCTGCCAAGGAGCAAAGAAGAAATGTTAGATCAAGGAGGATTTGGTGGCTTTTTGTGTGTGTGTAAATTATAGAAAGAATATAGCTTGTTTCTCCTTCTTGTAGAGCTCTTCTATTTGTTTTCCAAATAGTTAAGGGTTAATTTTCGAACTACAGGGAAATAATTGTGGGGAGAATAGAATGAAGGGGAGAAGAAGGACAAAGAGGAGTAAAAGGACCCAAGAAGGAAGAGAAGTTACGGAGAAGGAAAAGCCAGGGAAAGGGAGAGAAAGACAGACACGGCAGTGTAGGGGGGAAGCGCGGAAAAAGGAGGAGCTATGTCTTCTAACACTCAAATAACAAAACAAAATGGAGTGTGAAGCCGAGCGGGGGCCCTTCAGGAAAGCTGGAAAGTGCTATGTGGGAGGAGATCCTCGCGTCAGTGGCACGAGAGGGTGAGAGAGTGGCAGGATGGAGTGAGGCCAGAGCTGGCTGAGGACAAGCAGGAAGGGGAGCGGCAAGAGGAGGTCCCACGCTGTGGTTTGGCCCCAAGCCCTCCCTGGTGACATTGGAAAAGTAGGTCAGTTTCAGAACTGGCTGGGGGATGAATGGTCAGCCAGGAACAAGTGACAAGAAGCAAGAACGCTGAGTGAGAGGCTGACTTCGGCACGGGACCTGGGCATAAGGTGCTTCCCTAGTGAAAAAGGAAGAAGAAAATTCAACTCTAGATAATACTGTCCAACTGACGTCTCCCCAAGGATGGAAATGTCATATATCTGTGATGTCAGGGATGGTGGCCACTCGTCACCTGTGGGTCTTGCACACTTGACATGTGAACGGTATGACTGAGGAAATGACTTTTAAATCTTACTTCATTCTAATGAATTTAGATCTAAATAGCCACATAGGGCTAGTGGCCGCCATATTGGACAGCTTAAATCTAGGAAAAGGAGCTATGTAGATCACATTCAGGAAGGAACCAATTGCCAAGTGGAACCGAAAGGTTGTTTTCCCAAATGACATCAGTGTATATGAGATGGTACACAGACAGGTGCATTTAACGTTTATTTATTTTTGGGACAGAGAGAAATAGAGCATGAACGGGGGAGGGGCAGAGAGAGAGGGAGACACAGAATGGGAAACAGGCTCCAGGCTCTGAGCCATCAGCCCAGAGCCTGACGCAGGGCTCGAACTCACGGACCGCGAGATCGTGACCTGGCTGAAGTCGGACGCTTAACCGACTGCGCCACCCAGGCGCCCCCAGACAGGTGCATTTAGATGGCGCATGGGTTACCTTTAGTTTTAGAATTAAATTTGCTTTATTTAGTGCATATTTAAAAATGGAACTAGCATATCCAACCCATTATTTTATAGACTTCATTATCTACGAAGAAACTATGGTGAAATTTTCTATCTCCAAAAAAGTGAATCAATGTAAATAAAAAGTACTATGTGAAAAATATTACAGAGGACTTACAGAGATGATAAAAAGTACTGAACATATTTCATATAAGTGGAATCATAGATATGTGGTTTTTTGTGTCTGGCTTCTTTCACTTAGCATCGTGTCCTCAAGGTTCATCCACGTAGGAGCATGTATGAATGTTCCATTCCTTCAGGGCTAAATAATATTCCATTGCATGGGTGGATATACATTAAGCTTATCCATTCATCTATCGACAGACATTTGGGTTGTTTACATCATTAGGTTATTGTGAATAGTGCTGCTATAAAGATTTGTGTCCAAATTTTTGTTTGAATGCCTGTTTTTAATTCTTTGGGGGATATAACTTTTGGGGTAATGAAAAAGATAGCAAAACTAGGTATCTCTTGAAACGACTACCTGGAACTAGATAGCCATGATGGTTGAACCACATTAGCAATGTACTTACCGCCAATGAATTGTACAGTTTGAAATGGTGAAAATGGAAAGTTTCATTTTATATGTATTTTCCCACAGTGAAAAAAAATTTTTTTAAAGCAATGAAAGCAGCATGTAGATGGCTGAAAAGAGACTGAGCCAATTTGAGTTGACAGAATAGTTGTCTAAATTGGGATATGAGGTTTATCAGAGATCCAAGTTTTTTAGAGTCAACATTCTACCCAAGAGTCATTTCTACAATATCTCTGACAGAAAGGTGAGCCTGGACACCAAAAGCACGAGCAACAGAAGCAAAAATAAACAAGTGGGACCACATGAAACTAAAATGCTTCTGCACATAAAAAGGAAAAAAAAAAAAACAACAACAAAATGAAGAGGCAGCCTACAGAATGGGAGAAAAGTCTTTGCAAACCATATAGCAGGTAAGGGATTAATACCCAGAGCATGAGAAACTCACACAACTCAGGAGCAAAAATATTGATAATCCAACTTAAAAATGGGAAAAGAAGTGGAATTTGTTCATTTTTCTCAAGAAGGCATACAAATGGCTAACAGGCTCATGGAAAGATCCCAACAACCCTTGTCGTCAGGGAAATATGAATCCAAACCGTGATGACATATCCCCTCACACCTGTCAGAATGGCTGCTACCAAAAAGACAAGAGGTAAGTGTTGTCAAGGATGTGGGGACAAGGGAACCCTGGTGCACGGCTGGTGGAAATGTAATTGGTACAACTATCCCACTTTTGGGGACAGATCGGAAGGAAATAGAGACTCTCAGAGAGATCCCACAGCCCCAGGTTCCCTGCAGCATTATTTACAACAGCCAAGACGTGGAAACGTCAGTGCCCATCTACAGATGAATGGATAAAGAAGATGTCACACACACACACACAAATATTATTGAGCCACAAGAAAGAATAAAATCCTTCCGTCTGTGACAACACAGATACGCTTTGAGGGCATTATGCTAAGTGAAGTAAGTCAGACAAATTCAAATGCCATATGATCTCACCTACATATGGAATCTAGAAAAACAAACCAACCAATCAACCCTATAAATACAGAGAACAGAGGCAGGGGGTAGAGGGTAAGAGATAGCAGAATGGGTGAAGGGATCAAAGGTACAGAGTTCCAGTTATAAAGCCAGTAAGTCCTGGGGACTTACTTACGCTGTAGCATGGTGACGAGTTAACAACACCATATTCCATGTTGGAAAGTTGCTAAGAGAACAAATCTCCAAAGTTCTCACCACAAGGAGAAAAAAAAATTGTAACTATGTAACAGATTAACTAAACTGACTGTGGTGATCATTTCCCAATATATAGATAAATGTCAAATCATTCCATTGTATACCTGATTCTAATATAATGGAATATGTTAATTATCCCTCAAGTAAAAATAAATACTCCTCTCTGGGGGCAGCTGTCAGTATCTAAGGAGCGGTAGGAGCTATGCTATTCGGCAAAAGTGGATGAGGGAGATTCTGAGGCAGAGAAATTAACGGGCCCACACGGTCTCCACATAAAAGGGTCTTGGGGTGCCCGGGTGGCTCAGTCAGTTAAGCATCCTACTTCGGGTCATTACCTGAGCCACGGTTCATGAGTTTGAGCCCACATCGCGCTCTGTGATGTCAGCACAGAGCCTGTTCTGGATCGTCTGTCCTCCTCTCTCTCTGCTCTTCCCCCCCCCTTCCTCTCTGTCTCTCTCTCTCAAAAACAAACACGAAAAGAGGGGGTCTTAAGGTTATTTATCTAAACCGAGGAGCAATCTCGCTCCACACGCTGCAGAACCCCTTCCTGACAGACAGAGGTCCACCGGTTGAGATGTTCCCAGGGTCCGAGGGATATCCCCCCACTTGCGACGACAGTCCCTCTCACTGACAGCTCACAGTGTTTAGCAAAGACCTCCTGTCGCTGGGCCAGGATGATTTCCTTGGAAACTCACCCTACTGGCTCCAGCTCTCTGTTATCAGCAAAGGACACGTACTCCACTCCTGTTTCCAGATGACAAACCCTTGACCCTCCGAAGACGACGCTCGTGTCACCCCTCAGAGGCTCTTCTGTGGGGCCCTTCAACCCTTCCTTGGACAGATGTATATTAGACATGGAGTGCTGCGTCCCGTTCGGAAAACAAACTTGTCGGTTCTTCTCCCTTTTGTCCAGACAGGCTCCGAAATTTTCAGAACATTTTCAGAATGAGATCTTATCCCAGGGACCTTTTGGTAAAGATTTATTAGGCATTCATTACAAGAAATTACACCATCTTGCATTTCTGGTCAAAGAAGTAACTGAAATGAGCTGCTTTATATTTTCACCTCTACCGAGGTGAAATTAATAAATTAATAAATGATGTTGAGTTGAGGGTCCAACATGTGCCGGGCACGGTGCTGAATGCTTAACGTGAGTTACTCCATGTTAACAGCCCCGTAGCTAAGCAGCTAACATAACCGAGAGAGTGTTTTGGAAATTGGGGCTTGTAGCCAGGAAAGCAGCTCTATCCTATGCTTCATTTGCACTTCACTCATAAAAACACCCTTTGGTAAGAGCTATTTGATGTACAAGGTCCCTTTTTTTTTTTTAGCTTTTGGCTTTAAACTAAGAGGTCACGTTTTGCATTCTCTGACTCAATCCTCAAAGGCTCTCAGCCTGCTTAAAATGTAGAAGGCAGATCACATTGATGAGGGCTTGAAGTTGGGGAAAACATTTTTTTCCTCCGTCCCTTCTTTGGGAGGGATACTGCATTTCATCATCCACAAGGGTGCTTTCTACCTGTTGCTAATTTTCAAAAGAAAAAGGGAAAGAAAGGAAGAAAGAAAAAAATACAAAAAGCCATTAGGTGAGGGCATTAAAATCGAGTGTGAGAAAACCATTAGGAACAGAGAGGCTCTTGAGAAGCTGTGACTTAAAGAGAAATAGAAAATCACTCCTGGTCACAAAGATGATGCACTTCCAATATTAACATGGAATCAGAGAGTAATTCCTTCTAGTTGGAGTGGACCTCCCAAGCCATCATTAAAAAACGGCAAATCTTAGTATCTCTTTCCTTGACAGGAACACCTAGAAAGACAATAAAACTCCCAGAACTGCCAGTTTCCACCACGCTGGCGGCCGAACCCGGCAGCTGCAGTCGCAAGAAAGGCCGACCCAACCGGCCCAGCAGGGGCGCCATTTGGCAAACGGACCGCCCTGCCACCATACTGCTTTCTATTTCAGACAACAAAATTGTCCAACACGGTCTAATAGAGTTAACTCAACCAGCTGTGTGGCTGACAGGTCCGCACCTGTTTTCAATGTCAGATCCGGCTCCTGAACAGCACGGTCTATTCCGGGCTCTTCTCACCATGCTAAAACACAGTAGAAAATTTCCCGGGGTACGCGTTCAGGAGCAAGCTCAGTGCCGATGATGGGCTGTGGCACAGAACTTAGGCTTATCAGAGATGTGCAAATGGCCCCAGACTATTTCGGACCCAAAGCGGAGGGAGCGGCCAGGAACCGAACTTGCCGTTAATGCCACGTTAGCTCCCTCACCTGGATGTGAGGGTGGCGCTCAGACCAGGCCCCGGAGATGAAGATACCCAACTGGAAGCTAGCGCTTCGCCCCGCGAAGGCAGCTAAGCAGCACCTCGGCCAACAGCGACATTTCCCACATGCAGGGAGCTGCATATGTTTCCATTTATTTGCATCCTATTGAGTATGCAGAATTCCTAATAAGGCAGGAGGAAGCAGCAGCAGCTGACAGCAAAAACAAGTCAGGAAAATAGGAATCCGCTGGTTAAGAAACACACCAAAACAGGGAAGGCTGGCACCGAGTCGCGATCCTTAATAAGAGCAGCCCCTTCCTCAGGAAGAACGGCAGGGAGCTGATCCAAGTAGAAAATACGCAGGAATAAGTTTTTCTATGATGGCAGCTTTAGAGTCTGGTTATTTATTGAGGCAATTTCTCCAATGACTTATTTCTATTTGCCTGTGTGGAAAGAGCATAAGAGCAACCTGTTCCTAAGACTTTGACCTCTTTTTTTTTTTTAATGCTGATTTATTTTTGAGAGAGAGGAAGACACAGTGCAAGTAGGGGAGGGGCAGAGAGAGAGGGAGACACGGAATCTGAAGCAGGTTTCAGGCTCTGAGCTGTCAGCACAGAGCCCGACGCGGGGCTTGGATCCACGAAACCTGAGATCATGACCCAAGGCGAAGTCGGACACTCAACTGACTGAGCCACCCAGGCGCCCCACTTTTTATTTTTTTTTACACCAAGAGTAAGAGAAGAAATTCACAACCAGGAATATGGTCAATGCAATGAACGGGTGGGATTCCTATAAAGCAAAGAGCGTGGCATGAATAGAAGCAACATAGGTGGTGATAACAGTACTGTTGTGTAATTAAACTGAAGTCTGAACTGTCCCCGCAACGTTCCAGTTATGTCAACTGGGATAAGTTGTCCCTTTACCTCTCTGAGCCTCAACTTCCTCATCTGTTAAACGGACAGAGCAGCATCTACTTCATGGTGGTGGGATGGGGAGGGAGTTGGTTAATTAGTAGCAAGAACCTAGCACGGTATGCCAGGCACACTCAAGACTCTCCATAAACGCCAATGGTTGTACGAGTGGGAATTCTGTTAGTTCTTGTTATTAATCGACATCTTTACTCCCCCCTCCTCCCACCCATATTGTTGAGAGAGGAGGGACCACATCAGGCTTCCACTGCTTTGCAACCTGTATCTTGTGGATTCGGAGGCAGAGAGTTCGGTCACTGTCTTTGTGTGGTCTAGATGACATCACATTGCCCCTGTGAACTTCATCACCTCCACCTGTTACGTGGGAATATACGCCACGTGACTTACAGAATTGTTGAGGATAAAAGGATCTTTGTATTTGAATCTAACAAGCTCTGAGTAATACTATTGTGACAGTTATTTGACTATGTCTCTGCAGAAGGGGGGACGGGCTAAATGATGGTCCCGTTAATCACGGATCCTCCCACACGGCGCCAAGCTTCAGGACGTGACTTCTTAGGAAAAGCAAAAAGGAAAGTGACTTTAAGGTACCACCCAACCTTTCAAGGGGTCCAAGAGGTGGAGGGTGGGAGCTTTACCAACACCAGGAACGTGCAGCCATTTATTAATCTGGGTCTTCTTGTTCTTTGCTTAGTTTTAGCACCTCCTGTGGGGAATGCAGGCCCTGGAGGAAGCCACCTGATGTCTAAAAGGCCCAACTTTAAGAGCCACAGGGGCAATGTGCCTCCTGCTCTGTGGATTAACAGTGACACCTCATGCCCCAGGGGGAAGCTGGGAGCTGGCCTGAGACGTGGCTTTGACTAGGGGTTGGCTCAAGTCAACAAGCATCATTCACCCCAGCTCTCCTTCTGCCATCTTCTCTGTTCCCAACTCTTCAAGGAAGATTCCCGCCTGCCCCCAGCACATCTTCTATGGAAGGTCTCCAGATACCTCCTCCTGCTGTCACAGCACAGGGATGGGGCGGGTCAGGGGATGTCTGAAAGGAATTCGCATCTGGAGGATGACGTTCTTGATGTGAGGAGACAACTGGAATTACTCTGACAGCCTCTGCTCTGTGCTTTCGTAACCGTCACTCAACAGTCCCTTGGGTAGAGGCAGTGTGGCGTCATGGTCAGAAAGACCTGAAACTGAGTCTACCCTCATAACATTTATGGTTTTCATTTCCTTATATAGCCTAAAGGCTTTCCCATCTCAGAGACTTTGCACGCTCTGTTCCCTTTGCCTGGAGGGACTGTTTCGGCCTTTTCTCACGTCTGGTTCCTCTTTCACCTTTCAGTTGTGATGGCCCCTCCAGAGAGATGCATTTTCTTCACCCACTCAAGTGAAGCCTTCCTCCCATCCTTGGAGTTTTCCATCTCAGGGCCCTGTATCCTTCCTTCTCAGCTGACATAACGAAGTACCATTATTTTATTTATTCGATCCCCTTCTCATCTTTGTCTAAATTCCCTAGGAGACCGTAATCTCATGAAGGTAGGGACAGTACTCTGGTTTTCCCTCCAGTGTCCCCCGCAAGGCTTGGCAATGAACACGAGATAAGTTCTTCAAACAAATGGACGAATGCAATTATGGCTCTTGCTCGCTCATCATACGACCTTGAAAAAGCCCCTTTCCTTTCCTGAACCTCTGTTTTCTTGTGTATAACATGAGGGGACCATCAGCTTATAGACAGAGCACTGGATACTGTTAGTCTAGAGCAACAATTGTACAGATACTCATCTTTTGCATTTTGACCTTTTTTGAAATAAAGATCATTTTATAATGGCTTGGGTCTTAAGACTCTATAAAATACAGTAATATCTCAGGCAGGGACCAAGGTCTTGGACTTAAAAGAAGTCCTCTGGAAAGCCACAGCGATGTAGCTACACGTACGTGTTTGTCATTTACGGAGCAAGTAAACAAAAAACGCTGATGCACTCTACTCCCCAATTTCCCCATCACCTCCCCCTCATTTCCTCTCTGAGGACTGCCTCCTCCCCACTTTCTTAGTTAATGAGACTACTTTCCAAAATTTTAAAAAATCCATTTTTCCTTCAAAAGCCCCAGGGAGTCCACATAATGAAACACACTTAATTAAGCCATGCAGAACAATCCTGCCACCTAGGAGGTATTTTTCATTCCATTTCCTTCGGTCTTTCGGAGAATCATATTCGTATCCAAGAACTAACATTCAGAGGCTCACATAGCACGGGCAGGGCAAGGAGTTAAGTGCTGTTCATGCCTTAGTGAATTCTTACAAACTCCCCACTGTGAGAGGGGACCAGCATCATCTCCCTTTTATAGATGACAAAATGAGGTCCAGATGTAGTTACTTACTTGCTCAAGTTCTCAAAGCTAACATGTGGCAGAAAAAGCTAGAATCTGATTCCAGAGACTGTGGATTTATAGGCTGGAATCCTCCAAAGGCTACAAATATATACCGAGCACAAATTATGTCCATCAAGGAGTCTTCTGTCTGGAATTACAGAGCCATAGTTGTCTTGCGTAAAATAACCTTTTAAAAGTGTTTATTTATACTATCCACTGTTGGTTAAATTCAGCTTTACCAAAGGCAACCACATTAATTTAAAGGGTATAATCCATCAGTTAGTTGGCATAATGCTACAGATTAGCTGCCAATATGCATATCCATCAAATTCTTTTGGTTGAAAGCAGCAGGAAACAAACTTAAACAACTTAAACCACTAAGGGAGTCTGGTGGTTAATATCTGAAAAGATCAGTGATAGGGCAGACTTCAGGTAGAGTATGATCATGGCTTTGGTCTGTTCTCCACGCTATGCTTCTCTTAGTTCTGTCTCAGGTGTGAGTCACCTCTAACTGCAGCCTGATTTCTTTCATGGAGAAAACTGGCAACAGAAATTCCAGGCCTCACAATCTGCACATTTCCTATACATCAAATGGCTACAATCTACGACCCATCAGACCAACTCAGACCCGTGTCTACTCATCAAGCAATCAGCATGGTGAGACGGATGGATGGTTTTTTGTTGTTGTTGCTGTTGGCTGTGGCCAAGGGCCTGCCCAGCACACGCTGCACAACGGAAGAAGGGAGGATTGCAATCTGGAGAAGCCAAGTGCCTTACACTCCACACCAAGCTCAGGGGTCTCCGCAGAAGCCTACCCCACTCCCCTGCTAACACTTTCCAACACCTTCCCATAGCACTGGAAACAAAGCTCAACACCTTCACCGTGGCCTCTAAGACCCCCGTCTACCTCTCCAAAGGCATGTTCCACTGACCGACCCATCCTGCTTCTGCTGTTCCGACCTGACTGCTGTGCCTCAAGCCATGCAAGCAACTTCCCAGCTCCAGTCCTTTGCCCGCACTGGCCCCCCATCCAGAACATTCTGGCCCCAGATCTTCGTATCATTTTCTTATTCGCTTCATTTGGATACGGGCCTAAATGTCACCTCCCCAATTATTGTATCTGAAACAACACCCTTTCATTCTCTGTCCCCTTATTCTGCCCTATTTCTCTTCCTATCCCATGTCAATACCAACCTGACATTATACGTTTGATCATATATTCTCAGTCTTCCCACCAGCCTGGGAACTTCGGGAGGGGAACCTTTGTCTGTTGTGTTTGTGGCTGCCCGTGTCCCATACCTACCACAGGGTTGAATACATGAACAAATGCATGTGGGAATTAAAGGAAGGGTGGGAGGGAGCAGAAGGGAAGGAGGGGAGAGATAAGGAGGGAGGATGCAGGGAAAGAGGGAGAGAAGGAGGAGGATGGAGGGAAAGAGGGAGAGAAGGAGGAAGAGGGAGGGAGGCTTTCATGGCTTTCGCCCAAGGGAAAAGGGAAGGAGGAAGGAAGGGAAGCATGAAACGCAGACAGTCAGGGATGAAACGTGTAACAGATACCAGGGACTCCTTTTGTTCTATGTGTTTTGTTTTGTTTTGTTTTGTTTTGTTTTGTTTTCACCTAGTCGGCTGAAGACAAACACTTTCTCCTAGTTCTGTGTTTGGAGCTCAGAGTCTATTTAAGAAAGGCTCTGTTTTGAAAGCTTAAGGTTTATTAAACTCAAGATCTGTAAAGGGCTCAGAGGCAGGCATGATGACTTCCTCCCCCATCTCCTACACAGAGTGGAAGATGTTTGCCAAGGCTTCGGCCTCCCTGCATATGTGTGAAGAGAACACTTTAAAAACCAAGGCAAAGGCGCCTGGGGGGCTCAGTCGGTTAAGCATCTGACTCTCGATCTTGGCTCAGGTCACGATCTCACAGTTTGTGAGTTCGAGCCCCGTGTCAGGTTCTACGCTGACAGTGTGGAGCCTGCTTGGGATTCCCTCTCATCTCCCTGGCTCTCTGTCCCTCCCCTGCTTTCTCTCTCTCTCAAATAAAAAATAAACTTTAAAAAAAGATGTTAAAAATCAAGGCAGACAACTCCACTGGGACCTGCCCTACAACCAGCATCAAGATTAAATATTGCTTCCCTCTTCCTTTTTACCTTCTATTTCTTTCCTTCTGCCTGGTCAGAATTACTGAGACTCCCTTGCTGATGTTTTTGCTCAATTCTTTGCATCCAGCTAATATTTACTGGCGCTCCTCAGAGATGCACAAAGTCTGAAGGGACGCGTTCTAGAACTCATTTAAAGGGAGCTGATGACTCTGCAACTGAGCTTTCGACTATTCTCATAAAAATTCTCCCAGGAAAGGTCAACTTCTACCCTCTGTTCTCTCCTCTCTTCATTCTTGGCAACATGCCAACGCTGATCTCTGTGCTAATGACAATAATAATAAATTGATGTTGACAGTAAAACTATTAACGTTTTCAGGGAGGTTTTGTGATTTATAAAACGAAACCCCATGCATTGCATTTCTGTGACAAGTCAACTTGCAAGGCACGCCAATGACTCCTGCCCCAAATGGGGAGATCTCTGTACACGCTTTGGGGCACTGGGAAACTTCCTAGGGCCTCATGAAAACACACCTGGAGAGTCCTCTTTCCTGGGGCTGCCAGAGGGTCAGAGGAGCAGGTGCTGAAGTCAGAGAGGCCATCGTGGTCCTGGTTGTGCCACTAAATGACCCTGGGAAAGTCCTTTTTCTCCCTGAGATTTTTCTTTCTCATGCAAAAAGAGGAAAAATGATACCACGGGTCTCATGGAGCTGTTGTGAGAACAGAATAAGATAATACAGGTCAACATCCTTAACACAGCATCAAGACCAGAGCAACTGCTGTGTTAGCAACTACCACCACTCACCCACTGACACACATTTAAGTGTCTACATCATGCTAGGTGGTGGTGTATACAGTAACGATGGCCAGGTCCCTGGAGATGTTCTTCTTCATCTCCAGCAGCACCACCACATTATTATTATTCATCACAAAGGACCTAGAAGGAAAGAGGATACAGGTGCAGTGGAAGCAACCCATCTAGCTCTGGGAGAAAGAAAATCTGGGTCTCCCATGTTTCTGCCATTAACGAGTCTCTCATCAGTGAAAAATGAACCCTGTGTCTTCCAGGCCTCAATTTCCTCACTTGTAAAAAGGAAAGAGAAGCAATGGACAATCTCGATGTTACAAAACCAGCTGAAAATAATCTGTAACAACTAATAACATACTTGGCGAATTTGGGCCATAAACAAGGAAAAATCAGATCAGAACCACATACTTGACAAGGTGTAGGTGATCAAGGGACCTTTCCAGCAGTGACCGGTAACACACAGCATGGGCTCCATCAGACTCCCTTGTTTGCCGTTTATTGGACAGGTTCTAGGATATTGCAAAAGGCTAGATCCCTGCCCCACCACCACTGAGAACAAATCTCTCTTCCCAGCTTTAGAAGAACATCTATGACTTAATCCACTCTGATGGGTGGGAACTCCCCGTGGGTAGTTCAGGAAGTACTTGTCTTTGGGCAAAGTCAAATTCCCATCTGTAAGTTGAACAGAAAAGTAGGTTTAGGACCCAGGGCCACAGAGAATGACCACTTAGCCCCTGATGACTATGTCCTAGACACTCCCAGCTGAAACTTTTAAAACACTGTGTTTGTTTGTTTGTTTTTGAGAAAACGTGAGTGAAAGATTAGGGGCTCCTCTCCAATATTACGGGGTGTCTCATCGCAGAGAATCACAGACTAGCAGATTTTTTTACATGACTTCTCTAGAATGTCTGTCCAATAATGTTGAAGGCATACAGAACGACAGAGACCTATGTTGTCCACAGACCTACTTGTTTGGACCCAGGTGGAAGATCCGTGGAGGTGGAGGTACCAAACTTCCTGTTACCACTCATTCTGTTATCTACCACTCTTAAGGCTCATCAAGTTCTTATTTGGGTGATGATTATGAATGATGATGATTATGATAAAATAGTAAAATACAAGATGCATAAAGAGGCCATTGATGTAATACAAGTAAGTAGCCCAGAAGGGGATGAAAATAAACTGGGCAGGCCTTCTTGATAACACCCAGTTGACCATCTCCAGGTAGGAGGAAGGTTCCTATACAAGATGGCAGCCTTGGAGGCTCCTGAACTTACCTCCTCTCACGCACACCAAATCTAGAATTACACATGCAGCAATTACCTCCGAAAGAAATCCGGAAACTAGATCAGTGACTCCTATATATCAAGTGAACAATACCCACATCAAAGTGGGTAGGAAAGGCCGAGATACTCTGCCATAAACACTAACCACCTGCACAGCAACATACAGCTGGGACTTCCCGACTCCCAGCTTCCTCCTGAGGAGTGAAGGGTTTGGACCCAACACCTAGAGCTCCAACCTTTAAAACTTCCAGATAGGCATGTGGAATTACCGTCATCAGTGTTTCATATTTTTTAAGATTTGCTGAAAATATAATTTTTTGTGACACCTTTCAATTTTTAAATGTTGGGATTTATTCAAGTTTTGAAAACAATAAAAACATTCTGAGTCAAAAAAAAAAAGGAAAATACAACTTCAGGTCAATTTGCAACCTCAGAAAGTAGTGTAACAGGGTTTCGACCAAACAAAGCTGATTGGAATTCTAGCTTCATTTTATGTTAGCTGTGTGCCTTTTGTCCGGTTATATAATTTCTCTGGTCCTCAGTTTCACCAACTAAAATATGAGTTATTATGATTCATAATTGGCCTGCTGGTAATAAGTCTATTCAGCATCCATTGTCTTCTTCCTTGTTCTTAACAGAATTCACATTTGTTAAAACATCATGTTTGCCATAAAGCTTGATAGACCTTGGGGGGAACTTCCCCCATCCCCAATTCTTAGAGTAATCTAGATTGGTTTAATGTATTCCTATTTGCCTTTTCAGTGATTGGACTGGGAATCCAGAATTAAGCAGGTGAGTACATGGCATTTTCAAAATGGCTGTTATTGGCCCAAATATAGACACATGACCTAATTTGGCCATGAACAAAGAAGTCATCCGAGGTGTGGCTGACAGCAAACTTAAGGTCCCAAAGAAAGAGGTCTGATAACAAAGACTACAATTACCAAAGAGCAGAGTCAAGAGATCATAGGGAAAAGAACAAGAGCCTTGATAATACTGCTTCTGAAGTCCACCCTACCTATGAAATTCCAATCAAATAATTCACTCACATACCGAATTTAGTTGACAGTTGCAGCAAAAATATCCTAGATGCACATCTAAAGATTATAGATAATTTATTTAAAGTGACTAGCACAGAAAAGACACTTAATACATGGCAGGGCACTTTAAAATTTCCATTACATCACATTTTAAAATATATATGTTTCTATAAGGTAACTTATGAAACTTGAAGTTACACACACACACACACACACACACACACACACACACACACTGATGTATTAATTAACTTGCTAAAACTTCCTTTTACTAATAGTGATGGAAATATAAAGGAAATGAGTCCACATCTCAGGAGAGCTGTTCTTCCTCACACAGGAAACTGAGTAGCGTGTGTATTTATTCCTTGTGTTTGGACAGGACTTAACCAAACGAAGCAAAATCTCCGGAACTGATGGTGGGGATTTGGACAAGAGTACACCAGACATGAGCAGATCAGCCAGTTCAGTCCCCAAACTGTGAAGCCTGGATAAAAACATGGCTGGCCTCCCCCCATGCCCATGCCAAACCTAGCTGGCAAACTAGCCTAACAGGGGCTCCTCCAGCCCTGGGATCCATGACAGGCGGTCAGGCACCAGGAGGCTGCATGGGGGCTCAGTCACACTGCAGGCAGGCAGCATCTATGTGGAGGCAAGAGAAGGGGACCAAGGCAGAGAACAGGTGGAAATGCCCACCCATACTGGCTGTCCAGCACGAGGAGGGCTTCTGTCCTATATACAAGGAGGTGCATAGACAGACACTCTTCCAGGAGAGCCAACAAAAGACAGCCTGTAAATAAACTGGCCCTTCACATGTGCCCTTTACACTGTGGCACAGGTGCCCCCCTTGCGGCATAAAGGGTTTTTAACTTATTGTTTTGTATTGCATCAGATGTCTTCCAGATCATGTTAAGAATGAAGCAAAAGCAGGGGCGCCTGGGTGGCTCAGTCAGTTAAGCGTCCGACTTCAGCTCACGTCATGAGCTCACAGTTCGTGGCTTCCAGCCCCGTGTTGGGTTCTGTGCTGACAGCTTGGAGCCTGGAGCCTGCTTCAGATTCTGTGTCTTCCTCTCTCTCTCTGTCCCTCCCCTACTCATGCTCTCTCTCTCTCTCAAAAATAAATATTAAAAAAATTCTTTTTTAAATAAAGCAAAAGCAGAGGTTTTGCCCCCTTCTTGAAGTATCACTTTCTCATCTCTCCAGATGCAAAGCTTGGCTTGCCATCGGTGTCCTGACTCCAGCCGAGTACGGTATTGGCTTCTTCTGACTCCAAGAATTGGCTGCTCGGATGATTTGCCTGGCACTTCATCGTGTGATTGGTCTTACTTTCTCCATGTATTGATTAAAACTGCTGGTATGATTATCTAACTCTCCTAGGGTGCACTCAACCTGGGCATACTAGCAATGGCCACAGATTATAGAACTCCACAGGGCCCACAGTGCCTGCCATGATGTCTAGCATACAGCAGACACCATAAAGACACCCACCAGGCTCCATAACAGAAGCAGGGCACAGACAGTCTCCATGGGAAAAAGAGGGGGCCGAAGTTCCCAGCCCAACTCTTTCTCCCCAAGATTCTCCTTTCCCTTGGGGCTTATTTGCCAAGGAATGCTGAAGTTCCTCGAGGTTTCAGCCCGGTTAGTCTTCTGATTCTTCCTTACCCAACCCTAGGTGATGTCACCCAATCCTAGGGTTTCAACCGCCACCAATAAGCTTTGAAATGTGTGTTGCATATTTCGGTGTCAACTGAGACCCTCTTCTTCAATTGCCTACGTGAGATTTCCACTCGGGTGTCCAGCGTGTGTTCCATGAACACGCTCGAAATTAGATGCTCTTCCTGACCCCCTCCTCTCTACACCTGCTGCTTCCCCAGTTTTGTGAAAGGCACCACCATCTACTCAGCCGTATAAGTGCCAAATTCTTGATTAATATCTTTTATCACTTTATGTTCATCTGTGAAGCCTTGTTCATTTTACTGCACAACGCACATTAAGCTCACTCACTCCTCTCTGAATACACGGCCATTACTCTCACACAAGTCTCTGCCTGCTCTCCCCTGGACTATGCCACAGTCTCCTAACTGATCCCTGTGCTTACACATTAAGATCCTCTGCCCCCAAAATACTGTCTGTCAGCAGGCACCAGAGTAATGAGGAGGGTGCTTTTTCTTTGCTTTATCGTCTCACAGAAGAGAGTTGCAGCAAATTATTAGTATACGTCACCAAATTAACAAGTTTCAAAATGAAAACTGTCTCAGCGTCCAACCCTGGGGGAAACAGATCGATCCATATTCTTGTTAGGCATGCGGGTCCCCAAATCCAAAGACTCGCATCGGGCAAATCTGAACAATATTTGTGCTGCATGTATGACCCCGAAACCACCTTTCCCTCAAGGTAAAGGCATGGCCAATTTCTGGTCCTTTCAAGTTGCCAGCATCCAGTCCCCACCATTTGTCAAGCTATTCATTGGATGCCAGTTGGAAATGATTGACTTGCATTGCAGGGTTGGCATACGGTACCTTTGACTTCCAGCCAAAAAAGACACGGCTGTGTTCCAGGAGAGATGCTACAAGCAGAGATGATGCTGAAGAGAGGCTGTTGACTTAGCTGTCAGGCTGAACACCCAGGGAGCAGAGACCACCTCTCATGGGTCTGTCAGGACACAGGCGGGGTCAGCTCAAGCTGTGCACCCGGCCCTGGGAAGGAGGACGATTAACAGATCGGGTGCCAACTATAGCCTAGATGCTTGGCTGAGTGTATTACACGCATGTAAGTGTCACCACAGTCCCCTAGGGCTGGAATGATCTCTGTTTGCAGTCAAGAAGTGGAGGCTCAAAGAAATCAAGTAACTTGCCCAAGATAACCATGGCACTTTCCGAACTCACGTTCCACAAAGTCACAAAGTCTGGTGGAATGCACTTTGCGTTCTCACTCTGGCACTTACACCTGGATTCTCTCGAATCTCATTTCTACATATCTCTTGCTGATGTGCTTTGAGGCTCAGCCTTTCTTCCTCATCACGGAGTCCAGAGCCCCAGTCAGATTTGCAGCACAAGCCCACAGGACGGCCGGGTCTCGTGGGTGCCTGGTGCCATTGCCAGAAATGTTTGTCGAGCATACAGTAATCCCACAGATAAATATCTGCAAAGAGTTATCACATTCACCCAGGGAAGTTTTAACTCCGGTCAAGCTCAGAGACTTAACGGAGTAGGCCCTTTTATTGGCAATAAAAAAAGAAACCAACAGTGTTAATTCTGACTTCTTAAAAACAAACAAACAAAAAAAACCAAAAAGGCAGCCCAGCTTAGGGCAGTCTGTTAATGGGTCATTAAGCCAGGAACTTTTCCTGTGGTTATTTTAGAAATGAAGACTGAAAAAAGTATCAAGGAGGGGGGCCTGGGTGGCTCAGTCGGTTAAGTGTCCAACTTCGGCTCAGGTCATGATCTCGCAGTTTGTACATTCGAGCCCTGCGTTGGGCTCTGTGCTGACAGCTCAGAGCATGGAGCCTGCTTCAGCTTCTGTGTCTCCTTCTCTCTCTCTCTGCCCCTCCTTTCTCTCTCTCTCTCTCTCTCTCTCTCTCCCTCTTTCAAAAATAATTAAACATTTAAAAATTTTTAAAAAGATAAAAGTACCAAAGTAACTTGGAAATGAATTAAGCTCACACATATAGATCTTCCTTCCATTTCGTTTTCTGTCAGGGTCATAATTTACAATATTATTGCTTCTTTTCGTTTAAATTTTTTGTTTGCTTGTTTGTTTATTTTGACAAAGAGAGAGAGCACAAGCTGGGAAGGGGCTGAGTGAAGCAGAGACAACCGGGCTCCATACCATCTGTACAGAGCCTCGTGTGGGGCTCAAACTCACGAACCATGAGACCATGACCTGAGCCAAGATCAAGAGTCCGATGCTCAACTGACTGAGCCACTGAGACGTCCCAATATCGTTGCTTTTTAAAGCAGAAGGCTGATAAATCACGAAGTTAATTTAAAACACGTAAGTGCTCAAGCCAGATATCGTCAATTAAAGTCAAATAACTTCTCTTCAATAGGAATCCATTAACTCTCCTGGGAGAAGATGTTCTTTCCCCACTCATCTGGGCTAAAGATCTACTTGAACACTTCTGACCTCCAAGACACTTGTCCACATCCTGCTTCCTTAACTAAAATGGAAGCCACGGGATGTACAGTCATAATTCAGTCATTAAAAAGCAAGGTAGAAATCTATTTCTCACTTCCCTGCCTGTAAATAGCTTGCAGTCTAATAAGTATAATTATAGAAACAACAATGACAATCATCACCACAATAATAATAACAACAGTAATTTTTGAAATGCCTCCTACCAGCCAGGCTTGTGTTTCAACATATATGCTTTCACTTAATTTTGGTACAATAAGATGACTACCCCCCTACACACACACACACACACACACACACACACACGTGTGTGTGCATTTTAGAAAAAATTATGGGTTTAGCATGGTTAGTAACTTAAACTTGGTAAGCAGTACGTGGCTAATTCCAAACCTGGCCATACGGACTTTTCTCTGTACCGAACTGCCTTCTTCCCACTGGCCATGCTCCTCCCAGGGTAAGCCTTTAGCAAGAGAGTTTAGGTCTAAAAAGAATCCACCTTTTGGGGTGCCTGGGTGGCTCAGTCAGTTAAGCGTCCGACTTTGGCTCAGGTCATGATCTCACGGTTCCTGAGTTCAAGCCCCGCATTGGGCTCTGTTGTAACAGTTCAGAGCCTGGAGCCTGCTTTGGATTCTGTGTTCCCCTCTCTCACTCTGCCCCTTCCCCCCACCAAAAATAAAATAAACATTAAAAAAATTAAAAAAAAAACAAACACAAAGCTACCAGAAAGATGTTTGGGAAATGTCAGCAAACATTGAGCCATCTCAACCCCAATCCACTTCTCCTTAGGTGTTATGATTCCCCAGAAGGACATCCCTTTCCTTTCCTCCTGTACCTCCAACCTAGTGAGACGAGCCCCCGCTATGAGATATTGCACTGCCCCTTAGGCCTCAAAGACAAGTCACAAATGGCAACACTGAACACTGCCTGACCCAATATTTATATGGGGGCTTTCTCTGTCTCGCCATCCAGGGATAATTGGTGTCTAGCATACAGAGGGACTAAATGCCCCGTGGGGAATGAATCAGTGGCAATCCTGTGGACTGTGGCATACAGACCCATCTGTTCCGCTACCTGTTCTGTATCTACAAGTTATGTTATAATAGTAACGACGTATAGATTGCAGTCCATATGTCAGGCTCTGGGCTAAGAGGCAAATACTTCTCTTGTCCCCCTGTTATGTCTCAGGAGGCAGCCTTGGAGGAATTAAGGGACTTGTCCAAAGCCTTCGATCTAGAAGAGTTCTAATCTGGGATTCAAACCCAGGCTTTGGTGCCAGACTTTTCAGCCTGAGGCCACATTGCCTCCCAGAGGGCCCTATCCACCAGAGGCCTGGACGGACTCTTGGGACAGGACTGGACAGAACAGCCTCGGTTCCACACCAGCAGAACAGGTAATGTTCTACCTTCACAGCTCCAGGAATTACCAGTGACGTGCTCTGTGCTTGGTGAAGGGACAGATGTTTAATAACTTTGCAGTAGCAAGGAGGAGGTTACATAACATGGCTGAGCTATTTTTGAACTTTATAAAATGCTGACTGCTCTTTTCAAAGTGCCTTCTGTAAAACCAGGAATATTAAACATAAAGAACATTTTCCCCTTTCCCCCACCTTTTTTTCCCCCTGAAATCCCAGGGACAGAAACAGGTCCAATGCAAGATCATTAACACGTCATCCTGAGCAAGCAGTCTTTTCTACCAGGTCCCACGTCATAAGAAGTCATGGTTACAGTGCCCTAATAACACAAGCTCTGGGTAGGAGATTACAAGTCACGTCCCTGAAGACCACACAGGGACATGTGTAACTGGTTCCAAGATGGCACACTCCACCAGTCAAAGAGGGACCCCAGATCCCCACATCAATGTAGCTCTACAGCCATCCATGTGAGTTTATCCGAACTTCTTCCAAGGTATTTGCATCCTCCTGACTACGTGGTGGGAGTAATGACACCTACTTGGTGACTGGATGCTTTGCGGAACCCTGAACTGGAGAGTCCTGGGATTCCAACTCGACTACAGACACTGAGGATCCCTTACGTTACCAACCTAAATGTCCATCCGAGGGGGATGGTTAAACAAACAATGCAATAGTTACATGCACAACAGAACGCAAGACAGCACCTAAGATGAATATGCTAGAAGGACACGGGTCCTCATAGATGGATCTTGAACCACAAGGCTGACGTAAAGGAAACTGGAATGTATCAAACACCGCTCATGTGCATTAGAAAGAACTGTGTCTTGGGTCTGAGGTTGCAGAGACGTCTGTACTAAAAGTAAAAACATGCACACAGATCTGGATTCCTACCAAGTTCATGGCAGTGTTTTTCCCTCTCAGGGAGAGAAAAGGAAGAAAGTGGGACTCGGGAGAGGTATATCAGGACTGCTACGTGGTCGGTAATGTGTATTTCTTTTAAAAATTTGAAACCAATGTGACATATTGGGGTGGGTGTTTCATCAGACTCTGTACTAGCTTTTTGTTCTTCCCTCATATTTTTAAAAAAGCCCTTGTTACCTGAGTCTGTCGCAATGCAAACCTCCTTCTTCAGCACACTGTACGTTCTTTGAGGACGGAAGTTATGTCTTCATTCCTGTGTGTACTTTGGGGGCTAGCATGGGTTCCACTGGAAGGAAGGAATGACTGATAGAGGAGAAGAGAATGGTGTCCTTAATGCGTTTCTGAAAAACTGCCATTTGGGGGCTTTCTCCAGCTCCCAGCCCTTCCCTTGCCTGGCAAACTGCTCCTCTGGCCTGGATGAGTTTAAGAAACACCGTGACAGTGGGCAAGTATAGTAAGAAGCCACCGCTTGCACCACATTCCAGCCTCGCACACAGGGCGAGCATCGCCAGCGGTCCACGGAAGGAGAGAGGTTTCATTAAACACCAGGCAGTGGATGACGGCTTACCACACTTGATCCATTACTACTCTGGGGCTGAAGCACCATCTACAAAAATTGCTGCATTCAAAACATAACTCCTAGAAACAGCATGACAGCATTTCACAGCAGTGGGGTTTTTTTTTTTTTAGGAACAGAATTCGGGATGGTCACTCGAAGGAGCTCTGTATGTCTTGACAATTATCCTTCTCCAATGCCTTTTCCTGTATACATTATATTTCAATTGCCCTAAAATTGAGTTATGTTTTCATCAAAATTATACATTTCTGAATATTCCAGCTGCAGGGCATTTTTGATGAGAAGTGAGTACTCATTAGCCCAGCCCTCGTGTTTGCGCTGGCAGAAATCCTGCCTCTGTAAGAGGCTTCCAGGCCTCATACTCATTTCCCGGAGTTCCCTCCTGATCTTTAGGCAATTCTTCAAAACGCTCAAAGCGGTAATGGAGAAACAGGATGGCTAAAGAGAGAATCCGAGGGGAAGGGGAAATTCTGAAGGACCACAATTTCTTAATTCAAGAGTTTATTTTCCATGTGTATACCAATTTTATTTTTTTTTAATTTTTTTAATGTTTTTATTTTTTTGAGACAGAGAGAGACAGAGCATGAGCAGGGGAGGGGCAGAGAGAGAGGGAGACACAGAATCCGAAGCAGGCTCCAGGCTCCGAGCTGTCAGCACAGAGCCCAACATGGGGCTCGAACTCACAGACTGTGAGATCATGCCCTGAACCGAAGTCGGATGCTTAACTGACTGAGCCACCCAGGCGCCCCTGTGTATACCAATTTTAAAGATGTATAATCTTTCCACACGTGCACACCTCTGGACTCAGAGATAATCCCTGCACTGTAGCAGATTCAAGGTCCTAAAAACTCCCAGAGTCACTTTGGAGTGACGTGTTACTCTGCTGGTAATAAGCCTACCTAGTCTGCCTACTGTCATTTCTAATGACCAAAAACAACGTCACTGGTCATTCTGACAGGTGGTCAATAATCACTGGGGGCCAGGCACGGCGCTAAGCAGTACTTTTCACGCATCGCCTCATTTCATACTCAGGACAATCCATGGAACATTGGTTCTCAGTGCATGGTCCCCAGACCAGCAATATCAGCAGCACCGAGGAACCTGCTACAATTGCAAATTCTGTCCCCGCATCTCCCGTGGCCCCCGGAGCTACTGAATTACAGACTGAGTGTGGAGCCCCGAAATCTGTGGTTTAACAAGCCCTCCTGGTGATTCGGATGCACGCTCAAATTTGACGAGCACCCCCTAGGAAGCAATGCTACCATCACCACTTGGCAATGAACAACTGAGGCGCGGAAAGGTAAAATGGTTATCCAAGGCAAACAGAAAGTGGGCCAGACAAGATTTGAACCCTGATAAATCGAGGCCTGGAGTCCAGGCCCTTAACCACAGAACTACACCACGCATTACGTACAGAAGGAGCGTGGATTAAATCACCAGACGTCAGGCAAAAGCATGCAAAATGGGTGCAGGGGTGATCATTCTAAATGTCAACAGCCAAGCCATAATGATGGGTCACAAAGAACAATGACACTCCTGAGAAACACCGAACTTAAACGTCCACCAAGATGCGAGTGGTTGAATACATTAGGATACATCCACGTGATGGAATACAATGAGGCTTCAAAAGTGGTATCTGCCAAGATTTCCGATGACCTACAAAAATAGGACACAAGAAGGGAAGAAATTCAGACACAGACTCAAACAGAGGATGGAACACCCAGCGTGGGCAGTTTTCCCAAACTGTGACATGTTGGTGGGGACGTGGGAAGCCTGGTGACTTCACAAACTGCTTGCGTGGATATAAATTGGTAGAGTTACTTTGTGGGACAAATTGGCAACAGACACTTCAATTTTTAAATGCGTGTGCTCTGTGACCCCAGAGTTCTACTTCTGAGAATCCGCCCTGGAGAAACCCTGACACATGTGCACAGAGACATGTGGGAGGGTGATCCCTGTGGTTTAGTTTGTGATGGAAAAAGAAAAATCAGAAACAACCTGAATTTCTATCATTATGGAGACTGGATAAACAAACCATGGTATATCTCTATTGAGAGAGGTAATGTGCACAGGTTTGAAAGAATACACACACACACCCATACGTATGTATATCGACACCCACATATGTATCTGCATACATTCATACATATGTATGTGTGTATATATATATATATATATCTTTGTACATATATTCGTATATGTGTATATATCTATATATAAAAATATATGCATATGTACACACACACGCACGCTGGAGATACGGTTATAGATAGAAAATGGATAGATCGAGAGATACGTAGATGGATATGGAGACAGGTCTCGTATGTAGGTTTCCAAGGTGTATCACCGAGTAAAAACAGAAGGTTGCAGAGAACGAAGCATGATGGAACTTAAAAACGAAAGATGAGCCGGGGGGTGAGGGGAGGCGAGACTAAGATCAATGGAACAAAGCAAGTCCCATAAGCGCACGCACAACACTCCCTACCGTCAGGGCACATTTCCAGCAGCAAGTACGTATGTGTTGCTCTGAGTATTTCAACAACCAAAGAAGCAAACAGACAACAAAACACTGGTCCCATTCTGGGACACAAGCAAAGACGGCCCTCTTACTGGTGCAGGGTGTGTGGTGGGGCCTCCGGCTTCTCCGTCTGCCCGTAGCAGCTGGCCTTGGCCTCAGGGATATAGGAGAACCTCTCCAACATGGAATACGCAGCAGTGGTTAGGATGCCCAGGCCGTCCCTCACTCGCGCCTCCAGGCTGTAGTCCCAGTCGTCATAGGAGACTGAAATGAGTCCTGATGGAAACTCTTTGGGGATGAGCTCCGTGTTCCCAGAAACCAAGCTGGGGACGATCCAGAAGAAATCATATCCAGTGAGGCCCAGGGAGCGGGCCTCACTCAGGATGAGAACGGCCTCATCTTTGGAACAGTAGAGCAGGATGACAGAAGAGTGGATCTTCTTCAACTGGACTTGCGTCTTTGCGTCCTCGAAGGAAGTGTCCAGGGTGATCACGTTCTGCATGTCCCAGCCCACAAAGCTGTTGTCCACTGTGGTCTTGATGAAGCTGATAAAGTCCCTGTAGCCAGGGAAGATGGTGGTCACCAAGGAGAAGACATGCCAGTCGTAATCCTGCATGATCTTCAGCATGACCGTGGCTTGTTGCTGGATGGACGCTCCAAATTGGAAGAAGGTTGACGTCGGATCCTGCCAACAGGTTAAAAAAAAAAAAGAAAGAAAGAAAGAAAGAAAAAGAAAAAGCAAAACAGAGGATGAGGCAGAAGGTGGATTATATATAACCATCTGTCTTTATAGGCTTTAAAAATGCCTTCTTAGAAGGGAGGGAAAACATATCACACACGTATTCATCCCCAAACATTCCTGAGCACCTACTATATGCCACACTTGGGAACAGATGCCGGGAATACACAAAGGAGAGAGACCCTGAACTTGGGAGCCCACAGTCTGGTGCCTGAAGGACATCTGTTATTTGTTCCAGCTCATTTTCCTCTAGTTCATTCCACAACCTGCCCCCCACCCCCACCTTTGGGCCCATGTGGCTTCAACACAATGAACTCTATCTGGCCCCAGGCTCTGGACTGGAAAATGAATTCAGGGGAGACAACATCAGGACACAGAGACACAGTCCTGATGACATACTTGGAGCACCTGGAGTCTGCTATGCCTAAAGACTTTCACTCTAGACCTGTTGGCTGTGTGAACCAACAAGTCCCCAAGTTCACCTGAGCCACTTTGAGTAGGATTTCTGTCATGTGGACTCTAGACTCCTGTGTAATATAAAGTATAATAAATGCTAGGTGGACATCTATCTGGATGTCTATGTGAATCAGCAAGTATCTGTTGAACACTTACCTAACTATGCAGCAACACCATTTTAGAACTTGGGGAAACAATGATATATAAGACAGACAAAGACAGGGTCTCTGCCTTTGTACATGTGGCGGGAATTTGAGGAAGAACAATTTCCAGGGACTAGAGGCTGAGAGAGGCACAAGGAGATGCCGAAGGAGTATCGGGGTGAAGAAGAGGGGAAATGAGTGGGCATTAGAGTCAGCGGAGACCTGCAGATACACCTTGGCTATTCTAAGAGCTGGAGATAAATCATTATGGCTCATGACGTAGGAGGGAGATGAGATGATGGTGAAAAGGCTTGGCAGAAATCCCATCATGTGTGGCTTCAGGGATGTGTTCAGAGGCTGAGACCTTATTCAAGCATAAGAGGGAGCTGCTGGAAAGTGACATGGCCATTTGTGTTGGGTTAAAGGGCCCCTTAATAGTCCTAGCATCTCCCCAAGTCATGATCTGATCATGAGAACATACTTCCATTTAGAAAAGGCAGGCGATGCCTACGGTTATGTCATTTACAAACCACCTTCATGCCTCTTAACTCGTTAAATCCCCCACAAGATCCTATGAAGGTGGTGTTATTGGCAGGGGGAAATGAGGCTCAAAATGAACTCAGGTTCTGGTTCCACGGCCAGCCCCCTTTCCGAAACACAGCCACGACTTTCTTGGGACCATTGAAGATCTACAGATAGCAGATGCTGAAACCATGCTGTTGACTGGCTGGCCTGGCACAAAGATGCCAGCTAAACGGAAGGTATGCCTGTGTGTCACAGCAAAACACAATTTGACAAGTGCTGAGATAGATTCCTCCCCCTCCCCCACCCCAGGGAACTAAAAGGATTCTCAAGGGGTCCTTATTATACTGCAGCCATGTTTTCATTTTCCATTCTGTAGTTACCATATGCATTAACCTCAAAACTATGAATACAGGGGTTCCAGTGTGTGTGTGTGTGTGTGTGTGTGTGTGTGTGTGTGTGCGTGCGCGCATGCGTGAGTGTATTAAGAGTGGATGATTCCATTCGTCTTTCCAAACAATACCTTGTAGCTGTGCATGGCACTCCTTTAAGAAGTCTGCAGAGTTTTCCCCCTGGGTGCCCACAGAATAGAAAGTTTTATCTGAACAGGCCAAAAGCTACATAGTTCTTCGAAATACTTCCCTTTTCTAAAATGCATGAGTTTGGGGGATAATTCAAGTGCAATGTGGCCTGAAGGCAGAGAGAAAAAACACAGGAATAAATGCCTCTGGGCTCCTTCTAACAATACAGTTTTATGAATTTTACCTCATTAAATCAATTAAAGTGGGTAACAGATTTAAAGACTTTGGATAATTATCTTTTTCCCTACAGTAGCTTTTGCAGAAATCCAATGTTCGTGGATTGATTAAACATCTTAAATCGCACTTCAACAAGACTGAATGGCTCAAGGGCAGAGATTCTGCTGTGTCCTCATCTCTCTGTCCCCAGCACCCAGTGGAAGACTTGGCACATGACCCATCAGTAAATGGAGGATGAAGGAATGCATGAGTAGATGACGGTGTGAATGGAGTCTAAGAGGAATGTCCTTGGTTTAAACATAATGCCAGACGGGAGAAGTCCACGTCGGAGCTTTTGCATTTTTTTACTCTTCAATGTCACGCCCAGAAATTAAAATCTTTCAACATCACCAACCTACTACTCCTCCATCCAATGTCTGAAATTAGTGGAGGGTGACCTTCATTGATCAGAAGAGGAATTGAGAAGTCCTACAAGGCTCAACAGCTGTCCAGGGAACCTCATTAAATATCAAAGACAGCGACAACATAAAGAACCAAAAGAAGACACAGAAGTGAAGTCCCAAGGCAGTTATAGCCACCAAACTTAGCACTGCCAAGTGTTTCCTGGGAGGGGACTGGGAAGTCCCAAACTTAATTACAAAGGGTATGTAATAATTCCCATGGAACCAAGATGCTCCAAGGACGCTGGTCAGCAGGGTTACACTATGACTGCACAAGGCAGTGAGATCAGCACCTTCCTGTGAGCACACAAGGAATGGAGAAAGATCTCAGGAGGGCATATGCTAAGAGCATGGCTGAAACCCAGTAAAAAGGATCTCTGAGACGATCCGTATGTACACACACACTTCCTAGGGATAACCGGTACTGGTGGAGAGGTGGAGATCGAACCTGCTAGATGGGGGGCCGGTGGTGCTGGGGTTGCACCAGCACCCCTGCTCCATGTGCTGTGAGCAAATGCAGCCTTATCTGGCTCTCCATGTAGAGAGGAGGGTATGGCTGCCTTGTGAACTTCATGAAAGAGAGAGATTATAGGACAGCAGTCCATTAGCCGGGAGCTCGCCTGGCATAGCCGTCTGTGTAAAAATACGTGAGGGCTCCTTTGCCTGTGGCATCCCCGGTCCCCGGTCCTGTGATGCTTTAGTCCAAGCTGAATCTCTCCTGTTACCCTCTTCTGATCCCCATTAACATCTTCACCCCAGGACGGAAAACAGTCTAACTTCCGGGGTCACGCTGTCCAGGCACCAATTCTAATTGTAACCTTGGGAAAAATCACTTCACCTTTCCAAGCCTCAGTTTCCACATCTGTATAATGGGTGTGGCAATGCCAATAATTATACCACTTAACGTGCCAGAAGGACTTAGCCTATGAGAGTCACGTGGCTCAACGCTTTCAATGTAGTATCTCATTTAATCCTAGCCCCAACCACCTTCCTAAACTGGTAATGGTATTATGCCCATCATACAAATGAAGAAAGACTCAGAAGTAGAGGGAGTCCTGCAGGGTCATACAGGCATTGAATCGGGCTTGCCTGCTTTGGGTGCAAGCTTTTCACCCCTGCATCACACTGTTGGTGACAACAGCACTTCCCCATTGAGCTGCAAGGATTAAATGACCTCCTTGTATAAAAGCTTCCAGCGCAATAGCCATCACATGTCAAGTGCTCAACAAATAGATGTCACTGTTATTCTCCCCGTGGGTCAGGACTCTTGGTATTTCACATCAGGGGCTTGTGCTACCCACTTCCCACTCTGGACTTGGACATCCCAACAATTCACCGCATTCATGACCGCCTGATTGAAATTCCTAAACGCTGCTTTAATCACGCCACTTGTCTCCTCTATGGTCATCAATGGCTCCCCTAGACCCTTCATCACATTAAGTACAGACCCTCCAGCCTACCCCTTTATGCACAACAGTCAAACTCTATAGCTGAAATAGTATGGGCCCCCGGGTTTGCTGGACTTGAATTCAAGTCTCAGCTCTGCGTTAACCAACCATGTGACCGTGGGTAGATTCTGAAACTTTCTGCATCCGAGTTTCTCTGCCTATAAAGTGGGTATAATAAGCACCGTCCCAGGGTGGGGTTGGGGGCTGCCAGGAAGAATGAAAACGGGCTGAACTGGTAGGCTGACAGACTCATCTGTGGCGGCCCCCAATAGGCTGGGGACTCCTCTCCATCGTCCTCAGTGCTCTAGACAACATGGACTGTGCCAGAGACCTAAGGGGACCTGATCCTATTTCAGAAACTGGTGTGTCCGGATCTACTGACATGCTCGTTTCACATTGCCCCTCCCCTCCGCAAACCAGCCCACTCATTCTGAGCCCAAGGAGGCTGCATGAAGAGAAGGAACTGTCTTTCCTCACGGTGATGAATCATGCTTTGGAGAGAAACCATCACTCATGTCCTTCATAGACCTCCCACAGTTACCCTACACCACTATGGTTTCCACTGGCATCTGAAACTCCGGAACGCATTATGGACCAAAGGCACCCTATACCTTTTGGAGGAATGTAAGCGAGAAGTTATTTGCCAGATAGAACTGCACAGCGAGACACTGAAGAGGCTCACGTTCGGCTCTGGATTTTTCAAAGGTATTTTTATGGATTGGCAGGAGGTGATGGAGGAATTTGGCCACACTCCCAGGGCCTGGCATCTGATATGCCAAATGCTGCCCTCTTTTTCAAGGCCCTGAACGTTCTTCCCGCTGCCTACCTGAACGGCAGAGGCTGTCTCTCCTGCTCCTACCACCTCCTGCCATCACTCAGCCTGTCCTTTTCGGATTCTACAGATCCGTCTCTGACCACCTCTGGCACCGGCTTCCTCGGCAGTGTGCAGCGGGGGGAGAGGAACAGATTTCAGACACCCACTTTGGTTCTGAAGCGAAAGCAGTTCTCTCCCCAGGCTCACTGCTCTGCTGAAGACAGAACAAACTGTTTTAAACACAGAGCGAGGGAGGCAGGGGGTGTGGTAGATGAGAGTGCCTGATCTAATGTTCTAGAATGTTCCAGAGCTTGCTGAGTGCTCAGGGGAAGACCTTACTACCGTGGGTATCAAGGCATGATGTTTAATAGGAGTCTAACACCAACTTTCATTTCAGTTACCCACTCACAAAGGCTGTTCGATTCTAACGACCCAAGGGATGAGGTATTGTAAGTGGTTATAACCCTCACGGATGGCGTTTCTCATTAAGACACAGGAAAAGAGGTTAAGTGACTTCCCTCAAATCCACATGGCGCCATGCTGACAACAGCTTTGTTACTGCAAGATGTCATTCAAAGTTCCCTTACACACACCAGTGGCTCTCACTCCTGGCTGCATAGCAAAATCACCTAAGAGTTACAAAAAAACAAACAAACAAAAAACCACTGCTTCTGCCCCATGCCAGTCCAAATGAAACTGAATTTCTGTGATCTGAGTATATGAACTCCAATGGTTTGTTTTCCTTGGTCTCATCTCAATGGCAGCATGAGTAGTATCCAAGTTAGTATCGTCAAAGCCTAGAACAATGTTTGACACATAGCAGGGGCTCAATATATATTTGGAGAGGAAATAAATGAGCAGGAAGTTCATTCCTAGGAGGCATGAGAGAATTGGTCACCTGTTGTCAACGCTGCACACATTTCCATAGTTTATTTTCCTTTGGGTACCAAAACAAACAAAATATAATGATGTAGGTGACCCAGCAAACACTGAGAGGGACACCTTGGGGCTTTTCTTTCTCTTGGTAGAGGACTGTCCTGGTGAGCCTTGATGTGTTTTCTGCCACTCTTACTGTGTATGGACTGAGCTTTTAAATATATTTTATTTCTGTAAAGGCACCAGACGTGATAAGCCTGAGGATTCAGAAGAGTAGCACTCTCACATACATATAAGCTCTGTCCCACTGGAGGATCTCTATCCCATCATCGGCCATTCTCCTCTTCCTCTTCCTCTTCCTCTTCCATCACCACCACCACCATCTATCATCTCACCATCATCATCATCTACCATCATCATAATCCACCATCACCACCATCATCATCCATCATCACATCATCTATCCATCTCCCTCTCCTCCTTACCCGAATTACCATCATCATGGCCAACATCACAGCTAACCTTCACTGGGCATATGCAATATGTAGGATAACGTAGCATGTAGTAAAACGTCTTATTATAATCCCTGTATTACAGATTTTTAAAACTCAGGTTGAGAGAAAGTAACTTGCATAAACTCATACAGCTGGTACATGGCAGGGCCAGGATTCAAGACCAGGCAGTCTGAATGGAGAATTTGGAAGCTTAGCTACTAGGACACCCTGATTTCAGGTGTGCAGAATAGGAAACAGAAGAGTGTGTGTGGGGGGTGTAAATAACCACCACTTAATCATTTTTGAGGCATCCAACTAGAAAAGAAAATGCCCCAGAAATGGAAAACCATTGTCAATGATCTCACATCAACTGGCAATCAGTTGGTGCAGAAGACTGGGGCTAAGAGAGGAAACCATACCCGGGTACCATTTCCCAAAACACATCAGCTTCATGATTCACAAACACAAAATTTCATTCCAAGCAACCTCTACTTATTGAACTGTTTCATGATTTGTGTTTTATCCCTCATTTTTTTCCTTTCAGGATAGGAGGGATCTCTTCCCACATTTAGTACAACAGGTAACCACCATTCAAGTTAGAGGCATCCATTATTTCTTTATCACCCCACAGGTTTATTTCATTTTCCTCTCCCTATTACACATGCTCATGTTCCAGTCCCACGGTGGTTCTCTCTCAAACAACAGCAAGAACCTCCTGTGTGGAGTCCCTATCCCAGTCCTGTCCCTCTCCCACCCACCTTCCACACTGCTGCTCTAGTTACTTTTTATAAAGTTCAAACTGGAGCATGATGTCCTCCTGCTTAAATTTTTTTCAGCAGCTCTCACAACCTTCAGGATAAAATAAACACACACACAGCCCCATCACAGTTTGGACTCAAGGTCTGGGGCTTAGCATCCATCTGAGTACCCCGAGTAAGGTCAGGTACCCTATAAGCACGTGACAAGACGAATCGCTGAGTGAGCTAATGAAGATAACGAATGCGTGCTCGGAAGGAAAACCAAAGGAAATCTTCCTCCCTCTGACTATCATTTCCCAAAAGCACATTCGCCCCATCACCCACCAACACAGAACTCCTCTATCAGCAACCTGTGCTCATTGCACCATTCCCATTCTGTCCCCCATTTTGCTTCTCCCAGAAGCCAATCCACCATGATTCTTCTAAAATGACCTAACACCACCGTTCTCTGTTCTCTCCTTCTCTCTTCAAATGAGAAGTTGAATCTCAAGTTTCTGGTGACTGGTGGGTTCCCAACTAGGGTGGCTGCTGGGCTCTGGGGTGAAGACCAGGACAGACACTCCAATCTTAACTCAGAGTCTGTGCACTAGGCTCTCACACTGGGCTGCAGGAAATGAGGAACACATAAGATAAATTCTAAGATGAGCTCTATGGTTGGGGATGGAGGAAGGAATGGACCCTCCTAGAATGACCAAGTCTTCAACCTCTTCCTAGCCTGGGCTTCAACCTCTTCCTAGCCTGGGCTTCCAGTATAGCACCTACTGGCTGCAGGTGAGTATTCAGCCTTACTTTACAAGAACTGAATAAAATTAACTATGGCTTCTCAGGCACACGAGCCACATCTCAAAGCTAGTGCTCTCCCACCCCCACCAGCCCCACACCTAAAGATGCCAACTGACTTGGTCCGGGATAGGGTCTGGGATAGGGTCTGGGATTTTTTAATTCCCTGGGTGAACGTAATGTGCAGGCAGGGTTGAAGACGCTAATCTCAGTCTGGTATCCAACCTTGTAGCTGTGCTCCCTTGGGGAATTTCTCAGGCCTTCAGATCTCTGGGCTCTGGGCCACCCCCCACTGGATCAGAATCTTTGTCTAAAATATGTATTTTCTGGGGCGCCTGGGTGGCTCAGTCGGTTGGGCGTCCGACTTCAGCCAGGTCACGATCTCGCGGTCCGTGAGTTCGAGCCCCGCGTCGGGCTCTGGGCTGATGGCTCCGAGCCTGGAGCCTGTTTCCGATTCTGTGTCTCCCTCTCTCTCTGCCCCTCCCCCGTTCATGCTCTGTCTCGCTCTGTCCCAAAAATAAATAAAAAAACGTTGAAAAAAAAATTTTTTTTAAGTTAATTAAAAAAAAAAACCACTCCCAGCAGCTGCTAAACGATGGCGTTGCTGTTCTCATTGAAACATTCCGAGTAATTGTGTCACTGGGCACATCTAAGTCCCTACTGGGTCCACAGAAGTGAGCCCCAGTGCCTCTCTCTCTGTCTCGATGTCTCTGTCTCCCTGTCTCTTCCTGCCTGTTGTGCACACGCTTTTTAAGATCCATATGAGGGGCGCCTGGGTGGCGCAGTCGGTTAAGCGTCCGACTTCAGCCAGGTCACGATCTCGCGGTCCGTGAGTTCGAGCCCCGCGTGGGGCTCTGGGCTGATGGCTCGGAGCCCGGAGCCTGTTTCCGATTCTGTGTCTCCCTCTCTCTCTGCCCCTCGCCCGTTCATGCTCTCTCTCTGTCCCAAAAATAAATAAATGTTTAAAAAAAATATATGTATTTTCTCCAGAATATGCTTATGTTCAGCAAGACTTTGTACCTCTGAGTCCACTTCCTCTATCTTCTAGGGGAGGAAACAGGCTTTAAAGTCTTAATGACTTGCTTCAAGTTTCACATAAATCAGTGGGATCTCAGGAACAGACCCAGGGTCTCTCACCTCCTAATTCAGAGCCATCTTTACTGTGTCATGATGCCCTCAAGGGGAAAATGTTTTCTACACAGAGAAACCACAAGGAACAGGGGGTGTGTAGGAGGAACAGGGGCTTTGCGGACAGCCTGAGCAGGATCAGCTTTTTTTTTTTTTTTTTTAATTTTTTTTAACATTTATTCATTTTTGAGAGACAGAGAGAGCCAGAGCATGAGTGGGGGAGGGGCAGAGAGAGAGGGAGACACAGAATCCGAAGCAGGCTCCAGGCTCCGAGCCGTCAGCACAGAGCCCGATGCGGGGCTCGAACTCATGAACTGCGAGATCATGACCTAAGCTGAAGTCGGACGCCCAACTGACTGAGCCACCCAGGCACCCCAGGAACAGCTTCTTTTTTTTTTTTTAATTTTTTTTCAACGTTTATTTATTTTTGGGACAGAGAGAGACAGAGCATGAACGGGGGAGGGGCAGAGAGAGAGGGAGACACAGAATCGGAAACAGGCTCCAGGCTCCGAGCCATCAGCCCAGAGCCTGACGCAGGGCTCGAACTCACGGACCGCGAGATCGTGACCTGGCTGAAGTCGGACGCTTAACCGACTGCGCCACCCAGGCGCCCCAGGAACAGCTTCTTAATGCGAGAAAGTTCCTTCACCCAAGCCTCTGTTTCCCCATCCAAGAAATGGAAAATGACGGTAACGGTCACCACCCCAAAGGGCTGCTGCACATATTTTGTGAGGTGATGTACATAAAGCCCTTGGCATATAGGAAGGGCTCGGTCAGGCTGAGTTGGCCATGACTGTGGTGAAGATGCCGGCCTTGACCATCAAGCCACGACTCCCACATCCATCATGGAGTCCTTAGCACTCCCACTTGTGAATTTCCAGCATCTCTGCCTTTACATGTCACTCCTCATCCCTGACCGGTGGGTGGTTGCCTAGTTACTGGGAGGCACACATCTTGCCCGGCTCCTCAGACTAGAATTTTTAAGGGCAGGGCACAATGTCCTTCCGAGTCCCTCTTAACACCCTCAGGGCACTGGGCCGCTACTTTGGGGATAAAACTGGAAGCATCATTCTGCATCTGCAAGGCTGCCCGTGGGTAGAAAGAGAGAGACTAGTGCTTTATGCATTTGAGCAACCCACTGCTCCAGAAACATTCATCTATTGATTGCTTTTCATCCATTCAACGGATTGAACAAACTCCAGCTATGTGCCAGGCGTTGTTCCAGGCGAGTGAATCTAGGGAAAGAGGCTACCAAAAGTGAAGGTCCCTGCATTCTCAAGGGAACAGACAGAAGAGAAAGAATGACATCGACACACAGAATAACTTCAAGGAACTCAGATGATGTAACAGTTCAGGAGTGGAGAGGAACACCACTTTAGATCTGCCGGTCCGCCGCGCTGGAGCCGATCAAAAGAATGTGAAGCAGGAGTCAGCCAGGCAAAGCTGAGGGCCAGGGCGGGGTAAGGAAAGCCATCTGAGAAGAAGGAGCGGCATGTGGTAGGAAGGGGTTTGGCAAGTTCAGGGAACAGAAGGAAGATCAAAACAGCTATAGTTTAATGAGCGAAGCAGAGAGAGAGAAAGGTGAGAGATGAATGAGGGCAGAAGGCAGAGACCATATCGCACAGCACATGTCCTGAAGATCATGGTAAGGGGTCTGATTTAATTCCCAGGTCAGTCTCACTCCAAACAATTCATCTACTAAATGCACCAAGGAGTATCTTCTAGCAGGGAAGCTGGGAGACGACCTGGGGGTGTGGGGGTTTCATGTGAGGCAGCCCAATTCTTTCTTCCTTTGTAATTCTGAGCTGTGCCAAGAGAGGAGCCTACATGGGTGGTACAGTGAGGCACAGAACTGTTTGCACATAACGATCTACTGTTGAGTCAACTGGGACCGTAACGTCCAATGGTGTGCCTAGAACTCCCATGTCTGCCTGAGCATTCCAGACCCAGTCCCAGTCTGTCATCCAGACCCAGGCTCCTCCTCTAGCAAGGGATGCGATGCCACAGGAGAGAATACACAAACGCATGGGGAGATGCATTCCTTGAGTCCCACCGCAACTAGTTGGGGATAGCCCAACACCCTCTACGTGCTTCAGAACCACACGATGATTGCTGCTCTGGGACCCAGCCCTGCTTTCTAGATCGTTAGCAGCCTGGCCAAGAAGAGACACCTGCTGAGACCGAGGCTCTTATTTCTGTGCAAGGACACAGCAAAAGCCCAAACTGGCTTCACCCGGTGCTCTGTCAACCTGCGGGTGAGTGTCTGACTCAAGGCTCCTAAACCGGGTCGTTCGTGATGACGGATTGTCTGAGGCTGGGTCCAGCCACTCTCACATAGAAAGCCACAGGGAGATTCTACCTAACCAGAGACCAATGAGCACTGAGTCAGGTCTCCGAGCTGCCGATAAACCCAAGTATGGGGCATCTTTTTTCTTTTTCTCCCAGTCCCAACCGTGACTGAGCTACCGGCCTTGCTCTATGCACCAGAAGCCATTTCTTTCAGGTTTGTTTTCTTAGAGAAGCACAAGCCTCTCCGAGACACGTGACGGGCACCTGTTATTCCAACCACCGAGCATCCCCTCTCTTCCCTTCCTGGTTAATAGTGAATTTCCACAGAGAGCCGTCAGCCAAACCCACTGGCTCATCCAAACCCCACAGTGTCAGCCATCAGTTCAGGGGGAGGAATGTGTCCTAACAGGTCCAATCAGAGTGACTCTTGGGATTTCTGGAAAAAGTGACTGGGCAAAGACAGTTTCTCTTATTGTTACACTTGAACCTGGAAGGATGCTCAGCCAGGATTTCTGGCAGCCATTGGCCACCATGCACCATCTTGAGCGCCAAAGGCGAGGCGGAAAGATAGTTACCAAGTCCTGATACGCTTGGTGAGCATCTTGTTCCGCTCACACCTGAAGCCATCGCACCCTCGTTGTCACTGCATGTCCCAATTAATCACCTCATTTTGCTTAACCCCGTTTGAATGAGCTTTTCTGTCACTGGCAAACAACGATTCCTGACATCACGTTGGCTAGGAAAAAAAGGTGGGAGAGTAACGGCGTTCATTCTGAGCTTGGATTACAAAACTACGCTGTCCCTCCGCTTGTCACCCTTCCTGTCTCTGACCTGCACTTTTTCCCCAGGATCAGCTGCCTCTCCCCACACAGCTCCCTCCTCCCTGCGTGAGCCCTTCATCCTTCCTTTGTTTCTGTTTTTCCTTTAATATGTCACCGAGACTGGCTCCGGCTCGGGGACTCTGACAGCCACCGCTGCCATGACCCAGACGAAAGACAGGACAAGTTGCCACCAACAATAATCGCTTGTCGTTATGCTGTTGCAGCAAGGAGAAAACACAAACAGGTCCTGTTTGTTAAGCTTTAGTCTCTGGCTGTCACACTCAGAGGGCCACTGCCGGACTGAAGGAGGCAGCTTTGTTTGTGGAAAAAGGAGAATTTCAGGCTTTCCCATAACCCTTGCGAGGGGCAGGCCCCGGCAGTAAACTTTAGAGTAGAAATGTCTTCAAAATGCCCCTGGTTCTCTAACAAATGTCTACAAAGAGCTCTGAGAGCTGAACCTCGGGAGGTAATTACCTCTCCCTTTGGGGGTCTGTCTGTAGGCGTGACTGAAGGCACAGAGGGCTCAGCCTTGGCCCCTTCCTCTTACTCACGTCAGAGGCCTGGGCAAGATATGGGGTACCTGCGAGGCTCCATTTTCTCGTTCGTGAAGTGAAGGGAATTTGTTCCCTCCTTGAAGGAGCTTGTTGTGATTGAGATAATGCATGTGTGGCTCTCGCACGTTAAGAGCTTGATTCATGAGAGCTCGGATTACGGGGGTTGTTGTCCTCGCGAAAGAATCAACCGGGCTGGCGACAAGGAAACCCACAGCACTACCACCCGCCAGCGCAGCATTAATGCAAACGCGAAGAGGCCTCCTGTGGCTCCTCCCCACGTGTTTCCTAAATGTCCCAGTAAGGACATACGACTCCGCAGCCGCTCTGACGGTGTGCCGGGCACCGAGCTGACAGCAGGTGGACAAGCCGTCCGGGGCTCACGCTGAGAGCCTAGCACCCCCAAGCCCCGCAGGGCTGGGCAAACCAGGATGGCTCGCCAGCTAAGCAGAGAGCTTTGCGGCCGTTTAATCTGCAAACTGATCTTTCGGGAGAAGTGTTTCGGTTCCCATTTTACAGGTGAGGAAGTTGAGGCTTATCGACAGGTCCTTACTTATTTTAATGAGCCCAGGAATCCCTGGGGGATCTTGCTCCACGGCAGATTCAGATTCAGATTCAGCACACGGTGGCAATGAAGATACCGGTCCACGGACCGAGCTTGGAGGAGTGGTGCTGCAGGGTTCTTTCCATCCAGCCTCCCCGGCTGAGACAGCCACGTGTCAGAGCCTGTCAGTCCCTGTATCTCACCTGACAAAGGGCTTTGGGGCGGTGGGGGCCCGTGAGTCAGAACGTACCGTGGGGAAGCCAAGGAAGAGGGGCTTCCCCAGGGTGAACCGTCCCCGCTCCCGGGAGAGAGCTGGAGCCACCCAGGAACCAGGGGAGTGGTGGCCGCCACCCAGATGGTGTCCGTGCCCGTGTGCCGTGCGACAAAGGACTGCACGGGGCACAGCCACCCTCCCTCCTGCTCTCTGGCCCGGCTGCAGGCTGGAGCCAGTCGCCGAGTCTCTCCGCACCTCCACGTTTTCATCTGTAAAATGGACCTAGTGGGACTCTGGTTACCTGGAGGGGTGCTGGGTACCCAGGACTTGGCTACAGGCAAGAGCCCCGTGAACCACGGAGTGCAGACAAACGAGCCAGCTCACCCACCGCACGTGGAGCGGCCGCCTCCTCTTTTGTGCCCCCCCCCTCCCGCTCCACCCCCACGGCGCTCGCGGAACACGCTGTCCGGGCCTCTACCGTCGATCTCGTCAGCAGGTATTCCGAGTGTCTATTTAAGTATCTGTCTCCATGCAACTAGATTCATGCTAATTCATCTCCGCAGCAACAGCACCCAGCCCGGCTCCGCGTATCTGGTGGAGCTCGGAGCGCGTTAGCGGAAGGTATGAGTAAGCGGAGGCATGAATGAATGAATGACAGAGTGAAGGAAGGAGTGAGAGAAGCAGCGGCTGAGTTAGGGGCGCGGATGGAGCCGGGGACGTGTGGCCGCCTGCGTGTGGCGCGAACGCGGGCGTAAGTCGAAGGAGCCGGAGGCGGATCTCAGGAATCCTCTCCTGCCCGAGCTCTGACAATCTGAACGCGGGAAACAAATGCACAACTTCGGGGGAGGCTGGGCTCGCATCCCTCGGTGTCTCCACTCTTGCCACTTGCTGTCCAGGGCTCGGGACTCCAACAGGTTCACACAGAACGGAGGCCCCGCCCCTCCACACCCAGGGAACAGATCCGACGTCCACACTGCTCAGGGCTCTCGTGAGCACAAGGCATCTCGCTCCCCTCCCCAGTCCACACCTCGCTTCCAAGCCCCTCTCGCTACCTCTCCTCGGCACAGGAAGCCAGACGCAAAACGCGTGACGCCATGTGCGCGACGCGACCGGAACAGGCGAACCGCAGAGGCGGGACGCGCAGCCTGCCCGGGGCCGGGACGGAGACAGAAATGAGAAACGTGGCCGACGGGCCCTGGGTTTCCTTCGGGGGCGATGAAAAAGTTCCGGAAATAGGACGGTAGTTGCATCACACGGGCCGTGTACTTAATGCCACCGAGTTGTACGCTTTAACAGGATTGCACGGTAAACCTTACGTTATATGGGTTTTACTGTAATAAAAAAAAAAAAAATCCATGAAGCAAGCAAGCAGAGCCTGAAGCTGAAGCTAGAGAGGCTTCTCCCAGGTTCCTCCCTGGAGTGAAGGGGGACCTTTGGACCTCATGGTGGCCTGAGGCACTGGACCAGGTGGAAGGAAAAAGCTCCTGGGGGCGGGGGGTCCTTTCAGAGAGCACACTGCCACCCACCTCTCTGTTCCCCAGGGACCCAAAGTCCCCGAGCAGCCTTGCGGTCATCAGTCACCCCCGACCCTGCGGAGCCTACAACTTAGTGGGCTATGACAACAACCTTCTACCCGACGGGGCCACCGAGCAGGCATGGCCCTTCCCGTTCTTTCGCACGCTGTAACAGGGGGGCTGTAACTGCTTTGCAAGAGCGTAGACCCCGCAGTCGCGGGAAGGGAGTCAGTGTGGTGGCAGGCACAGTGATCTGGCGATGAGACAGAGCTGAGTTCAAACCTCTGCTCTCCCACATAGCAGCTCTGTGGCCTTGAGAAACTGACTCAACAGCGTTAAGCCTCCGTTTCCTCCGCGGAGAGACAGGAAAAGCAACCGCCACCTACCCGCCTCGTGGATGAGATGAGCCCTGCGCACAGCCCGTCAGCATCGTGCCTGACCCACACTGGCTGCTGTCTCCAGATTGTTGATTGCAGAGCGCTCGCCTTCCCCACGGCGTCTCATTTAACCATTGGTACAAACACATGCAGGAGACAGTGTTCACGTCCGAGGGCATTAATTTGGATTTTGTTCGATCCCAAAGCATTCGCTCCCCACCACCGAGCAATGGCACCCCTCCTCTTTATGAATTTTAACCTGCTTGCTAGGTTAAACGGGGTGGGTGGGGGGGTGGGGTGGGAGGGGATCCTGTTACATATATTCAAATACTGCCCCAAGATCATCCTTCACTGTCTTCTTCCTCTAAAAGGGATGTTTCCAGATAGAACAAGCCCCAGACCAACATCAAGAGATTTAGCCACCTCTCATCGGCCCCATTCCACTAGGACATAACATTCTGCGTGCTAATCGCTTCCCCCACAAAGCTAACAGCACGTGGAGCTTCCCGTAACATACACAGACCCAGGAATTTTAAGAGCATCAAGCTTGTTCATCTCTCATACTCTTGAAGACCAGGAGACCAAACATGGATGCCACCGGCCCCTCGAACAGGACACACTTCATTCTCACGCGTCCGCTTGTGCTCTGTGTGCACACGCACGCATCCAAAGGCTACGTCCGTTTGTTTCCCCCAACGAGTAGGAAGCAGGACCCGCTGGAAACTCAGAAAAAGAGGATGGACTCATTGTGACCTGAGTTCACCATCACATTGAACCCCGCGCTCAAAAGGCATTAGGAAATGGTAAACAGGGAGTGGGAAGAGAGAGGTTTTAACAGAAAAATTGATGGTTTGAGTGTTTTCCTAAGAACTGGCATAAAAGGGAAAATTGAATGTCAATTCAATGTGGATTCAAAGTGACGTGCAGCCTCTGGAAAGGGTTCCAAATGACTGTTTGAAAGGAAGAAAACACAATCGATGACGGCCCATTTGTGTTCCTGCTCAGCCCTGGGGGCTCCAGTTCCGGCCACACTCAGGGCTGGCGTTGGGCCAGGACCCGGTTGGCTGTGGAGCTCTGCAGGCTCAGGCTGGTTCGTCGTCTCCAGAGTCGTTGGGCATGGCAGGGACCCCTTCTTCAGAGTCTCTGAGGCGGGGAGCACCCCAACACATCACCCTCAGGCATTCGGTATTTGCTGCAACCCTGTGGCAACCATGAGAAACCCTTGGATGGCTGTCTTTCTTCCCACTTTATACATGAGAAAATCGAGACCAGAGATAGGGGAGGGAAGCTCGCTGGCCTTCTAGACTCACTCGGTGACAAAGCCACAGAGCTCGGCCCATCCTCAGGGGGCCCACAGTCCAGAAGGGCTGACAGCCAAGACCCGGGAATGAACAGGGAACCGGGGTGGATCCAGAAAGAGGGAGTCCACCTGACCCAGCGAGAGGGGGCATAAGGGTCCAGAGCAGGTGACCCCTTCGCTGTTCAGAGAGGCCCATAGAGAGTGTCCATGCAAAGGGGACAGTGTGCAAACTGCAGAAGTATAACGCATATGGCGTGCACAGAGAACAGCAAGCAGCTTGGGGCCAAAGAAACGTGAGCAAAAATGCCTGGAGTAGGGGAAGCATGAGGCTGGGGGGCAAGGGGGGAGGTGGGCCCAAGGGGAGGCCCGTGCTTCTGGCTCAGATGTAGAGCACCATAGGATCTGGTTTCAAACACTTAACACCTTCACGTTCCATATAACTCCTATGGCTTCCTTACCATGTTTACTGTTTCCTGTCTGGTTGTCCCTGGTAGAATATAAGCTCTATGAGGTCAGGAATATCTTGTCTGATCATTTGCTCGTTGATGTATCCAAGGTATTTGCAGTCGAGTCTGTCATATAAGGGAACTTAGTAGATAATATTTTGGCACTGAGTTGAAGATGTTCAAATCCTTGCTGGAAGGAGATGGGGGGGAGGGAGTCAGCTAAGGAGAAAGTGGGGGAAGGAGAGAGAAAGAAGAAAAAGAAGGAGAGAAGAAGAAAACAAGGAAGGAGGGAGGTGAGAGAAGTATGGAGGCAGGGGTGGGGGAGGAGAGACACAGAAAGGGAGCAGAAAAAGAAGATAAGGAGCTAAGGTTTTCTGGGGTTGATGAGAAGAATCCTTACAGAATTTTAAGCAGAGATGTGACGGGACCAGATTTCTGTTGTCTGAAAGGACAGCTCTGGCTTGAGGACGAAATAATAGAGACAGAAAAGCATGCGGAGAGGCCACTGAAGCAATCTCAGGGCAGGGAGAGACACCTGAACTTGGGTAGTGGTGATGGGGACAAAGCAGAGGAGAAAGAGTCCGGGGGTCCTAAGCAGGTGGCATCCAGTGGCTTCGGCAACCAACTGAGGGGACTGGCAGGGGGTTCTGGGGTGTGGAGGAGAGGGGGATTCAAGGGGGCCGGCTGGGTGAATGGCAATGTCACTTAGAAATGTGGAGAACAGGTGACGCACCTTGCTCCCTACCTCATGGTTGCACCCCTGCCACCTGGCACCATGCCAGGCATAGAGTGGTGGCTCGGTGAGGGAGTGAGCCAGGGGGCCAAGAGGGTCCGAGGCTGGGGTGGGGGGGGGGTCCCTGGGTGGCTCAGTCGGTTAAGTGTCTGACTCTTGATTTCAGCTCAGGTCATGATCTCATGGTTCATGAGTTTGAGAGCGGGTGACAGGTGTCTCGAGGGTCCGGGAGCACAGAGACTGGAAGGTACTGCTGCACGGGGCAGGGAGAGGCTCACTGGAGCATGACTGGAGGGGACAGAAGCCAGGCCTCAGAGTGACCCACAGGAGGGAAGGAGACCACAGAAGAAACCCCCACACCTCCTAACTGAACCATGCACCATGCTTCTTGTCAAACACGAAGATATTCTGAGACAGAAAAAGCCCTCTCGATCATGGGGTTCAAACAGGGGCCAGGCGGCTGTCCCAGCCCTTGTTCTCTCTTCCCGTTCGCCAGGTCCTCCACACCCTTCCTGTTGTGCTGGGCAAAGCAACGTACGCAAGGAAACACAGAAAAAGTCCGAAAGTAGCTTCCTCCATGCAGAAGGACGCCAAATGATTCTCTCTAATTCCGAAATGTACGCTCGCAATACACCTTCGATGCTGAAGGAGCGGCCTTCCTTAGCTCTTTGCTCTGGACATCCCTCTTTCTTTGCAGGGCAAACAGACAGCCTAGCTGGGATCTGCTCCCAAGAGCACGAGGAAGGTCTGCAGAGGGGGACCACCTCTCAGACGTCCTCGGGGGCAGAGGCGGCGGCTTGTTCCAGCTCACACACACCGCATCACCTTTCTGGGGCTGTCTCCTTGATGGCTGCCAGCACCTCCTCGTCTGAACAGGACAGACAGACAGAACACTGAGGGGCCGTCCGACACTCGGCTCATTCACAGCTCGCAAAGGCGTCTCCTTTCCTGAAACTCATGTGAGACTGAGTTTGGACGGTTCTGATATTAGAGCCCAACTGTCTTCGTTTTGCTCATCCCTGGCCAGGCGAAGCTTTCAGCCCACGAATCAGAAAAGCAGAGATACCACAGGGGCGAAAAAAGAGTTGGGGTTTTAATGAGCCTTCTGCCTCTAAGGGACACTACCTTCCCGACACTCCGATGCGGGAGTGTGGGGAAGGATGTGGTTTCCCTCACCTGGGATCATGAGATCCTTATCCCGCAGGCTGTCTGGTCGGGATGGGGGAAGGATTTGGTGTTGATCCTATGGACACTCAAATCCCTACAGCCAACTGCCTGAATCAGGAGAGAGTTTCACCCTCCTGGCCCCATGAGTTTACCTCCACTCTGGCACTGACCACTCACTGTCAAAATGCTCTACAGTGTGGCCTGTAGGTGCCAGCAGGGTCCGAGTCCTGTCACCTTGTAGGCTTGTCCCAGACCACATGCTGCCTTGCTTTCTCCTCTCGCACTACAGTGATGACCCCTCATCCCCTCGTGCTCATGCTGTTCCATTTCCCTTGGAAAGCTCCCTCTGTAAGCAGATAGGGTCAGGGGTTTCCGGAGAAAGAAAGAGGAGACACAGTTTTCTTAACATAAGAGAAGTCGTTTTAGACCTCCAGACATTTTGTGATTGATGCCCGACTGGCACTACTTGCCTGAGCACATTTCTTGCGGAACTTCCTGGGATATGTTACAATTGCAGAAAAATGGACCTCAGGAATTAATGGTTTTAAGGGAACAGAAAAATGTAAAAACAAACAGGACTACCAAGCCAGGAAATGCCCTAACCATATCAGAGACAATAAATCAGTGATAAAACTCGCGATGCTGGTTCAAAAGTAAAGATTGACCCAACACACATTTTGCAGTCATTTTTTTTTTTTTTTGCAGGATTTAACCCTCTTTGGGCAAACAATGGACCAAACGGAGCCAGAGAACTGATGATGCCAATTCTTGCTGGCCCCCAGGACTTTGATCCACCAGGACCCCAGGATTTCGACCCTCCAGATCCCTGGGACTTTGATCCATCAGGACCTGGACTCTGTCAACTTACTGGATGACTTGTGCCCCAATTCTAGACTTCCCTTGCCAAGCCCGTCATGAACGTGCATGCATCTTTAGCTTAAAACTTGCCCAATTTTCTTGTTCGGGGGGGAGGGCACCGTTTGGGGAAAAATCCCCAGTAGACTCCCTATTTGTTGCACGCAAACCACTTCCTGATCCCAGGGTCTGGCTTGGTTGTGTCTTTTGGCCCCACTTCTGCCAAGAGACGAACCCACTTTCAGGTGGCACCTTCTCATTTTCACTGAGCCTTTATTTCATTGCCAAATTCTCACTTGTTAAGAGATGCTCTTCCAGACCTCCTTGGTTAGGTCAACGTCCTCCCTCCTAAGGCTCTTTCTTGTATTTTCATAGCACGTCATGTGGCTGTTAATTGACACTTATTTATAGGCTGTTTTGAGTGAGTGCATGAGACTGAGTGTGTGAGTGTGTGTGAGTATGTGTGAGTGTGTGTGTGAGCGTCTGTCCCCCACTGGAACTTACACTGACTGCAGACAGGCAGGCACCATGTGTGATGTTTTATTTCATCTGTTCTACTTCGTCTTACTAATCACTGTATCCCCAGCACACAGAGGGGTCTGATTCAATTTTTGCTTTTGTTTTGGTTGACTGGCTTGTTTTGAATGAGGCGAGGAGTCTTGCCCGGGGTGGGTCAACGTGAATTAGGTTCTCAAGTCACACAGCACCAAGGAAGACACTTAACTCAGGTTCCCTCCCCACCTCCAACTTCCCTATGCCAGGAAGCCTAGCAGGCTGCATGGCCTTTGGGCAGAAAGTTCCGGCACCTTATGCATCATGCTCACGAATCTCGGGCAGCCACTGGGTGTTGGTTCCTACCACCGTTTCCACGTCGTTCCTGAAAGTCGTTGCATCATCCTCAGAAGGTTTTCTGGCTCAAAGTGGTGGTTAAGAGGCAAAACTATTCCCGGGGCTGGAACCAGCCCCTCTGAGCTGCTGGCCAGAACACCAAGGTTTGTACCAGGCCAGTTAAAGGCAACAGGCAGACCTGCTTCACGTGTAGCTGATCCTGGAGTATGGAGCTTGAACAGAATCCATTGTCGTCTGTCTTTTGTTTTTGTTTCTGTTGTTGTATGCTTGTTTTCGTCTAAACGTTTAAAACTTCTACTTTCGCCAAAAAGCAACATGATGCCCGTGTTTAAAGCAAAGAGGAATAAAATCTCAGATTCTCAAGGGTCCTGTACAAATGCCAGTTTATAAGGCATGTACGTGTCTTGGGAAAGTCACCTGATCTCACTGATCCTCAGAGCCTCAGTTTCTTCATGGGAATGACAAATAGCAACAGCT